>NC_056565.1:32312255-32339713 GCF_013358625.1 Macadamia integrifolia | reverse complement strand
AAAAAAAAAAAAAAAAAAAAAAAAAAAAAAAAAAAAAAAAAAAAAAAAAAAACACTACTATCTTAGATAAAGTTTTTCTCCATACAAAACATTCATCACTTCATCTTAGGGTTCACAAAATCCTATAGGGTTTTAATTTGTTCCCCCAAAATACCCTCCTGATACTTCAAAATGCATTTGAACCCACCATAGGGAATGAATTCTCATTCACCATGGCTGAAGGAAAACTCGGTCCTTACTCTCTGTCATTTATTTATTCGCTGTAGCTTCTTAAGTTAGTGCCAAAATTGATCATTTGACCAAAACATACAGTGGTAGCTTTCTCATCCTTGGATGGAAAAAAATAAAAAAATTGTCCATATGAAACTGGTAATAAGTGATGGAAACCCGAAATCTGATTTTAACTTTCTCGTTGAATTAAGAACTAAGAGAGCGGGATATGATTTACACCCATTAAACCTATTGCAAACTCGAGTTAATTTGAACATACATCTCACCTATTGAGTGTTACAAAGCTTCAGTTGCTTCAATGGTGAATAATGCACTACAACTCTTGAGATTAATTACAAAGAAAGAATTATAATTGAGTGGGATTAGTGAAGCCATGTACTGCATTGACAATATATAAGCAGTTTGACTAACAAGGTCATTAAGTAATTTCATATAAGAGGTAGGGGTGAAACCGGGCTTGGATTGGCCATAAACTTTGAAGCACGACCCCTCCCAATATCTACCTGACCCAGCCTATGCCCAAGCCCAAGCCCAAGCCCAAGCCCAATCCACTATTCTCCTCCTCCTCTTTGAATAGTCCTTAATGCCCCTCCCATCCTAACCATCTCATTGGTTGAGTAGTAAACTTCAGAAAAGATCACACCTAAACTCCTTCTCTTATAAATTTAAAAATAAAATCAGAACTTTTCCTATAACCAAAGGGCTGAAAACCTCTGCACAAGCCCAGATATTCTTTGGATGGGCTTCATGCAAACTCGGGCTTTTCAGGCTCTTGCGGCCCTACTAAGTGGATTGGGCTCCTCTCCTTTGTGGTGACGCTCAAGTAGCTATGGACATGTGTCCAGGCGACGATTCAGCAGTGCCCAATGAGGCACCGACAGAAGCTTGGAGAAAGAGGTATTGGACGTCATTGGATTGTCGCTTAAACACGTGGCGATCGCCTAGATAGGTATGGGCAATCACCACTCAAAAAAACAAGTCGAATCCCACCAAGTGATATGTCCATTATTTTTTAAACCGGATTGTATGTAAGCAAAAAAAGGCATACAATAATAATAGAGAGCATTAAATATACATTTATATAGATTTTAAGCTTTTTTGTTTTTTTTTTTTTTTTTTTTTTTGGAAACTGGTTAAAGGTAGGATTAGAAGATGGAGAACAAGAAAAACACCTCGCAATCTCGCATGCTTGATCTATATATAGATTTTAACAATATGATTGTTGAACTGATTCAAAATATTGATTTTATAATTAGTTAGCATACTCTTAAGAAAACAAACAAGTGCTTTTTAAGAGAAGACGCTTTCTGATTTCCATCTTCTCTTACTGAATCCGTTTATCTTCATTGTAATCTCAAGAGCTTCCTCTGTTTCTACCTTCCTCATCGCCATCTTAACAAACATTTCCACCTCTTTACTCCCAACCCAACTCTCCACTCCCCTTGTCAGCTCCACACACACACCGCCATCTCCTCCTCCATAATCTTCGAATTATAAGTATGTTCCCCAGCTATTGGCCAAGCTCTCCAACACCAAATTCCATCCACAGTGACTTAGAAATGCTCCTATTGATCTCTGACTGACGACTTGGGTAAATTACAGCCTGGGTTGTCTTGGTTTCTCTCTTTCCTTTGGTAATTTTTTCCTTGTTTGGAAAGCCCCTTCTACCATGGTTTTGGCAATTATTAGTTATTATTGTTTGGTATTGTGCTAGGGCTTGACTTATACACCTGCCTTGTTTGATTGAAAGTTGATATGAACTCATGCATTGTGATGGTGGAAAAGTGTAAGGTTGTAGGCATTCACATACTATTGCCATTATGTTCAACTAATTTAATGCAATTCCAAATCTTCGAATTAATATATTCCTTTTATCATCTTCTGATGAAAATAAATAAATAAATAATAATAATAATAATAATAATAAAAATAATAATAAACTATAATTTTTAATTATGTTTTAAGTAACTGTGATTTTTAAGAGTTGTCATTGTTTCCATAAATTTTTTTGAGTATACATGTAAAATGATAGGATTTTTTTTCCCGGTTGAAATGAAAAGTCTTAATACTAAAATGTTCAAAAAAATAAGATTACAAAATTATCAACTTCTTGAAAAATGTGCCTATAAGAAAATCCTTACCCATAGTGAAGCAATGGTAGTGTTGTCTAAGGGTGTCAACCGGTCGGGCCGGGCCGGGCCGATCTCGGTCAGGCCTTTGGGGGCATGTAGGGTTTATAATCGGGCTGGTCGGTGTCAAGCTTTAATTGGGCTACCTTAAACGGGCCTTAGCGGGGCTATAGACCTATTTAAATCTAAATTAACGTGCCACTCTAAAATTCCTTTCTTAAGTGGGTTGAAGGCCCAGAAATATATGATGCATATCTTTAATAAAGAAGATAAATGATATTATGGTTGTTCTTAAAAAAATAAAAAATAAATAAAAAAATAAAAAAATATTATAACCGTTACAACTTACAAAACAAAACTTAATCAAACCAAATCCTATTACAAAATAAAAGCTTAATTAATTTCTTACTGGCAGTGGTAAAATAGGAATTTTATGTAGTATAAAGGGGGTCAGGCTACAACGAGTCAGTTCAAGCCAGGCGTATAAACATGTTGGGTCGGTCGGGCACTCGACAGGATAGCTACTAGCACTGTGAACGTCTATTTAGTAAATGTGTCGGGCCCAACACATTTATTTATCGGACCGGTCCAGATCGGGCTCAATCGGGCCTACCGGTGCGATCTTAGAATTGAAACCCCTAGTGTTGTCTTTGATGATTATTTCTGACAACCAACAAGTTTACAACCATTGTGGCCGCAAAAGAAATTTTGGAAAATACTAAAACTTAAAAAGATATTTGTGAATATGAATAGCTTGAATCAATCAAAACTTCTTATTTATAGGAAGGATTCGATCTGGTTACGCCACGTGGAAAAAGGAGAAACCTATCTTTCCCAACTGGTACACTGCCGATGTCCCACAACTCTAATATCCCAATCCATAAGGCTCTTTCTTTGGCCAGACTCGATGACTATCCCGGTTGGGCATTTTTTTTACTGAAGAGAGCGAGACTCCCCATGAAAGTTTAAATAGTTTAAAGTCTGCGGGTCAAGCAAGGGATAAAAAAATCAGCTTTTGCTTCCCCTCCTTGTGCAAAGCTTCCCTTCCTTCGCTAACTCGTTGCTTGCCTCTGAAACTTTGGCAAGATGTTGCTAATGCTTGACTTCACTCACTCTTCAAAAGCTATAAGCAAAGTCAAAATGCATTACTCAACAGAAGACATAGCACGGTACTTGGCTTCTTCTGTGTGAAAATGAATTATTCTATTTTTGTGGTTACTGAGTCCAAGTAACAGAAAAGTTCCTACAACCTGGATTGCAGCAAAAAAATTTCCCCAAAAGATGCCATATAATAATCTATTCAGATGTCCATTCCACCAACCCAAGTAACCAACTAACCGATGGTATCACATATATACATCAGCCAGTAGCCCTACTGCATACCTGATGCCCCACACGTTTCATACTTTTTGAGTTAATTTCTTTCATCCTCCAGCCAACCGCCACCCAACTCCAATTCTCCAACCACTCACAAGTTGTGACAAGGGGATTCACATACTTCTTTTTCTTTCAATCTAATGTCTGCCATAGCTAAGTCTCATGTGTGCCCCGATATTCATTTCTGTCAAGAATTTTATCAGGTCATTTATTTCTGGAGATCGAAGTTCAACTGGAAGGAGTGGAGCGAGCAGATCTGAGTGGAGCGAGCAGATCTGAGTGGAGCGATCAGATCTGAGTGGAGCGAGAAAACTGATCATTCTTCACAAGTCTGAAGGAGCAGATCTGAGTGGAGCGAGCAGATCTGAGAAGATCGGTCATACTTTGTTCCAGCGTAAGTGCGTAACTGAGTGGAGCGAGCAGATCTGAGAAGATCGTGAGGATCAGAGGCAGTGGGTGAGATACCGGAGTGCGGCCTGTTCTCTCCTTTTATTTCCGACGGCAGATGAAGTTCTTTCTCAGGCGATCGTGAGGATCAGAGGCGATCGTAGTTGGGACAGGTGAGGATCTGAGGGACGAGCAGGTCGGAACTCTACCGTCGAGTCGTCGGATGATCTGCCGTCGAGTCGTCGGAACTCTGCCGTCGAGTCGTCGACAGTAGCAGTAGCAGTCTTCTTCCTCCTCTTCTTCTTCTTCCCTTGTCGAAAGTAGACGATGGCGTTTTTGAATGTGGTAGATGATGGTAGGGATATGGATCATGACCCAGGGGGAGGAAGACCGCCGGATAGGGGCAGGCAACTTCGCCTTACTGATTTCTGGAAACCTAAATTAAAGGATGCATCGGAAACGGTTAGAGAAGAATCTGAGTTTCAAGCCAAAGAAGATCTGAGTACTAAGGTGGATGACAGCAGAAATCAGAAAGATAGAGGGGATGGTGTGAAGAAAACTTTTTCTACTGTTGTGGGTAAGGTTTTACCGGACGTGGAGCAGTTGCCGGATCCAATACATGCTGGGGCGCACACTAAGATTATCATCCCGCAGGAGGCATATGAGGAGAGGCTGGAAAAATTCAAGTTTGCTTTGATAGGTAGGGCAAACTTCAAATTTATGTCTATGAATGATATTCGTAAAGCTGCAGGAGAGGGGTGGAATTTGAAGGGGAGAATTTCTTTGTCTCCTATGGGGAAAGGCTTCATTTTATTTCAGTTTGAGTTGGAAGGAGATATGTCTGCCATTTGGAGAAGGAACCTAATCAAGGTTAGAGGACAATTGATTCGATTCCAACGCTGGAAACCAGATTTTGATGTGCATGCGGTGAACAACCCAACCAAACTGGTGTGGATCAGATTTCCAGGCCTTCCCCTGGAATACTGGCATGAGAAGATCTTGTTGACAATGGCTAAAGGGGCAGGTAGACCTGTGGCCCTGGACAGACACACCAGATCGCCGGCAATGGGGAATTTTGCGCGTGTTCAGGTAGAAGTGATAATTGGGGAGAAAAGGGTGGAAGAGATTCAGGTGGAAAGAAAGCAACCAGGAACGGGGGAGATTTTTTGGTTTAAACAGTTAATCGTATATGAAGATGGGTTAGCTAAATGTGGTTTTTGCAAAAAAATCGGGCATACTTTGTTCCAATGCAAAGAGAAGAAGGAGGTGGATGCTCGAGACACTGAGGCGGCAACCATGGTGAATGAAGGTGGTGCAGGGCGAAGATCCAGCTCAGAGGGCGGTGATTTGGGTGAAGGATTTGTTTCCAATTTGGGTAGAAATCTTACCCATATGAGGCAGCCTTCCACCATATTAAGAACTCAGATTAGGGACAATAGTCCAAAGTCTAAGGAAGGTGTGCAGGGGCAGGGAGATATTGAAATAATTATTCCCTTAGAGAAGTCTACCAATATGGGAATAAATCACAATCGTATGGGTGCAGTTAACAGTATGGAGGGTAATGGATTGGTGTCTACATTCAATGAGGAATCTGGGTCGGTGGATGGAGCGGATATGGATCATATATCTGAACCAGGAGAGGAGGCAGAGATTGATCACCGTAGGTGCAACTTTCCCATTTCAGAGGAGGATGAGGCTATCTATGGCAGGGAGGATCACATTGGTTCAGGTCAGCATGGTGAGATCGAAGAGGGTAGGGATGTGAGGTTCGAGCCTCAAATTGATAATCCAAAAACTCAGTTGCAGTATAAGGACGGGGTTATGATTGTGTATCATGAAGACGTGGTAGAAGTTGATAGAATGGCGAGCATCCTCGAGAGCAATATGGAGGGGAGAAGACAGCAAAAAGGTAAACCTTTCTCCCTAAATGAGCAGATTGCTCGGAAATCTGACAGATTGGCTCTCTTAAAAAAATGACTATGAAGATTTTATTTTGGAATATCAGAGGAATGAAGAAGAAGGCTGCTAGGTTGGCCTTAGGGAATATTGTTTCCATGAGTTCCCCAGAAATTATATGCATAGCTGAACCTATGTTGGAGGTACAGAAATTTCCAAAGAGGTTTTTCAATAATCTTGATTTTGAAGCGGATTTTATTCATAATGATAGGCAGGATAAGGTTCCAAATCTGTGGGTGGTTTGGAGAAGGGGTTTGTCTAAGCCGCAAGGTGTCTCTTGCTCTGATCAACATATTACTTTACGTGTGCAGTGGCAGTCGAATATCTTCACTGTGTCTTTTATTCATGCTAATTGCTTCAGAGCAGCAAGGAGAGACTTGTGGAGTAATTTGGCGGCATCGAACCCGGGTCAAGGCATCCCCTGGCTGGTGACTGGAGACTTTAATGCTACTCTGTATGCTCATGAAAAAAGAGGTCCAGGATCTTTTAATCTAGGCTCTGCGGCAGATTTTGGGGCATTGGTGGATAGCTGCTCCCTTATTCAGATTCCTTCACAGGGTCGAAAGTATACTTGGACTAATAATAGAAGAAGAGGTAATGTTGTGGCAGTTCTGGATAGAAGTTTCTGCACAGATGCTTGGATTTCAGAGTTTCAGGATTGCCACCAAAAGGTGCTATCTAATTGTGCATCAGACCATTCTCCCCTATTGGTGGTGTCAGAAGCATTGGTGAAGCCCTCTAATTGCCCTTTCAGGTTTCAGAGGTCTTGGATTGACCACGAAAATTTCCTAAAAATTGTGAAAGAATCCTGGGATGAATGGATGTCTGGATCGGCTCTCTATATTTTTAGTCAGAAAATTAAAAGATTGAAAATTGTGATTAAGGAGTGGGCTAGGGAAACATTTCCCAATGTGAATTTGGAAAAGGAAGAGGCGCTAAAGGGGTTGGAAGAGATTCAAAAGGAGATAGAGGAGATTGGTATGAACGATCAAAATTTTGCTCGTGAAGCTGATGCAAAAACTAGGTACTTGAAGGCAATGGAGGGATATAAAAAATTCTGGGCTGAAAAAGCTCGGATTAGATGGAGAACTCAGGGAGATAGAAGCTCGAAATTCTTTCATATGGCTGTGAAGGTGAGAAGAATGAAAAATACCATTAGATATCTGAAAACTGATTCAGGTCAGATCATCAATGAGAAGATGCAGTTGGAAGAATTTACTAAGAGCTATTATGAAAATTTTTTAAAAAAATCGACTACTGTTGACCACATGGAAATGTTGGACTGCATTCCGAAGATTCTGACGGACATTGATAGATGGAGGATGGACGCGATGCCATCTAATGATGAGATAAAAAAAGCGGTTTGGGACCTTGATCCGGAAAGCTCTCCAGGCCCAGACGGTTTTCCTGGTATGTTCTATAAATCTTGCTGGGTTATAATTTCTAATGATGTTTGTAATGCTATTAGGGGCTTCTTCAGTAAAGGTCGAATGCCTTATGGTCTTAATAGCAATTTTTTGGTGTTAATCCCGAAGATCGAAGGGGCAAATGCTTTAGATAAGTTTAGGCCTTTATGCATGGGCAATTTTTTTTGTAAAATTGTTTCTAAAATAATGGCTTTAAGACTTTCTGAGGTGATGCCTCGGCTCATTTCGGAGGAGCAAGGAGCATTCCAGAAGGGAAAAATCATTCACTCCAATATTACCCTTGCCTCTGAGTTATCTAATATGATGTTCTCTGCGACTAGAGGGGGTGGCATGGGGGTGAAGATAGATATTCAGAAGGCTTACGATACAATTGACTGGGATTTTATTTTTCATGTATTGAGAAAGTTTGGGTTTTCAGAGACCTGGATTCGATGGGTCTACCAGATGCTGGTCTCTGCGAAGATCTCTGTAATTTTCAATGGTGGTCCGATTGGATATTTTGGAGTGGAGAGGGGTTTGAGACAAGGGGACCCTATTTCCCCAATGCTGTTCATTTTGGCTGAAGAGGTTCTCTGCAGAGGTTTGAATAAACTAGTGGAAGAAAATAAATTAAAGCCTATTAAGGGTCCTCGTGATGTGATGACGCCAATTCATAGTTTGTTTGCTGACGATATATTCATCTTTGCAAATGCATCTATCAGATATGTTAGACATCTGAAGAAGTTTCTCAACATGTATCAAGAATTTTCTGGCCAATATATCAATTTGGAGAAAAGTAAATTGTTTGTGGGCTCGATATCTTCTCAGAGAAAGAGGGCTATTGTAGAAGAATTGGGGATTTCCCTTTGTACATTTCCTACAAGATACCTGGGGGTGGAGATTTTTAAAGGTAGAGTTAAGAAAGATTTTGTGATGCCTATTATGGACAAAGTAAAAGGCCGTTTGGCTGGGTGGAAGGGCAAGATGTTATCCTTGGCAGGAAGAGTTGAATTAGTGAAATCGGTGATTATGAGTATGCCAGCTCATAGTTTTGCTGTGTATTGGTGGCCGTCGTCGCTAATTACAACTTTGGAGAGATGGATGTGCAATTTTGTCTGGTCAGGAGAGATTGATGCCACAAAAAAAATTGTTGTTAATTGGGATCAATGTTGTAAGCCGAAGGAGGAAGGGGGGTTAGGATTGAGAAGATTGAGAGATATGAATAAAGCTATGCTCTGTAAAACAGCATGGCGTATCAAGCATGAAAATTCCTTGACCAGTAGATTCTTGAGAGCTAGATTCCTAAATAAACAGGGGTTACCGAAGGAAGGATATAGTGCTTCTTCCATATGGCCTGGCATTAGGAAAATTTGGAATTTTATTTCTTCAAAGGAGAGATGGGTAGTTGGTGATGGTTGCAATATAAAATTTTGGAAGGATAATTGGGTGGGAGGCTTTGCGCTGGAAGAGTATGTGGAAGATGTGGATAGATCGATGCTTGATGGAAAGGTGGACAGATTTATCGTCAATCATAGGTGGAACATACCTGTGGTAAATTCATGCTTCATGACAGATGTTTTTAATGCTGTTTTGCAAATTAAAATCCCAAATTATGAATGTGTTGACAGATGTGTTTGGAGTCTTTCTTATGATGGGAATTTTAATTTGAAATCTGCATGGGAGGATATTAGAGAAAAAAAGCCAAAGGTTCCCTGGGCTTCGCTCATTTGGTGTAAGAAGCAACAACCGCGGGTCTCATCTCTTGCTTGGAGGGTGATTCATGGAAAGGCTCATACTGATGAAATGGTAAAAAAAAAAGCTGTGCCTCTTGCTTCCAGATGTGTCCTTTGTAAGGCAGCAGAAGAGACAATGCAACATCTATTTATAGAGTGCCCTTTTTCTAATGAAATCTGGAACGATTTATGTCAATGTTTTAACCTTAGATGGAGTGCTCAGGTCTCTATTTTGGAGCTCGCCCAATGGTGGAAAAGAAATAATAAAAATGTGAGCTGCAAGGAGGCGTGGACCATGGGTTTTGGTATTGTTATAGATCACTTGTGGAGGGAAAGAAATAATAGAGTCTATGAGGGTGTGGAGCGGATAACAAAATATACCTCGCTAATGGTGATTGAAGAAATTAGAAGAAATGCTCCTATAGCAAAGGGAGTTAATTCCTTGGTAGACCTTATGTGTTGCAAACGTCTGGGATTATCTATCCAAAAAGATAATCGTCGTCACATTTTGGAGGTTTATTGGTGCAAACCCCCCATCAATTGGATCAAATTAAATTTTGACGGGAGCTCTTTGGGAAACCCTGGGCACGCTGGAGCGGGAGGAATTTTTCGAGATCATTTTGGTAAAGTGTTATGTTCATATAAAAAATATATGGGAGTGACAGGGGTATTTGAGGCTGAAGTAGAGGGGCTGATGGAGGGTTTGATGCGAGCCAAGGACATGGACATTCAACATTTGTGGATTGAGTCAGACTCGAGTGCTGTTGTGTTTTTAATTCAGCAAAGGAAGATTCCTTGGTTTGTTTTGCAAAGGTGGCTATATCTCCAGCCTTACATGAGAAAAATTTCTTGGAAAATTTCTCACAATTACAGAGAGGGGAATTCAGTGGCAGATTTCTTGGCAAGAGATGCGGCTAAGAGTGGTATTTCAGGAGTTGATGTGATATTGCCTCCTCACATAGGGGATTTTCTTTCTAGAGATGCCGAGGGAAGACCAAATTATAGATTCCCTTAGAGTTTTCCCTTTCTCCTGCTGATGGCAATGCCGAAGGTGGGAAGATAGGGAGGATATTGGTTCTTTTTATTGTTGGATTGGTTGTTGGGTTGTAATTTTTCCTCCTTTATGTCTTCTTATGAAATAAAATTTTAGCGAAAAAAAAGGTCATTTATTTCTGCATCTAATGATAGTTAAAATTTCCAATTCAATTTTTAATTAATCTTATTGATACCTCTCTCTCTCTCTCTCTCTCTCTCTCTCAGAGGTTTCTAAGGGGGGAAATTTACCGTCCACCTATGTTATTGTTGACACCCAAACATGAGTTATTTGTTCATATGCATTGTTATTTTCATTTTAAAAGGGAGAATATATTTGGGAGCAGCAATTTTGATTGATGTGAACTCTATATTGAGAATCCCGCATGGAAAAATCTGGGACTTTGGATGCCTTCATCTATCAGTTGGGCCTTTTCACCTAATAGATAATATTTTTTGTTTGGACCCTTCAACTCCTTATTCATTCCGAAACTCGTTGTAGCTTTTGATATTCTTAGTTTTTTAATTCCTCGCAAACTTGCATCTGAAATAATCTAGTTTTTTTTTTTGGAAGACCTTATCTGCTTTACCTTTTTATTATATAGCACTGATAGACAAAGGCAAACATTCATTCTTACCATACTTAGTCTTCTTATTTGGTCAATATATAATGTCTTGGAGGATTACATGTATTTTCGTACGCATTGATACAATTATCCACATACTCGGTAATTCAATGGAGTGATTCTCTGCCAAAATTCAGACTTGAAGTATTTTTTTACTTTTTAACACAGACGGGCTCGATCAGCCTAGACGGGCCTCACCTTAGTTTTGCTCTGTCGCCCGTTTATGTAATTTGGTGGTCTCAATTAGGTTCTGGGCTTTAATTGAGCTTCTACTAGTTGGATCTTAAACGGACTAATGCACTATTTATCTTCTATTTTTTGTCTTAATCCTTAGAATCTGTCTTGGGACTTTAGAAAATTTAATATATTTATCATAGTTTATTAAATGATCAATGATTTTAAAAAAATTATACTTAATTACATGCACAAATTGATAAAAAATATCAATATATAGCTTATAAATGGTCGAATTGAGTCAGGCATGTAAACCATTGGGGGAACATCGGGCTTATCCCGTGCATCAAGAACGACCGATTATAAATGGGCTGAGTTTGAACCAAACAAGTTTATTAATTGGGTCCGTCTTGATTAGGCCTATCTAAATTGACACCCCTATATAAAACAGTGACCTAGGGGCAGCGAATGGAGTAGAGTTGATCCAAGAAAAAAAATTCAGGAGTTGTAGGTCGCTATGAGAGAGAGAGAGAGAGGGAGAGAAGTGTTCTAACACGTTAGGATTGAACAAAGGGTTGAGTTTTAGTGGAGGGTTAAAATTTTCATTTGCATTTTATATTAACACCATCAGTAGAAATGGAAACAAGTTTTTCATTCTATAAATGTGTTTAAAATGGAAATGCTTGCCATTTGCCCTTTTTTCCCATAGCTTTGGGAAATTACCATGGAATGGATATCGAGGAACTGCTAAGGACAAACAAGAAGACATATTTAAATGGTAAAAAACGGGAATGTCATTTTAATTGCATTTTTGCTAACTAGGGGCATGACAATAATTAAGAGGTATAATGAGTAAGAAGAAAATAACTCTAACCGGTTGTGTGCTTTTGCGCCCTTACCTTCCTCTCCCTGTTTGATGCTTAAGTGTGTGCTTTCATTGGCCTTGTGCTGGCACAAGGGTCACACGACTAGGTAGTGTTCTCTCTCTCAATGAGAAATTATTATAGAACTTAATTACTCAATATTTATAGATAAGAATTTAAAAAGACATAAGAAAAAAGAGATTTTGTGCTCATAGCTAGCTTAACTCCGTGTTTATTGGTTAGAACTTAGCTCCTTTAGATGTTCTAGTATGAAAAAGTAATTTGATTTAGATTAAATGAGTTAAAAGAGCTAGGTAGACTTAATTAATTTTGGTGAAGTGGTAAGGAAAAACAGCCATAGGTTAGGCTTTATATCAAGTATGACTTCTAATAAAACTGATTGGAAAGTAGGGATCCACGTAGCACAGACCCGGTTGGGATAGCCATAGCCAACTAGCTAGAAAGAAAATTTCTTACATTTTTAATTTTTATTTTAAACATAATACTTGGTCTAACAATTTAAGCTAACAAGAGAAAACATATATTTCTTTTAGGAAGTGGTTAGATATGCTGCCAACTTTTCTAGAACTAAGGGCAATGGAATGATTAGAATGATTGGTGACACTAGGGGACTTTTCCAAAGGAAAGAGGAGAGCCCAACATTTTTCCACTTATTTTCATAAACCTCAATAATATCTTTAACACAAATATTTTCTGTCTAAAAGCATGGCCCTTCCGCCAATGCCCTATAAAAGGATATACTCGGATATCGATTAAAAGGGTGCGATGGTCATTTCGTAAACTCTTGTCTGGCGCGAACAGAAACACATCACCATATCATGCTTTTTGTTTGTACGAGTGGTTTACATCTGAGAGACCAAAGAAGTAAAAAACAAAGATTTTACAAATTTCTTTTTTAATAAAAAAAGCCATTTATTTGTGGTTGCAGGAAGGAGAGAGAGAGATTGATTCGTCTTCCACCCATAAGCTAACCAGCCGCCACCCTAACCAACTCCAATTTTCTAACTCACAACTCGTACTCCAACAGTGAGAAGCCCAAAAGAAGATGATAATATATTATAATGTGATGCCCGACACTACCGTTGACGCCTAAGATTCCTAGTGACACCACCACGCGTTTCACAGCTTGACGCTTCTTCCTCCTCCTCCTCCTCCTTCTTCTTCTTGCTCTCAGTTGACAACACGAGGAGTTGCAGTACTACAGGAAGAAGTGGTGGAACATGTCGTCGTCATCTCCCTCGTACCAGCTGCTATCACCAGAAGCAGCTTCAGCTTCACCTTCCCTTCGCTTCCTCCACTCCCTGAGAAGCGCATCGTTGTATGTTAATTCCCTTCCTTCTTCCTTCCCGGCCTGTAAGCTTATTTTCTCTAACTCTCTACTTTTGGTTTTCAGTTGGGTTGCGGCGGTGTCTGCATGGATTTCTTGGCAGTGGTGGCTGCTTTTCCTAAACCAGATGACAAGATTCGCTCCACCACCTCCAAGGTACACTACTCCCACTTATAAAATGCTCTTACTGAGTTCTTACCACTGGGGTTTCTTCATATATCCTCTCTCTCTCTCTCTCTCTCTCACTTGATGATGTTTTCAATTTTTGGGGTAGGTTCAAGGGGGTGGCAATGCTGCGAATACATTGACTTGTGCTGCTCGTTTGGGTCTCAATCCAAGGTTCATTTCTAAGGTCTGGATTTATTTATTTATTTATTTTTTTAATAAATGTCTTTTCTCAATTAGGATGCTCATTTTACTGTTCTGGTTGGAATCAAACTTGGGTATGTTTTGTTATTATTAGGAAATGTGATTTGGTGAAGATAATCTTTCTCCAGATTCTCTTGTTTGTGTTGCCGAGGATAATATTGTAGTTTTGGGTTTTTTTACTAGGTTGCTGATGATGCTCGAGGGAGAGCTATACTGGAGGAGTTAAAAGCTGATGGTGTAGATACTTCTTATATTGTGGTAAGCTTCTTGTAGTTCAGTTAATTTGTTTCTCATGTTTTATCATTTTGGCAAATTTTATGTTTGCTTGAATTCTTGATCTGTTTCGAAGATTGTCCAGTTCGACATATTTTGATGATGATTCGAATGAGATTTTTTTCTCTAAGATCTGTGATGGTAGCGTATGATCTAACCAACCATGACCCAATGGGTTGACCTAACTTGAAGGAGTATATACATGTTATAATGTCTTATTGTGTAAGCAAGTGAGATTTGGGGATTTTTATGTTAGGGTTTCTGGACGAGAGTTTCTTGCTGTGATTTGGGTGTGATGTTTCCAGGTTGACACTGAGAGTGGGGGTGAATTAGTGGTTCCAAAAATTTTCTTATCTGCAACCCAACAAAAACTTCCAATTTCCAAGTTCTCGATTGGCCGGGGCAATCCCGTAATTACCAATCACGCAATAACGACACGTCCACCTCACACCACAATGTGATTGGGTCTACCAGACAATGTCCTACCACTCTACACAACACGCACTTCAAATATATGTAGAAAAGTAAATACGAGACAAGAACACCAGATATATGTGGTTCGGCCAACGTGCTTACATCCCCGGAGGAATACCTATATAGGGTTTCGTATTTCCCTCATACTCTACTTTGTCAACCGCTACAATGGTCCAGGAACACCTATCACTGCTTCAATCTGAGATGCAACTCAGACAAGGGCAACAACCCCACACCCTAGACAAGTCCCAACTTGCTAGGTTCACAATTTTAAATCAATAAAATAAAATCCCAACCCAATACATCATTGATCTAGAGTTTCTAAATAATATTCACTCTAGAACACGAAAATAGGGATCTCAGATACAGGTTACCTTAGCCTGTGTAAATCCCATTTTTGATTGCTTAGTTAACGCTTAAACGGAACCTCGAATGCTTCTTATTCAATTGAACACTAAATCAACATGATAGCAACACCCAATAGTAATGTCTCCCCTTTCATGATCTCTATTGTAACATTAGAGAATAACGCATGATAGCACAATGTCAGAGTTGCAAAACTAGAATTGAACTTCCCCTTTTCTCTATATCTCTCTTTCTCTCTCGGTTTTTGCTAGATATTGAGAGACACAATATTCTGCTGATCGAACCTGTTTTTATTGCTGAAAACAGAAATCTACTTAACCGATTGGACTGCTCATGCGTGAAGGAGTCCTCTTATTATGAAATTCTACTCATACTCTACTTTTCCCTACGCATAGTAGAAGCACGACACCTTTCCGTACTTCTTTCCCTCTTGCTTTGTTAAACTGCCACATCACCATAGTTGTAACATGTTTAGGAAACTCCCACATTTTTAGATTTTAGATAGACTTTGATAGAAACTCTTTCTCTCATGTATTGGATAGTATCGATTCACACAAGAAAAAGAGATCACGTAGAATTTGTGCTTCTTAAACTCCTTCTACCCTACCCCATTCACACTGGTAATCTTACCAAGATCGTGACACCTCAAGATGTTTATGAAGAGCGATTGCTGCATTATCGTTTTGCACTCGTGGCTAAGATTAATTTCAGATTTATTTCATTGGATGCGGTTAGGAAGGAAGCAGTGGAATCATGGAAGCTTAAGGAGAGGGTTTTTATTAAGCCTATGGGCTTCAGTTACACCCTTTTTCAGTTTGAGGCAAAAAGAGATATGACAACCATCTGGAAGAGGAGCCCTATTAGGATTGGGGGTCAATCCATTCGGTTTCAATGCTGGAAGCCGGAATTTAACGTCGACAACTCGACAGTCACCAAGTTAGTCTGGATCAGATTTCCAGAGCTTCCCTTCGAATACTGGCACGAGCAAATCCTCTTGTCCATGGCAAAAGCAGTGGGAAGGTCATTGGACATAGACAAATGAACCAGAAACACTTCCATTGGTAACTATGCTCGAATCCTTGTAGAGATGGAGATTTCGGAGCATCGTCTGGAGGAAATCCAGGTAGAGAGGCAGTACCCTGGAAGGGGGACTTATTCTGGTTCAAACAAAGAATCCTCTATGAGGATGAGATGGGCAAGTGTGGCTTCTGTAAACGCATTGGCCATACCATTCATGGTTGCAGAGGGCTGTCGATGCTACGCCAAAGACAAAGATGCCACTAATGGTGTTGTGGGGGTGACTTGGGTGGAGAAGATGCCTTCTACGGTGGCTGGAGTGGTGGATTCCGGCAGGGACAAGGGAGAGTCCCAGTATGGTAAGAACTCAAATTCAAAATCAAACGTACTTTGTTTTTACAAATGGACTTGAAAGCCCTTTGTTGAAGAATTCTGTTTCTTTCCATTATCACATGTAACCATAAATCAACCTCTTCGGCTCCAGCTGGGCAGCAACACCAGTCTTTAGTTTCTTATATGGACAGCACATGTAAATTACCTATAGAATCCCATTGTTTTTCTGCTCCATTGTATCATTTACCAATCAGCTTTGCTTCCCATTATAATCCATGTGATGACAAGTTGGGCAGCAATCAATTGACATATTCAATGTTATATATCCAATTCAATTGAACGGCCTCTCTTCACTTATAGTAACAATTGAACCAAGATGGTTCAAATTGAATCATAGATTCACTTAATTGATCCACCAACTATTGAACCACTCTCATGAATTTAGCCACACCACATCACCTTCTAGTTGCCAACAATTACAACATTTAATCCAATTGCCCAATAGGGTGTTCTTGAGAGATCTCCACTGTAATAACATAATGAATCATCTTCTTCTTCGCCTAAGGACGTAGCACATTACACCAGTGTGTGAACCTAGTTAAATCTCTGTATCTTACATGAATCTATTTTACTTTTCTTCATTTTTCTGTGATTTTTGACCTAATAGTAAACCTTTTAAGAATCAAGGTTCATAAATAAGATCCAGTCATTGAACTAGGGAACTTATGCAATTGGAATTTTTTATGGATCTTTTAGTGCTCATCATGGCTGAATTTGAAGTCAAATACTATAAACTGGTGGGAAAATATCAGACCAAACAGAATAAAAATCAGTATTTGTGAGTTGTCTCAACTGTCACTTTGGAAAGCATATACATCCAATAGTTTTGAAGTTATCTTTTATTAGATTGAATTGTATATGGGTCTCACATACTTCTTTTTCTTTTAATCTAATATCTGTCTCATTTGTTTCTGCATCTAGTGACAGTTATAATTTCCTATTCAATTTTTGTCAATCTTCTTGATCATTCTTTTGTTAATACCTTTCTTTCTTCCAGGTTTCAAAGGATGGAAATTCACCATTCACCTATGTCATTGTTGACAGCCAAACGTGAGTAATCTGTTCGTATGTATTCTTAATCTTAATTTTAATTTTAAAAGGGAGAAGATATTTAGGAGCACCAATTTTAATTGATTTGAACCCCGATGTTGGGAATAATCTCACATTATAAAATTTTGGGACCTCTGGTGCCTTCATCTACCAGTTGGGCCTTTTCACCTAATAGCTTAATCTTTTTCTATTAAACACTTCAACTCCTAATTTTTCTCAAAACTTCTTGTAGCTTTTGATATATTTCACAGTTTTAAAATTCCTTGCAAATTTTTATCTGAAATAATCTACCTTTTCTTTGTTTAGAAAACCTCATATTTTCTACATTTTATTATATAGTATTATGAACGGTCTAGGATTTTTTAGGTAAATAGTTTAGGTTTTACTATACTTAGTCTTTTATTAGGTGATGCTATAATTTCTTAGAGAATTACAAATATTTTCATAGGAAATTTTCCACATAGACAAGCTAGTTATGCTTACGTTGCTAATTAAATGAGCATTGTATGATTTATTATTTATATTGTGAAATTATGGTCAGTTGAATGTAGATATTAGTAGTGGGAAGTGTTTAATTAGTTATTAGAAATTGTGGGAGAGATTATAAAAGTAACAATTGAGTAGTTGTAATAACCACAATTGTACGTGTATTTTTCTCATGAATATAAAGTAAGAAAAGAGGCTTAGATAAATCGGTTCTTAAATTTTTTCTCTTGAGAAAAAAGAGGTCAGGCTTCCTCCGTAAATCCAAGAGGGCGGCTGCCTCCTAATTAGCTAAAACCTCTATTTTCCTTACTTTATCTCTTCTAGCTATCTTCTCTCTTTGTCATATTATCTCTCCCTCTCTCTCCTATACGTATCATCTGGTATCAGAAGCAGATCCCACATGGAGCAATTCTAGATACTCAATTCAGAAATCTGGATTTATTGGAAGCAATCTTAAAAAAGATTGAATTGCTGCCCACGACCATGATACATGTGTACTTAGAGCAACCAACAAGGGAGGAAGAAAAAGAAGAAGCAAAGAAGACAAAGAAAAAGAAGAAGAAGAGGAAGGTACCATTCACCACTTCCTTCAAGGAGATACCCATCTCTACAACTAGATCCACACAACTTGAATTGTCCATTCCAGGTTCATTGACTGGAACTTTTACTATCAAGATATGAGATCCTGGTCGTCTTTGTGTCAAGGACAATTCTAGGGGGAGGGAATGATACGTGCCTAGACAAACTAGCTATGCTTACTTGGCTAAATGGGCACTTTATGCTTACTTCCAGGGGAAGTGTTTAATTAGTTATTAAAAATTGTGGGAGAGGTTATAGAAGTGGGAAGTGGGTAGTTGTGATAACTACCATTGTACATATACTTATTTGATGAATATGAAGTAAGAAAGAAAACTTGGATAAATAGGTGTTCCTACAATTTCTCTCTTGAGAGAAAAGAGGTCAAGCTTCCTCAGTAAAGCCAAGAGGACGGTTGCTTCTTAATTAGCCAAAACCCCTATTTTCCCTACTTTGTCTTTTCTATTTTCTCTCTTTCTCATATTTCTCTCCCTTTCTCTCCTACATACTAGGTAATGCAATGTAGTATTTTTCACTTTTTAGCATATATCAAAAGCCACGTACTAAATGTGTTTCATCAATCCACCTTTAGAAATAGGCAGGGAATTTTCCATTTTTGTGTTGTCATGGTTTCCTGAGCATGTAGATCATCTTCTAATGAAGAATTCCTTTGCTTTGTCCCGGACCGCCCAGAACAGGGATAAGAATAATAGTTATCTTTATGCTCTTTTTAACAAACTATTTTCAATTTCTTATAAAAAACATATAAAGGCAAAACAAGGAGAAAATTTTGAGACAACTATTGCCTCAGAGTTGGTTTGAGATTTGAACCAATATTATGAATTTATATTTGGCCCAACTGATCAGGTTTAAGTACTTGAGAACCTGCAAGTTGATGGGTCAAGCCACCTAGCTACCTAGAAATCATGGGAACCCAAGTGGGTTAGTATGATCACTAGTAAAAAAACAGACAATAACTCAGCATGTACAAGTGCATCCTCAACAAAAGAACTCAATCTGTTGTTCATTTTGCAAGTTGTGTTGTGCATCCTTTTTTTTTTTTTTGGTTAGTGACGGGTATTCACGTCTTTGGCCTAACTGTCTCGCGGGTCATACTGACCCTAGAACTGCATGGATTGAGTTATATTGTGGTTACAATGAAAACCATTCAACTTTCATCGAAAATAGTGAAGAGCACTAAAAACCCAGTGTGAGTGGCCTCAACGAGGTAAGAGGAGTTGAACTTAGTATCACATGCTTCTTGAGGCGAAGGTCCCTAACCAACTCGACTACCCTCTTGGGATTGTTGTGCATCCTCAATATATTAATTTTTTTTACTATTTTCAGGAAGACCCGTACATGTATTTTCACTCCAGGAAACCCTCACATGGTGCCGGATAATCTTTCTCAAACAAGCTTATCATCTGCATTGGATGAAGCAAGATTCGTATACTTTGATGGTAGATTGCAAAAGATTGCTTTAATTGTTGCACAAGAGGTAATTGCAAGAAAGCATCCCACTTTCTTCTGATATTTGATAGCATTAAAACCTCTTGTTGCTTGGATGTAGAAACCTGAAAGTTGTCTTCTTTAAGAATCCTTGGAACAATTTTTTTTTTTTTTAATACTCATTGGGCAAGATTCTGAAATATATATTATATTTTCTAGCATATCCATGTCTTATTAATTAAACTTCAATCGAGAATGAAGGAATGTATATGGTTTAACAATGAATCCAAAGTTTGCCCTTCCATTATCAAAAAATTTATCTGCTTTGTTTAATGAATTCACTACATATGAGCAAAAGGGAACTTGATAGCCTATCAGAGAAAAAAAAAAAGGAACTTAAGAGATGTTCGCACATAGTTTTAATTAATAGGTGTTAAAGTTTTTTTTTTTTTTTTTTTTTTTTTTTGCTTTTCTTGAGCTTAAATAAACTTTCTATCTGGGTATTAATCAAGAAATTGTCCTCACTCCTCAATAAATGTCCCTATTGGACAATTCGTCACCTTCCCTCCTCCCCATTGATGCAAAACTACACTCTGACGTCGTGAAGAACAAAAATGTGTATCAAGATTTTCTAGCACATCCATGTTGCTGCTCAATATGTCTCTTAATGTACTTATTGAGACTGCCACTGATATTGATACTTTAATCCTTATACACCATCTCTTGAAATATTCTAGTGCAGGCAATTCGGAGGAAAATCCCTATTTTAATTGATGCCGAAAAACCCAGGGAAGGATTGGACGATCTTTTGTATTTAGTAGATTATGTTGTATGCTCAGCGAAATTTCCTCAGGCAAGTTCATGCTATTATTGGATAATACTGTGATTTTCGTGTTTCTCATAGAAGTTTAGATTTTGTATAATATCAAAGGGAGGGTTACTAGCATTCTATTATTGGTTAATGTTGTCTTTAATTTTAGAAACTCACATAGGTCACAAGTCAATTTTTTTTTTTTCCTTTTTCTATTGTATGTAGTCTTGAAGTTTGAGGAACTTCTCACCTCATAATCAGTTCTGTGTTATGCAGGCATGGACAAAGACCCCATCAATTCCAAGTGCATTGGTATCAATCCTTTTGAGATTACCAAATGTCAAATTTGTGATTGTTACCCTTGGAGTTGATGGCTGCATAATGCTTGATAGATGTGTAGAAGGTGAGTGTGCTTCAATGCCTATTCCTGTGTGATTTTGACTTCGACACCTCTTATCAAGGTTTAAGATTTTTCTCTTGCCCCCCATCTCACTGATTCAAAAAAGAGAGATCTGGCCAGTATGCCCTATTCCACATTCTACATTCCCTAATCAACACATGACACAACATAATCATAAGAATTTAAAAGACATCATAGATAATTACTTAATTGTTTAACAATTAACATTGATGACTGATGAGTCACATTCACATACATTGAAAATTAAAGTAACTCCAAATGTGGATGAAGAGGTAGTATTCTCTACTCTTTAAATTTCAATGAGTGTAGGAATGGAGATCCTCAAGCAAAATCACCAAAATCCTTGCTCCTTAGTGTTTTTCTTCAAGAAAGCAGAGAGAGTGGCGAGATCTAGATATCTTGGTCGAGTTTTTGTACAATTATAACTCGCCAAACATCTCATCTCGTATTTCTGAAAAAGAGAGAGATTAGCGAGATCTCGCTAAGATCATATACTGTGCCTCTTATCTTTGTAGGAACACTCACATAGGGGTGTTTAGTGTTTTTCACTGTTTTCAGTGGATGCGGTTGTGGGGTCAATATGGGTTGGCGAGACTAGTCAGGTCGAAGGCCTGGCCTAGATACCCGGGGTTAGCAAAAAAAGGGGTCTATTCCTGTGCCATTGCCTCATCTTTGACCATCAGTGATGAAGCTGATCCCCTAAGTTTGGTGTTAAGAGAGTGGAAATCAAGGTTGATTTTTTTTAGTATTTTAAAGTTCTACTTAATTACCAGTTGATTATTATCTTTAGCAGAAGTTCCTGAGCTGGAAGAGATTGAGGTGGATGGGGTGGTTGAATTATTGAAACAGAAAATTGATTACAAAAACACTATCCCAACATGCATTTCATCCAAGGTATACAGCAGAAATTAAAGTTTGACTCAGTTCTTTATCTCCTTTTGTTTAAATTTGTTTTCAAATTTAGCCAAGTTGCAATTTTTCTTGAATCCCACAGTCAGTAATAAGGTTGAGAGCAGATGGGATTGGGAAGATGAATGGGAGGTTACTTGTAGGAACAACTGAGAAGATACCAGCTTCAGAGCTTATTGACACCACTGGTGCTGGAGATGCATTCATTGGAGCAATTCTTTATGGTAAGTGAAATGAACCGTGCAATTTTTATGTACTTTTCATTGCCTTGATGTGTGTATGTTTGTTTGTATGTTGATGTATATATGTGCCTGCATGCGCATGTATGTATCACTCTTGCTCCATCTTTTCAGAGGTACCCTTGGTCACCTTTTTTTTGGAACTGTTGAAGGGGTTCTAAGCCTTTTAGACATATTTGTTAAATTGGTGTACGTGGCTGTATATATTTTATTTTTTGAATTGTTATGTTTGTTTTGAATTTTTGACCCCATTTTAAAGATTGAACCACTTCATCAAAATTTAGTGGTAACTTAAATAGGATTTTTTCTTAGGTTTGTAATGGTAACAAAGGGGTTGACCCGATAGGCCAAGCCCAGAGTCCATAAGTGATCTGGTATGGTGGTACGGTACGACCCGATGGATCAACCCAACCTGGAGGAGTATATAAATGTATTATTGTCTTCTTAAGCAAGTCATTTGTGAGATTTCGGGTTTTCGTTTTTGGGTTTCTAGGTGGGAGCTTCTTGCCGCTAGTTTGAGTGTTCTTAAGAGATCTCCATTGTAATTTTTCTTCTAACATAATAAATCATCTTTTTCTTCACCTCAACACATCATACCGATATGTGAATCTTGTTAAATCTCTATGTCTTATGTGAATCTATTTATTTCATCACTTTTCCTTGATGTTTGTCCTAACATGAAGTTGTACTATCTTCAGAATATTCATTTAGTTTAACAATCATCAGTATTACAATCTTTGGCATTTTCTTGGTATAAAACGATGATAGATAGGGATTTGCTTATTCTTGTTCTGTATTGATTGTTAGCTATTTGTGCGGAAATACCACCAGAGAAAATGCTGCCCTTTGCTGCTCAAGTGGTAAGGATATTCCATCTAGTGCAAATATTTTGTGCAAAGACGAAGTTATCTGACTTGTGCTTGTGGCATTTTCTGCAGGCAGCTGCTCGATGCAGAGCTTTAGGGGCTCGAAGTGGTCTTCCATGGCGAACAGATCCATGTCTAGCTCCTTTTTTATGCTAGAGCACTAACATATCAACTATTTGTGTTGGAAATCAATTAAAGGGGTAGTTGTTAGATGAGCTAAGCTGCCTGAGCCCCCCCCCCAAAGATGCCTTTTCGGGAGTGGTTTCTGTATTTGTTGTGATAGTATGTCATTAAGCATTGTATATTTGGTGTTTACCTACTAAACTTCAGAATGATGAAGTTTAATTTGCTCGATGGAATCTAATTTGAATGCGTAAAATTATTCGGAGTTGTCATATCCTGGCTTTGATATAACTTGTTGGGACTCAAGTGTAACTCATACTTAAAAATTAGCTGTTAAGAGAAGGATGCTTAAGTCCATTTGATGAAGTGTGGTGGAACCACATTTGGATGGAACTGTTGGATGGTTTTAGTCTCTTGGTCCTCATCGTCCTCCCTTGCATGGTTTTAAAAATTGGATCGGATTGGTCAAGATCGTCTAGATTAGTTTATTATTGGTCATGTTCGATTTTCGATACTGATCCAATCCTTATCAATCCACTCATAAGGTATAATGATAAAATGGTCCAAAATACCAATTAAAATGACTGATCTGACCTGAACCTTGCTCTTTGGGGTTTTAACCTCTTGGTCATCACCAGCATCACCCCCCCCCCAAAAATATAGTTAATTCGAAAACAGATATGTACGATGATTAAACGAACTAGAAATAATAATACTTTTTAATAATTCGATACAACTAAAATACATACAACAATACAATACTGATTTAATATGTATAATAAGGTTTCTGTAGAAGTTTAAATATGGCATATACAGCACACATAAAATTGAAATTTAAAACTAAATAAGCTTTAAATACCTTTGCAGGATTAGTTGCAATGTCAAAGCCAAAAACTATTAATAGAGTATTATTGTGATTATTAAAACCAATACTTAGGTAAATAGTATTGTAAGCGATTACACGCATGAGATTGGGAGATGATTTCAAATTTGTAGTTATTTCCCACAAAATACATGTTAAAATAACTATTTGCTTAACGGAGAAAATTGGAAAAGATAAAAAGAGGAGGGGGAAATTAATACTTGTTTCTCACAAATTACTAGAAATATGAGTGTTTGGATAAATGGGTTAAGAAACTTACCAAACAAGATCATTTAATGCAATAATTATTATCTCCTGATGTGGCACTTAACTTTTCCCACCCATTCACTTCCAAAGTCTTACCAAAATTAGAAGGACTTCATAGAAAAGTTGTTTTATGTCAATATTTCTTTCTCCTATTTCCTCTCTATTTTTATAGAATTTCACCGCACCTCCATTTCCTCTTATTCATTGAATTCCACTAAAATTTATATATATTCTATTATCTCATTTCCTTTTCTTTTCTTGTTGACCCAACCCACAACATGTGAATCCACTCTCAAAAGTTTTCTGCCCCTTTTTATCCGACAAACAAATGAGCCAAATAGGGAATCCACATCATGATTTGAGGAATCGGATCAGAATTGACCTTGACCGATCTTGATTCTTGATTCTTGATTAATAACATATTGGTAAATCAATACAGACAAAGGGTAAAATAGTCCAAACAACGAATTTTTTTTTTTTTGAAAGCAAGAGTAATTCTATCATCAATATCTGCCTTGATGGATCTCGTTCTCCATACCAAGTTCTCAAACCTTGATCCACATCCCACCGCAATAGGCACCATCGCCGCTTTTATCCCTTTTGTAAAATATCCTCTCTCTCTCTCTCTCTCTCTCATCACTTCATGAGCAGACAGAAAATGTTCAATATGGTTACCATCCTCAAGAAATCGATATCATGTTCTAAATTCACGCCATCACCCAACACCATTCCTTCCTTATCCATTCTATTGGAGACTTAGGTTAATTTGAACACAAATCCCATCCATTGAGATGTACGTGTTTCAAAGCTTTAGTTGCTTCAATAGTGAATAATGCACTACCACTATGGAGATTAATTGCAGAAAGTGAGTTATCATTGAGTGGGATTAGTGAAGCCCTGTACTGCAGTGACAATATATAATCCTAATTTGTGGATGGACATGAAAAAATAATTAAATGCTTTTTTGATTCATTTCTCTTTTTTTTTTTTTTAAAGACGAGTATTCAGACCTTTGGCCTGGGGGTCTACATGAACCCCACAACTGCATGGATCGGATCATATCGGGGTTGAATGAGAACTATTCAACTTTTACTAAAAGCAATGAAGAACACTAAACACCCATGTGTGAGTGGCCCCAAGGAAGTCAGAGGAGTTGAACTTAGAACCACATGCTTCCTGAGGTAAAGGTCTCTTGTCAACTTGGCTACCCATTGGGGTTTTTGATTCACTTCTCCGAAATCTCTGTAATCGTTGAAAATTAAAATTAACCATGGTCATATCAATCTAAATTTCATCACCAAAGCCCGGGTAGAGATGCATGGTTGTGACTGAATGCAAAATTTGATCAAAGTGTGGTGGAACCTTTTAGTCAAATGAAATTCGCCAATTTTCAAATACACACACAAGTTACATAAAAAAAGAAAAGGTACAATTTATCAATACATAAACTGAAATCATTTGGTTTTTCCAAATGCATTTATTCAATCATCCATATGACAGTCTTAGATCCATTAATTTGATCCTATATATACTGTTTCAGAACTCCAGTGTTCGTGTGATCTTAGGCATCCATCAACTTCCAATATTAAAAGCTATTATTGCCAAGAATGAATCTGACATGAAAAGAACCAATGAGGCACTAGTAGCTAATTTGAGTATCAAAGACTTCAAACCAGACCTCCAAAGGACCAAAATGAGTGCCACACCTATAACCACAACAACAATTGATGTGGCTAAGGATACATTGCAAGCAATGTAGATGCACTTCAGTGTTGGTTTAGCTTTTCCTTTGCTAATTTGCAAGAAGGCAAAGATTTCGCTGGATACTGCAGAAGTCAATAAGTTACTGACAATGAGAAATATTTTGTTAATGGAAATTCCTACCTCAAGACGATCAACTTCCTCTGTCCTAGGAGCCTGAACTTTAACTTCAACTTCCAATGTCCTAGGAACTTCAGGGTCTCTAGGTACTTCCTATAACTCACATTCAACAAGTAATTAGAACTCCATTTTCTTAACACAAAAGATGCATAATTATCAGACTAGAATAATAAGGGGACATAGTTCATGTATAGTCCTCTAGCTTGCATACATTCATTATATTCTGACTCTGTAATGAAAAAAAGAGGAGACACATGTGATACAGAGGAATTCACTACTCCCCATAATCCCATATCATAGCACATCAATTGGGAAGCTTGCTTATATTGGTTCAAAAAGAAAGGGAGGCAAGAGAAGAAAAGAGGAAAGGGGGTGATTCACCACCACTTGTCTGGTTGGCCCATGCCATAAGGTGATGAGAAGATATTATCTTTTCCCACACCTTCATTTCATCACATCCAAAATCACTTCCATAATAGCTGATGAAGAAGAAATCTTAAGATCTCAGATAACCTTCCTAATGATGTTTGTGAACTAAGTTCTGCTACTGTGAGTAGAGAAGGACAGCTAGGCTTCTGCAAGTTCTTTTTATGGCTTGGCATTGCTCGATTTATGGGAAACTGTTCCTATGTTCCATTGTCTTGGCTTTCCTAGTAATGATCTTCAAGTACCATTTTCTTGGGTTTGTTTCTCTGGCAAGGTTTTTGGGGCCTTCTGAATCAGGGAAAGCCTTAAATTCCTGCCATTATTTCTTCTTTATTGTTGATAGTTATGAACTAGGAGTTGATTGTCGTATACTTTTATATGAAACTCATGTGGGTTTTTACTTTTTATTTTAATTTTATTTTGTAAGGGCACACACATATTATCTAGATTTTTTTCCCTTTAGCTGGTTTTGTTTTCTATGTTTAGGGTAATTTTTATTGTTCAAAGATGATGACCGGATTGGCCTTTAGTTTCCATCTATGTATTTTTTTTCTTGTAATATCTATCTGCTATTTTATTGACTTCTCTTTTCCTAGTGTTATGATTTTGTTTCTATTTTTCTCTTTCATTTCTTCTGTACAATAAAATATTGATTGTGATTTGACTGTTATATTTAATTGCTTGATGATATTATTTTATCCATTCACCCCAATAGGTTTGAGTTGTTTGGCAATGTTTAGAATCTAGAAAGTGGGAGGATGAAAAGTTAAACGATACCAGTTTCTGTCTAAAAAATGCCACTAGTTGCAATATACTGAATTAACCCATCAAATTGAACGATACTCATGCTGCTTCCTTTTGCTACTTTTTCTGCTATTGTGTTATCTAAACTTAAGAGATAAAGAAAAGATACACGTGTTATATGAAAGCGAATGTTT
>NC_056565.1:32290720-32312202 GCF_013358625.1 Macadamia integrifolia | reverse complement strand
TTTTTTGGGGCGGTGGGCGGGGGGTGTGGCTTATGATTGAATCTTCCCAAATCGAGGGTTGTGATTATTATTTTTTTGGTAGCCTTTGTATAGAAGTAAAGTAAGGAGTTGTTTGTTCATGTTGTTACTTTCATGCTTAGCAGGGCTGCCAAGAATTCGTTTGCTCATTCCTCTCATAAAAGAAGGTTGGGTGACAGATTGGCTTGGTGGTGGACATAATGTTTGTAGAACGTTTTGGCTTTGCCAATCTATATTGGTACATCAGGTAGACAGCCGGCACATTATTATAGTCTATCGTAATAAGCATGTGGCTGATGTATAGTGGTGTGTCAGGTAGACAACCGGCACTTTATAATCAGTCATAACTAGTCATTCTTTTTGCATGGATCCTTGCGTTTGTCCTTGCTTGGAACCTCCATGTAACTGACTCCATTAAGTTGGAATAAGGTTTTGGTTGTTGGTTGTTGGTTATTATTCAATCAGAATTGCTCTCATTTAATTATCGTATGTGAGTCTTTAGCTCAAACAAGTAGAGCAGCTGGGGATTCCTCAAAAGATGGTGGTTCAAATCCATCAAGACTCTTCGAATTTTCTTAGTCTTATTTCCTGAATTTTCATGTATATAATACTTTAGGTTTGGAAAGATGGGATCCATTATATTACATGGTTAGTAGTTTCTGCCCACTAAAATCAGATTTTCTTTTAGTTTTATTCGTTTAGATTGTGCTTATTATCTATGGTTTAGGGAATAAATCTCCGGATATCAGGATTCAAAATGTTTTTTTTTTTTTTAAAGTGCTGCAAAGGGTCCATCTTGATTCTGGAAAGCAAAAACAAAACTTGTAAACACAAATTCTAAATATTGGTACATACGGATATCGTCGATTGACGTGATTCATTATAATAGAAATATTTTATTTTTGGCGATGGTAGTATGTTTGCTGTCACGAAAAATAAACTTGGGCGACGGTTTGTTATCCTCCGTCATGGAAAATAAAATTTGAGGGTATGTTTTCTTGGCGAGTATGTTTTTCCTACTATCTGCTATTCTATCCTCCTTCCCGCTTTTCTCTCTAACCCTAACCCTCATTCCTGCATAAATTCCCCCCATTCTCTCCTATCGTTCTTCCCCTTGAAAATTTTTTGAATCTGATTTCAGTTAATTGTTTCTGCTACTTTTATTAATGTTCTAGCATATTTTGATCTTCTAAACATATTTATTCTAGTTGCTTAGTTTCTGAAGAATTTATGGTTCTGCAACTCTGTTCATGAGTTTCCTTGATCAATTAGGGTTTGTTAGAGTCCTAGGTGTTAACAACCATTTGAGCCACTATCATTCAGAATTTACATGGTAATATTGCTGTGTATAACCAAAACACAATCGCAGGCTCCTTCAATTAGGGGTTAATGAATTGGTATGGTAATTAATTTTTCTTATGTTTAATCTTTCACAGTCCGTAGAGGTAGAGGGCAGATGGGAAGAACAGAGGCTCTAGACAGTGAATGGACACAACCATGCTAGATATGACATTGATATTTTTGTGTATATTTCCCCATCTAGGTATTGGACTTGATTGTAAGGAGGCCGGATCAGGTCCACATACGATACTGTTCTCATATGGCCCTGGTATGGTGGATTGGAATTCATTAAATATGGAAATAGAAAGTGAATTCCAATCCTCAGGAGTAGGGCGTACGAGAACAATCTCATGCGTGAACCTAATCCAAACATGATTATAAGTCCCTGCTCATGTTACAAATGAACCTTGAGAAAAGATTTTGGCCTGTCAGCTGAATTTTTTCCCTCTACATTTATTGAAAATGGTGGTTTTCCTCAATCTGATACTCCAGATACTCTCCTTAAAGAAGCTATCCATGTTATTAGTTGTGGATATGTAGAAACTTACGGTTGGGGATAAGAAATTTAGCATTTGCTGTACCTCTAATTGCAAAGAGCTTGATATTGAAGACCTTTCTATGCCTTATGATTGGTAATATCTGTATCATCCATATGTTATCAGTCTAAATAAGTATAGGGATGTTGTTTTCTGTCTGGCTGTGTGCCCCTGTGACACAGGATCTGAAATGACCACCACGCCCCTCCTAGTTGATGCATGAGCTTGTGATCTCATTGGCTAGGGCATTGGCGCAGGGTCCACACTCTCGGACAGAAACTTTTTGTCATAATTATAATCATAGATTCTGCCCTGGTATGAACTTCCTTTGATTTCTGTATCATAAAAACACCAGAGTAAATAATATTCATCACTCAAGTTCTCACTTATCCTTTGTGTGGATATTCTGAAGAGAACTAAATATCATATAACTTTTAACTTTAACTTTTTTTTCTTTTTTTAATGAGAAAAATTGTCGATATTCTCAAATGTATTTGAGAATATCGACAATAGGTCCTGCATCTAGAATTCTAATTTTCCTATACATAATCAAAACAGCAATATACGTAACTATTATCATACATTCGTTTAAGGACTTGAGACAAAAACTTATTTAGGAGAATGAGCCTTCTTGATATTGGCCTACGAGGTCCTATTGGATTCAGTAGCTTTCATGATAGACCTACTTTTCGTTGGTTTAAAAAGGTTGTCTCACTGTGAATCCTATAATGGCTTTTGTTACTTTTGGGTATCTAGATGTGTAAGATAAGGTCTAAATAAATTCTTTGTCGATTGTTTTCAACTGGCAGTGTTTTGGGTGGGGGGGTGTGGAGGGGTGTTGGGGAGGGAGGGGACATTTGATTTTCAGCCTAGATGTCACTGCCACTTGCTGGGATCTTTTGGTTTCTCTTGTTACGCTTACATCTTAGTTATAAATTATGTGCTTGTATGGTGTTTCTGTGAAGGGTAATGGGAGGATCTCCAGAAGGGCCTGCATAATCCTTGATTTATAGCAATGGTTGCAATTGAGAAAAAAAATTTGGATTCTAGGTGTGTCATTCAAGCATTCACTATTATTATTGAGATACAGGACTATCAGTGAATATCAAGTTATCCCATTCTGGGTAGCTCAATATTCTACTTTCTCTCTCTTGGAAAGTCTATATCACATCTGCCATTCATGGAAATTCTATATTGTGTATGAGTCATTCTTAGTCACATACCATTAGCCGATTAGGGTTACCACCTCTTGTATATAAAACATCATTATCAATGAAATTCTCAATAAGATTCACAACCAAAACACTGTGTTAGCATGGTATCAAAAGCCACAAAGGCTAACGCCCTCTAGCCGTAGTCAGCTTCCTCTTCTTCATCCCTCCCTCCTTCTTTCCCTCTTTCTCATCGATCCTCGGCACCATGCCCATCACGCCTACTATCGAAGAGCATTCAGCCACCTTTGGTGTCACCACCAGCCACTCCCCTTCTCCCACCTATGGCTCAGCGCACCATTTTCTTTCCCTATGACTCACATCTTCCAACTTTCTCCTATGGAAGGCGCAGGTTGTCCCCTTTCTCATCGGCCAGGACCTCTATGGTCATATTGATGGAACCAAACCATGCCCTACTGATGCTACTAGTGCTTCTACATGGTGTCGTCAGGATGCTTGCCTCATGAGTATGCTTATTGCTTCACTCTCTAAATCCATTCTGCCTCTCATTCTTGGGAAAGATACCAACAAAGATATCTAGACCGCCATTCACATAGCTTTTGGTTCAGTCTTTGCAACGCGTTTGCTCTCTCTTCATATCAGTCTTCAACAGATCACACAGAAACATAATGAATCTGTGACTAACTTTCTTCAACGTGCCAAGACCTCGCCAATGAACTTGCTACGGCAAGGAAACCTCTTCAACCAGAGGACTTCAATGTCCATATTTTTCGTGGTCTGCGCAAGGATCTTCAGGATATCATCCTTACACTACTTGGGTGGCTAGAACCCATCTCCTACACCAATTTGCACGGTCTCCTTCTCAGCCATGAATGTATTCGTTCCTTCAATAAGGTAACACTATCTAACACAGTCACCTTTGATGGTTCTATGTCTGCCAACACTGCTCAAAAGGATGGCTCCTCCCCCTCCGCCAACATTGCCTCTGGTCCTTCCTCCTCTGGCCGAGGTACTTTAAGAGGTCGTGGGGGTAGGGGTGGTCATCGTGGCCATGGCCGTGGCCGTGGTGGTCACGGTGCTTCTTAGGGAGGCGGTCTATGGTGCTCTATTTGTCAGCGCACGAACCACTCTACTGCCACTTGTTACTATCGTCCCCCTGGCCTACCTTACCCATACCTCTCCTTCTCAGCCATGAATGTATTCGTTCCTTTAATAAGGTAACACTATCCAACACAGTCGCCTTTGATGGTTCTATGTCTGCCAACACTGCTCAAAAGGATGGCTCCTCCCCCTCCGCCAACATTGCCTCTGGTCCTTCCTCCTCTGGCCGAGGTACTTTAAGAGGTCGTGGGGGTAGGGGTGGTCATCGTGGCCGTGGCCGTGGTGGTCGTGGTGCTTCTTAGGGAGACGGTCTATGGTGCTCTATTTGTCAGCGCACGAACCACTCTACTGCCACCTATTACTATCGTCCCCCTGGCCTACCTTACCCATACCACTACCAAAACCAACGTCCTTCTTATAACCCTGCCTCTACCAATCCCTATCACCAACCAGCCACCCATTACACTAATCCCAACCCCCCTCTCCTTCTCTACCCGCCCCAACAGCCATCCAGTCTAACCTGGTATCCTGATATCGGCGCATCTCACTATGTCACCCCAGATCTCCACTCCCTCTCATCTTACGACACCTATGTTGGCCAAGATCAACTACATATGGGAAACAGTAAGGGTTTGCTCATTCACCATGTTGGTACTTCCTCTTTGCCCTCTAATAATTCTAACATTCCTTTTCGCTTATCTAATGTTCTTCATTTACCGGCTATTTCGAAACCACTTCTTTCGATTCAGAAATTTGCCCGAGGCAACCATGTTTTCTTTGAGTTTCACCCATCTCACTTTCTTGTTAAGGATCAGGTGACCAAGGCAACACTCCTTTCCGGACTGAGTAGTGGAGATCTCTACACCGTTAATTCCAGTTCCCCTTCTCCTAGTGTCCACATTGCTGAACGTACGTCCATTGACGGGTGTCATCAGCGTTTGGGTCATCCACACTAGCGTCTTTTGCGTCATTTGCTTAAGGTTAATAAGTTGTCGTGTCAGTCCACACGGCTTAGTCATCTATGTACTACTTGCCAGCTTGGCAAGGCTTCTCGTCTTTCTTTACGCCCCTCCCCCTCTCATAGCTTGTCTCCCTTATAGTTAATTTATAGTGATGTTTGGGGTCCATCTGCGACTGCTTCCGTGGATAGTCACCGTATTTTTGCAATTTTTGTGGATGATAACATGAAGTTTATTTGGTTCTTTCCTCTTGTTCATAAATCTGAAGTTTTTTCAACTTTTGTGCAATTTCAAAGTTAAGTTGAGCGGCATTTTTCTCGTAAAATCAAAGTTGTCCAAACAGACTGGGGTGGAGAATTTAGCACTCTTCCCACCTTCTTTTTAAAGTTAGGGATTTCCCATCGACTTGCATGTCCCCACACCCATGAGTAGCCGGGTTCCGTTGAAAGGAGACATCGCCACATTGTTGAGACAGGTCTCTCCCTACTTGCCCATGGGTTTGTGCCCATGAAATCTTGGCACTTTGCTTTTGAGTTTGCCATTTTTCTTATTAACAGGATGCCATCCAAAGTCTCTCAGAACACCTCCCCCTTTGAGTTAGTACATCATAAGACCCCTGATTATGGGTTCTTACGTGTCTTTGGTTGCACTTGTTTCCCTTTCTTGCGTCCTTATAATCGTCACAAAATAGACTTTCGGTCTGCAAAGTGTGTTTTTCTTGGTTATAGTCCTCATCACACCAGATATCGATGTCTATATCTCTCCACTAATCGGACTTATATCGCTCGTCATGTTAGCTTTGACGAGTCCTCTTTTCCATTTCGTTCCTACTTTATACTTGGTCCACCACCCATCCAACCTCCACTAATACTGGCTTGGGCATCATTGCCCATTCAGCCTCCCATCTCTCCCTCTACACCTACCACTCTACCCTTCCCAGCGCTTCCCTCACCTGTGCTACCACCAACTTTACCTCCCGTTACTCCAAAGGCCAGCCCTTCTCCACTTCAGTCCCCTTCTCCCATGCCCTCACCCTTACCGTCTCCCACCACACCTGGTCTGGCCTCACCTCCCTCACCACCCTTGTGCACTCAACCCCTAACCGACCTCTATGCCTCCCCATTAGCATCTTTAGCATCCTCACCTATCCCAATGGGTCTGCAACTCACCTCCTCCCCACCCACACCACCAGCTCCACCTACGAGACTGCATAGGATGTAGCTACGACCTCGCTCCAACCCACCTCACACTCTCACCTCCTCTCCCTCTACACTCGAACCCACCTGCTTCTCCCAAGCCAAAAAATCCCCTAAGTGGTGTGTCGCTATGACAGAAGAGTTCAATGCTCTCATCCGGAACCACACCTGGTCTCTTGTTCCTCGCACCTCAGATATGAACTTAGTTGGCTGCAAATGGGTGTACAGAATAAAGAGAAAATTAGACAGTTCTCTTGAGCACTACAAAGCACGTCTGGTTGCCAAAAGCTTTCACCAACAACCGGGTATTGATTTCACAGAGACATTCAGCCCTGTTGTGAAACCCACCACAGCGAGATCAGTCCTCACAATTGGCATCTCTCAAGGGTGGGCTATTCGTTAGTTGGATGTCCACAACACGTTCCTCCATGGCATTCTCTCTGAAGAGGTATTTATAGCTCAGCCCCCAGGGTTTGAAGATCTCACCCATCCATCTCATGTCTATAAGCTCCATCGTTCCTTATATAGCCTCAAGCAAGCCCCACGGGCATGGTTCTCTCAGTACCTCACTCGGATTGGGTTCTCTGCTTCTCAGACGGATCCCTCTCTCTTTATTTACAAACAGGGAACTATAACCGCTTATATATTGGTGTATGTTGATGATATTCTTGTCACAGAGAGCAGTGCCTCTTTTATCTTTGCTCTCTTGGGTAGGCTTTCAACAGAATTCTCTATCAAGGATTTGGGCAATCATTATTTCTTTCTTGGCATCAAAGCTTTGCCTCATTCCAAGGGTATAGTTCTGTCTCAATCTCGTTACATTTCAGATCTTCTAATACGGGCAGCCATGGTTGATTGCAAGACAATACAGACCTTTATTTCCACCACCTCAAAGCCATCCACGCAAGGGGGTGCTCTGATGGCTGATGCGACTATCAATCTCTTGTTGGCGCCCTTTAGTACATCACCTTGACACGGCCTGATGTCTCCTTCTCTGTGAACAAACCCTGTCAATCTATGCATGCCCAAACTGAGGACTATTGGTCCCTGGTCAAGCGCATCTTGTGCTATCTCAAGCTTACTCGCATGCATGGTCTTCTCTTGAAACGGTCCTCTGATGTGACTCTTCAAGCCTACTCTGATGCAGATTGGGCTGGTAGCAATGCTGATAGATTCTCTACTAGTGGGTATGCGATCTATTTAGGTCCTAACTTGATATCATGGAACTCCAAGAAGCAGAAAACTGTGGCATGCTCCTCCACAGAGGTTGAGTATAAAGCCTTAGCCAATGCCTCTGCTGAACTGATCTGGCTTGAAGCTCTTTTCAAGGAACTTGGCTTTCCTTTGTGCGGTCCTCCAGTTCTCTGGTGTGACAATATCGGGGCTACCTATCTCTCTGTAACTCCGATTTTTCATGCTTAGACCAAACATGTGGAAATTGAATTCCATTTTGTCCGTGAACGAGTTGCCAATCGCCTGCTCTTGGTTCAGTTCATCTCTACCAATGACCAGCTAGCCGTTATATTCACCAAAGGGCTGCCCACAACCCGTTTTCAGTTCATGCGGGACAAGTTGAAGATTCAACCCTCTGACTCTCCAACTTGAGGGGGTGTATCAGTGAATATCGAGTTCTCCCATTCTGGATAACTCAATATTCTACTCTCTCTCTCTCTCTCTCTCTTGGAAAGTCTATATCAAATGTGCCATTCATGGAAACTCAATATTGTGTATGAGTCATTGGTAGTCACATACCATTAGCCGATTAGGGCTATCACCTCTTGTATATAAAACATCATTATTAATGAATTTCTCAATAAGATTCATAGCCAAAACACTGTGCTAGCAAGGACCCATGTGGTTGCAATGTCAAGCCAAAAAATGTTTAAAAGAGCATTCTTGTGATTGTTGAAACCTGTAAAAAATAGTGCTTACATATGAAGAGTATTGTACATTATCATGCGTGGGAGAGGATCACAAAGGGAATCTAAATGCTTTTTTGATTCACTTCTCTGAAGTCACTGTAATCATTGAAAATCAAAATTAATCATGGTCTTATGAATCTAATTTTCATCACCCAAAGACTGGGTAGAGATGCATGGTTGTGACTGAATGGAAAATAGGATAAGTGTGGTGAAACCTTATAGTCAAATTGTTATGGCTAAAACAAGTACGACCCAGTGTCTGCCGAATGGCCTTGTGATGTAGGGGAAGCCAAACGGTCCAACCGACCATAATCCACCTAATCTAAGGTGGGCACCCAAGACAGGAGCCAAGTGACCAATGGCATTAAGAGAACTCCAAGAGTCCAATGGCATTAAGAGAGCTCCAAGAGTCGAGCGGCTAGGGAAGCTCCACTGCAAGGGGTTCATGCAACTCTACATCCCGAGAAGTTCAATCCATTGGGTAACAGGCTATATGCTGCTCGAAACGAGCAGCCAAGCAGCCATGTCATCTACCCTCTACCAACTGGTCCACGACCTTGACAGCACCGTGGAGAAGTACCCCGAAATGGAGTTGATTGAGCCTAGCCTACATACCATAAGACTCGGATCGAATCCAAGTAGGACACCCATTGAAATGTCGAATCTTCCCTCGAAGGAAGGGGATCTCACCATATTCTCCGAGATATGGCCAATATGGGAGACTCCCATAATGGAAACAATCTTCACATTCACTTCCCTACTACAACTCTTGCCAGATCTAGACTCCTACCTACAATAGACAACTACCAAATTGGGACTCTCCACAGAAAACCGTCATCTTCAGCTATAAAAACCCAAGTAAACCCCTTTCCAGGTGACCGATCTTTTCATTCTTATTGGAATCATCTGTTTGCGAGGAATCTGACTTAGGCATCGGAAAGTTCCCTGCCAGATCGGTCTGGTGTTCATTCTCGTGTCTGCTCTCCTGTGCAGGATCCAGAAGCAACCTAAGTGCAGTTTTCTGGTGCAACACAAATGAAATTCTCCAATTTTCACTTATACACAAGTTACATTAAAAAAAAAAATGTACAATTCATCTATACATAATGCACCATTGATTCTACCAAATGCATATATTCAATAATCCATATGACTGTCTTGGAACACCAGGGGTACATAGTATGATCTTGGCCATCAACTTCCAATATTGAAAGCTATTATTGCCAAGAATGAATCTGACATGAAAAGAACCAAAGTGGCACAAGTAGCTAATTTGAGTATCAGAGACTTCAAACCAGACTTCCAAGGGATCAAAATGAGTGCCACACCTGCAACCACAACAACGATTGATGTGGCCAAGCATACACTGCAAGCAATGTAGATGTGCTTCAATGTTGGTTTAGCTTTTTCTTTGCTCATTTGCAAGAAGGCAAAGATCCCGCCGGAAGCTGTAGAAGACAAAAAGTTACTGACAAAGAAAAATGTTTTGTTAATGGAAAATCCTGCCTCAAGACGTTCAACTTCCTCTGTCCTAGGAGCTTGAACTTCAACTTCATCTTCCAATGTCCTTGGAGCTTCAGGGTCTCTAGGTACCGGTTCCTATAATTCACATTCAACAAGTAATTAGAACTCCATTTTCTTGACACAAAAGATGCATAATTATCAGAAAAGAATAATAAGGAGACATGTCAGGTAGTACCTCTAGTCTTCGACGATGGCCAATTGGAACTTCGGCATAGTTCATGTATGATTGTAACAATAGAAAAACATAAAGATCCATCAATGTGATGTTCCATCTCGGCATATGCTCAGGAACAATGTCAACATTACCTGAAAAGGAATTTAAAACATATATAACGGTGAATTTGAACATGGTAATAAAAACCTCTTGGCCAAAAGTTTCTTGGGAGGCATACAAATCCCTGTTTGGCAATGTTTCATTCCCTTGAAGGGCATAATAATGAGTCCCTCTTTGCCAAATTGTAATAATCCCTAGGACCTTGTGGGAGACATTGACTATCTTCAATAAATTGTTTTAGTGAAACCAGAGAGGAATTTGTGAAGAACATACCATGAGAAATATTGTTGGAAGGCATAATCATGTTGTTTGGTGATGACATCAAAGATGTTCCTGAGATCAATTGCAATAAACATCTTTAGATCAATCTTGTGAAGTTTATCAGTAACATGGACATGATAATCCAATCATACATTCACATCCAAATTAAAGGTTAACCACCAGTTTGACTAACTTTGAAGCCAGCCCCGCCCAATATTGTTCTGGCCCAAGCCCAATCCACCGGATTGGGGCTGCAACGGGAAACGCTCGGGCTTAATAACAACCAAGGGGCTGAAAACGACAGCCCAACCCAGATATTTTTTGGGTGTGCTTCCTGCAAACACTGGTTTTCGGGCCCAACCTGTGACCCTAATAAGTGGTATGTCAGTTTTTTTAAATTGGATTGCATCTAAAAAACAAAGGCATACAAATACAATGATAGAGAGCATTAAATATATACTTTTATATGGATTTCAAGCTCTTTAAAGATAGGATTATTAATATTATTATTATTTTTTTTTTTCCGAGAACAAGAAAAACACCTACCGCCCATGCTTGATCTATATAAAAATTTTAACAATATAATTGTTTAAACTGATATAAATATATTTTTTTTATAATTAGCACTCTGTTGAAAAAACCATCCAAGTGCCTTTTGAGAGAAGACCCCTTCTGATTTTCACCTCTCTCTCCACTGAATCCCTTATCTTCTTTACAATCTCCAGAGCTTTCTCTTTACCTCCTCCCCTTTCTTTCTTCTTTATTCATCACCATCTTAACAACCCTCTCTACCTCTTCCCTGCCAACCCAACTCTCCACTCCCCCTTATCAGCTCCACATCAGAAACGCTCCTGTTAATCTCTGTGACAAAATCTCCAACTGAGGCGCCCATCCATTCACCATCATACCTTGCTTTCTCTTGCTCAGTTGCCCTTCGAACCCTTCTGGCAACCACTCTGCTTTGAACTCAGCGTCAATGTCGAACCCAATCGTTGACCTCACGACCCAGACGAAGAGCTTCCCAATGACCTCCAAACCCATTGCGAGTTCCACAATTAGGGTCGATCTGATTGTGTTATGAGACCCAAATGAGATGTATAGAACCGAATCTGGTGGATGAGAACTCAACCAACTGACACAGTTTTCTGCGGCGATTCTTGGTTGCTTTCCTGACCGAGAGAAGAACACATAATATTTGAGTAAATTAGCCTGGATTGTATGGTTTTAGGGAGGAATCTTGCGGAGTTGCAGTGAGAGAGAGATGGCCGATCCAAGACCAATACCTAAGACCCTGGGGTGAGAGAGAGTGGAGGTAGAAGGTGATGGTGGAGGAGGCCGGAGCCCGGAGGGTGACGGTGGCACGAGGGAGAAGGAGAGAGTGCAGGGAAGGATTCGCGGGAGAGGTGGAGGAGTGGGTGTGGGACGGGCAAAGGTAGAAGGCCATAGACGGGGAGGGGACAAAGATTTAAAAAAAAAAAAAAAAAAAAAAAAAAAAAAAGGTCATTAAGGGCAAAATTAGGAATTAAAAAATTTTGGGGAAACGAATGCTCCTTGGTCACACGGAATCGGCTCCTTTCCTTAGCGCCTATCGTCCAGGTCTTGTCTATAGCTATCAAGGTGAGCGCCACATGGTGAGGCGATGATCCTATTGTTGGATCGTCGTCTCACGATGTGGCGCTCACCTAGGTAGCTACAGGCTGACCTGGGTGATGGGTAGAGGAACCAGATCCTGGTCACACGGCCCCTACACCTAGAGACATAGGGCAGCAAATGATGCTTCACCCTTATTTATGCCCATCTGCACCCCTCATTAGCCCCGGTGCTAGCGCGAGGGCTATGGAAACAGGGAGAGCTATTTTTGCCAAAAGTTTGAAGGAAAAAAGAACCCTGCCAATCTAGTGTGTTCCCTATGCCCAGATACAATTGGATGTGAAATGACCCAGTTGCCTCTGTGTGCTCTAGGTATTTTCATGCCCAGACATAAAATCATGGGAAAGGAGAACGCTACCCGATTGTGTTGCCCCTCTACCAACATGGAGCTAATGAGAGAATGCACAAGAGCATCAAGAAAGGGGGTTTTCATTTTGTTAGGGAGTAGGGCATTCAATTCACTTGGGGATGTTTAGGCATAGGCCATGCAACCAATTAGTGTTCTTATTCTCTAAAACCAATTATAAGAAACCCAAACATAATATTTGAAACATAAACTTCCTTGAAACTACGTTGGGTACCTCACCTGCCATTTGCCCTTTTTTAGCAAGGGCAATGCTATATGATTTTTCGGCAGTAAAATTAGGCTGCCAAATGTGATTGGGGGAGATGTAGAGGAGTAATAAAGCAATAGAAACAATAGAAACGGGTGGCTAACCACACCTGTGATAAAATTTTCTGACATATGAGATCAGGCCTGATTGAGTTTTATATATGACAGAGGGAAATGGAAGAGGAATACAACAATACCAACAATTGAGACTGGGGGCTGACCATACCTATGATTCGAACAGAGTGTAGATCAACTATAGGGAGAGGGTTCTCAAGCCAACAACATAAGGAAGCCCAACAATGAGATGCCGCAAAACAATATCGTATATAGGAACACACAACAAGGTAATTTCATGAGAGGAGAGAGAGAGAGAGAACTTTTTCCTTATAAATCAATTGTTAGTGGTCTGTATTAAAAAATTTCAAAATCATTCTCTCCCAATAAATCTATAGTATCACCAGTGACAACATTTGAATGACTCCCCAACGATCAATCACATAATTCAACCTCCAAGGCAAAAAAAACAAAACAAAACAAAACCACCAATGCATGAGGCTCCCACTACGCCAGGGCCTGGGAAGAGAAAATGTATGCAGCCTTACCCTGCTTTTAAAACAGCAGAGTACATTGACTCTCTGTGCTTGAAACACTGCTATGATTGTCTCAAGGCTTCACCTTTCCAAGCAATTTTGCCAGCTCCTTAAGCTCTCCCATTCCCAGGGGACTTCTGTGAGTATCCAACTAAGAATCAATTCATTACCTACCTTTGAATCCTATGCCAAGAATTTTGAGATCAACCCAAGATTCAGTGAGTGTGTTCAGTCTGCTAAGGGATCCCTTGACAGAAAGAAAAAAAGAATGAAGAAACTTGAATAAATGAGTACAGAAATATTGGTAACCTGTGGAGTTTGAATCATTAATGATTATTGGACTTTTCAAAGGAGCTAGTATGAATATGTTAAGCAAGCTGATTTACAAAATCACTAGACCTTGATATCCATGAGCGTTTCACCAGATAAATGCTTACAAACAGCAGAAGCAACAGAGACAAAAAGGAAAGAAAACACAAGCTAACAATAGCAATGAAAATAAAGCCATCACACATGCTCACTCAACAGTTACAGAGATCAGTTCAAGCAATTGAGTATGGAATCACAACAGAAAGAAAGAGATGTCTGTTCAGGGGGGAAAAAAATGAAAGACAAATGAATTCAACAATATAAACAATATATGCATTGGAAAGAGAAATGAATTCAACAATATAAACAATATTTGCATTGGAAATTAAAAGGTAGATTTGCACCTGAGTAGAGATCAAAGTTAAGCTGAAAACAGAACTCAGTATCAGTTTGTGATGCAGAGTCTTTTTTACGGTGACGTTGTTTTAGTTGTACAAAGTTTGCTGTTTCAACATATATTTTGCCGCTAAATTCTGTTTTCTAGCGAGAGCAGTGAGTATTCACGTAAGTGAATGTACGTGAACGTCCCTGATCCGTGGATATGACATCTATTAAATGAGGAGAGAGAAAATATATACCATATCCATGAACCAGGGACGTTCACATACATGACGATTCACCTGATAGCTATAACTTTGCCACTAAATTCATTTTCTCGCATCAAGATTACTTGATGTGACGATTAATTAAGGTGACTTTGGTGGTCTTGATGTGACGATCACTTGACGTAACCATTACGTATCTCCACCAATAGGATCTCCAAAGTCCAGAGTCCAGACTACAATTCCATCGTTACCAAGAAAGGGAGAAAAACAAATATGGATGGTTGTAGACTCACCCTAAATGTGGTCCATTCCAAGTTTAAGCTCTTCCTTTGGAGACTAATCCATGACAGGATTCCTACAGAAAATAACCTGTTAAAATGGATGGTTGTAGACCCTCACTGTGGTTTCTGTCAAAATAGTCATGAATCTATGGCCTGTTTTCCTGGACTATGAGTTAGCCAAAAGAATTTGGGCTCCCAGCCGTTTGTGCCTTAGAACAGACCGCTCCCTATCTCATCTTTTAAGCCTTTACTTATATATTTTTTTAATTCTAATAAAATTCCTAGCAATAAACTTACTTTCTTCTTCTTTTTTATGATCGTTTGTTACTATATTTGGCATCATAGAAACTAGCTATATTTAATTCTGAAAAACCAAACCCATATGTCATTCTTAAAATTATTTTTTTTTTCATTTTTCTTTTTCTTTCTGAATGACTAACAATTTGGTTGAAAAAAGGGATCAACTACAGCATGGGAGAAGGGATGGTGGGTGGAAAAGATTTGGAGCAATGAGGATCTATCTCACTTTTTGCAATGAGGATCTATCTCACTTTTTGATCTCTCTTCACTCACGTTTTTTGGGCTTGGATAACTATACCTCTTCGATTAGAGGTGGAACAATTAACAGATAACATTTTTTGTCTTAAATCGCAAAATGCTATGGTTTTGACTGCCAAAGGGTTAGCTAGAGAGGCTATGTGTAGGAAATGCTCTCTCACCACATCTGATTTTTTGTATATCCTAAACTCTACTATGTAATCTTGTTTCTTTCTTCGAATAATATATATATATATATATATATACTAGTAAAAAAATACACGTGCATTAGCATAAATTACTAATAATAAATCAAAGCTTTATGTGTTGTCTCATTGAGAGAGAGAGAGAGAGAGAGAGAGAGACTGTAACCACTTAAATTTATAGAGATAAAGAGAGATTATTTAAAGGAGAAATTACCTAATTCCACTGGATAGGATAATTTATCACCAGATAAGAAGATCTAAAATTTATTTTACATTCATTAGTTTCAATTTTAAAAATATTTACTTAATTCCTGAAGTTAATTATTATTGATGGGGGCCAAGAAAAAGTACAAACAAATTTCCTAAAATAACCCTAACCTCACTTAACGTGTATAACTGCGGAGGTGGAATCACATTAATGTATTTATTGTTGTCTGTATCCTTTCCTCTGATTTTCTTCGAAGGCTTTTCTCTTGATATGGTTTAACTCTATATGAAATTTTGCCCTTATTTGTTGAAGGGAATTCTTGATGTTTTTTTGTTGATGCATTCCTTTTTACAGATGCAACTGAAAAAGTGTGGTTGGATAAATAATTCTCCAATTGTTTGCACTCATGGGGATGATTCAACCAAGGCCTTTCCCAACACCGTATGTATGTTGACGTGTTTTTGCATCTGTCTTACCTCTACAATGTTGCTGGTTCTTTATATATATATATATATATATATATTTTTTTTTTTTTTTTTTTTTTTTTTTTTTTTTTTGGGGTTGTTGACTACTTTACTTGCTTGTTCCTTATCTAGAAGATAATGAGTTGCGAAAAAAAAAAACTTAGCAACTTGCAAGTAACCTAATTGTTTTTTTCTCCCTCATTTGTTGATTAGAGAGCATTGTTTCTATATATAAGAACAATTCCCTCTTAATTTTAATATTGATTCCTTCAATTCCCTTATTCAAATTTTTTGATTCCTTCAATTCCCTTGTTCATAGTAAAATTTGATGGAAGTTATCCAAGGAATGCCATATTCATGGTTCTCAAACAATTAAATTAATTTTTCGTACTTTATTTTTTTTGTTCCCCATTTCTCTTTGCCATTGGGAATCACAACAATCTCTCTCTCTCTCTCTCTCTCTCTCTCTCTGCAATTGGAGAAATCAGACTATTAGGAGGGTTTTCAAGACGCAAATAATGTGATTCCACCTCTGTAGTTATGCACATTAAGTAAGGTTAGGGTTATTTTAGAAAATTTGCTTTTATTTTTTCTTGGCCCCATCAACAATAATTAACTTCGAAAATTAAGTAAATATTTTTAAACTTGAAACTAATGAATGTAAAATAAACTTTAGACCTTTTTATATTATAATAAATTATCTAATCTAGTGGATCTAGGTAATTTTCCCTCATTTAAAATAGAGTATGCAAGTCTCTTACATCTGTAACGTAACTTTAAAATTTAAAATTCTTCAAGAAGGCTCATGAATTTTTCTGCAAAAAATAATAATTGTTTTGGAATAAAGATCAATTGGTATTACTTAATCTTTTTTTTTTTTCCTTTTTAACCTTTGTCTTCTTCTACATATATGATTCTTTTTATGTCTGCATTTCCTTATATGGTATCTACAATAATGTTTCTAGATTTTCGACTTCCATCATTTCTTGAATTCATTTTGAAAAAGAAAGAATAATTATTTGATAGGCATGCATCTAATTTCTGTTTGTACTGCAATACATAAAAATAAATGAATTATAATCACTATATATTAATATATTATTTCAATTTAATATAAATTTTTAAATCAGATAAACATTCAACATTTATACCTTCCATGATGGTCATATTCAATTGTCCAACATCCTATAAGTATTTCAAGTTCCTCAAAGATTGTTAAAATTATTGTTTCACTTGAATCTTTGACCTTAAATTTTTCAAAGTCCCTATCAATGAATAAAATTTATTAATTTTCTATATTATTAAAGAACATTTGATGTCTATTAAGGAAATGTAGTAGAATACTTATTTTTGTGTATATTGTATACCATCATTTTGACATTTGTCACATATTGCATGATCTTCCTTTAATTGTACGTTTTTTTTACATGTTTTGCAAGCATTGTACCATGTTTTATCATTCTTCAGATTTACAATTTTTTTTCAATATAATAATATTGATTCTACAAATATGTAGATGTTAGATAATTACAAAATATATTGAAATCATATGACTTTGATATAAATAAATAAATTAAATTGATGAAGTTTTTTTCTTACCAGTATTGTTTTAGATTGTTTGTCTGTTAAATCTTTTATTTCAATCCATTCAACTTTCTTGTATTTATCTTCTTTTGATGTTTTGAGAATCATTTTCTTCGATTCATGTTTTATTAATTTAAATAATTATAAGAAATTATTACATTGTTGAGTTTAAAAGAAAGTATCATTTTTCTTGGTAAAGAAGGAAAATATAACTACTTACCTAATAATTCATTGCTCATATCTCCATTTCAATTCATTGATCTTGATGAAATCATATTTTGATTTTTCTATATTTAAGTGGGCATCAACTTTTTTTATTTTTGTATAAACGCTTAGAGTCAATTCAAAGTTCACAAATGTGAACAAAGAACATGAATTGACTCTTTTGACAGTTACATCAAATATGAAATAAGTCATTCCTATAGCCAATGTGTCAACTAATTAATTAACATTTGGTAAACCTATTCAAGAACTGGGTCCAGAACAGAAAAAGAACAACAATAACGTTTGATAAAACTTATTTGTTGATATTTTCAAAAATACTATTACCATCATAATTAACCCATATAAGTACGTAAATACCATTACCACCCAAAACTAAAATTACAAAAATCCCATTACCATTCCACTTCCATAAAATATTTATGAAAATGTCTAGTAAAAAAGGAGATGCAGTAGATAGTATATGATGTCCATGATTGCCTTAACCAACTATGCTATTGTGAACACTTAAATAAAAAGAATCTTGATGGATTCGAACCACTGTCTTCTTAGAACATAGTTGAGGCATGCTTGTGTTCTAAGCGCTCTACCAATTTGAGCTAAAGACTCATTAAAATAGAGTTTGGAATTTACAAGTAACCATGAGACCTTGCCACAAACCTTCCTTTAAGAGATATCAGGGGCATTAGATGGTCTCTCTAGATCCTGGTAGGTCAGTTGATGAACAGACTACATATTGTAGAGGTAAAAATGGCATCCTCTACCAAAAAAAAAAAAAAAAATGACATCCAACCAATACCTTACTTTTACGACAACATGAGCCATTACAATCTATAGAGTTATGAACATAAAACAATCAAAGAAAGGCATGCAAGGAACACAAATCTTAGACTTTGGCTAATAAAATAGGTGGTTCACTAACAAAGATGAAGAGAGAATGATAATCAGATCTTGACATTACCCCCACCCTATCAATCTCCACCCCCCCCCCACCCCTAAAAAATAAATAAATAAATAAAATTCAAGAAATAAGATAACAATCATGGATTGAAGAGTTCGCGTTGAAGCGTAGCCATTATATCCCTCCATTATTAGATTAGTGTATTGAAGATTTGAAGATTTGAAGATTTGAAGCTTCCAAGTTCCTAATAGAACCTTGGAGTGTAAAGAGAGAAGATTGATGAGGAAGAGAAAACCAAGAGAACAATTTTTTTTTTTTTTTTTTTTTCTCTTTTTGTGCTATTGAGAATAGGGAGAAGTGGAGTCTCCAGACCAAACATTTTTTAATAGAAAAATCATGAATATAAAGTAAATCACCAATATTTAGTCAATGTTGATTACCAAAATTTTCAACCGTAAATTTTAACAAAAACTAAAGCCAAGCACAAAAAGTATCAATTGTTAGTTGTGAGAAAATGAGAACACTTTTTTTTTTTTTTTTTTTTTATTGTGTCCATATCCCTATTCCCTACAGAGTAGTATGTACTTAGGAAACAATTCAGGGAATCCAAAAAATTCAGACCAAAATCAATGTATTCAACTCCAATGATGAATAAATTTCAATCAGTCTTAAGAGCATCTCAGTCTCAGTTGAACACACAAAATCACATGAGGAAAATAAGTGATCTATTAAAAGTTGAACACAATGAAATAGATAATCTTACTACAACACTGTTTAGATAAGCAGCCAATGCTTTTGATGATGATACATCCAAACTGAGACCAGCAACAGCAGTTGTACGTAGCAATAGTTCCCAAGTTATGGGTTTAATGCTCCCAACTTACTAAAAGCAACAGATTTGAGTAGGATTTGACACCCCCTTTCTCAGCACTAAAGAAAATGACCTGAATATGGAGAAATTAGAACCAAAATTAATTGACTTGAAAATCCAGATTTCTAATGATTAAAACCAAAATTAAGTGATCTAAACATGAACAGTCTTTGATTGCACATCTACCAAAAGGAAGAGATACCAATATACCTCATTTCCATCGTTTAATTATCATGTATAACATTTTTAAGGATGATATCTGGAGTCACAAATTGAGGAGCACCACCATTTTCCATGAGTGTTAAGGCAACAAATACAGGTGACTAACCAAATCTTTTCTCAAGGCTCATCTGTGAGACTGTGACATGAGCAAGGACTTCTCAGAATCAAATCAAGCACCTACATGGAGAAATACACACTGAAATGTCAATGTCACATCCAACATGGCTGTTTCTATTCACTGTTAGGCAACCACAGATCGGAAAAAAATCCTCTGTTTTTCTCATCCCTGTTTTTCCTTGTTTTGCTACCTGCAGAACACGACACGTGGACAACTTTAAGACCAACGCTCCGGATGTTATAATCCTCACCCAACCTTGACCGTTGGTCTTAAAGTTGTCCACGTGTCGTGTTCTGCAGGTAACAAAACAAGGAAAAACAGGGATGAGAAAAACAGAGGATTTTCATCCCCACATATCAAGACTGCATGACAATTGAGTACCGTATCTCTTTAATTGAAAGCCCATACTTTTTGAACACCATAAAACATCTGTCCCAGGCCCCTCCAAATCATAGGAAGCATTGTAGTCATAGTCATCATAAAAACTGGACAAGGTATGCAAGGGACAACATAACCATATTACTATTTCCAGTTTCAAATAAGATAGATAAACCATTTTAAAATCTGCAAAAATTTGGATCAGAATTTGATACTTTCTATAGATCTTTTGTTAACAGTTTCTTAGAATTCAAACATCGCTTACATCAGTCATTAATTAGAGTACTCTCCACATGAAATTTTCTTCTTAATTCAGTCATCTCTTATAGGTCAAATTGCTATCCCAGTGTTGCAAGGGGTTTGCTTACTTCCCTGCCACCTTAGTTTGTTATATACATATACACTCTCTGTCACCATAGTCAAAGAGGTCATCCACCATAGTAGTGAAATCCAGTAACGAAATCTGAAATTCAAATTTGTGAATGAAATATAATACATCAAATCATTGAATTAATCATTTTGAAATGGCCGTAAAACAGATTAAGCTCACAAACTAAGGAATTACAATAAAAAAAAATTACTAAATAAGTGATGAAGATCTCATAGATCGTCAACGGAATCTAAGTGAAACCCCTCCAACCATCTAACACATCAAAGCATTATTTACCAAACATCAGAGCATTGAATTCAACATTTTAGATTGCCTTAAACAAGATTCTACCCACAAACTATATGAATTCGAATATTTAAAAAATAAAAAAATAATGATGAGAAACTCCAGCTCAAAATTAAAATAATGGTGAAAATCTTACCATATCCGCAGTGAAGATAGAATGCCGGATGCAGCGGGCACTGTTTCCTTAACTCTCATAACTAAAGAACTTCCCCTCTTTTCTGAAATTAATGTGCAGTCATAAAAAGAGTGGAGAGAGAGAGAAGGGTTTCTACCTCTTTGCTTTGAAATCAAATTCAAACCATACTTTAGGAAACAGAAGAATGAATCCAGGTACATTGAATTGCTTATCATGATATAAAACAGAGATGTAAAAAAAGTTTTTCCCACAAAACCCTTCAGAGAGAGAGAGAGGAATGTGAGACACAAAGGAGGGAAAGAGGTTTTTTTTTTTGGCGGAAGGAAAATAGTTTCAAAGAGGAGAGAGAGGAGAGATAAAAGCGGGAGAATTTTTTGGTAGAAAAGAGGTGTAACCGTGTGAGTCTGTGAGAGTTGGAAATTATAATGAAACTAATTTAAAAAAAAATATTATTGATAAGGAAACTAAACGAAATTAGAAAGCAATTGAGGGGGGGCGGAGAGAGAATATAGAAAGATATAGATTTTTTTTCTAGTAAAAATAGAAAGAGGTAGAGTATAACAAGATAGATGGAGAGAGATAAGTAATTAATAAAGAAAGAATATAA
>NC_056565.1:32289586-32290698 GCF_013358625.1 Macadamia integrifolia | reverse complement strand
TTGTGAGAGAGATATATGGATTTTATTTTTTTGGTAAAAAAAATCCTAAAATATTATAGGGCTTTAAAGAGAGCAACGTGAGAGAGAGGAGGATTCTTTTGATAAAAAAAAATTACTATTTAAATATAGGGTTTCTTTAGGAAAGACATAGATTTTTTTTTCTTTCTTTTTTTTTTCTTTTTTTGTAAAAGAAAAGATAGCGTGTGTGAGAGAGAGAGGAATATAGATTTTTTTGGAGAGAAATATCGATTTTATTTCTTTGGTAAAAAAAAATCCTAAACTATAGGGTTTTATAGCGAGCAACGTAAAAGAGAGGAGGGAGCAAGACATAGATTGTTTTTTTTGGGTAAAAGAAAAGATAGCGTGTGTGTGTGTGTGAGAGAGAGAGAGAGAGAGGAATATAAAATTTTTTTGATAGAAATATAGATTTTATTTCTTTGGTAAAAAAAAATCCTAAATTATAGGGTTTTAAAGAGAGCAACGGGAGAGAGAGAGGAGGGAAAAGGTTGAAAAGGAAAGTAGAAAAGTGAGGGAGGGATAGATACGGAAAGGAATCTGAGAGAATAAAGAAATTAATTTTTTAGAGAATTTTAAAAATGAAAAGAATTGATAAAAGAGATAATGAAAAATATAAGATATTTAAATAAGTAAAATGGATAAAGTAATCTAAAAGAAGATTAGCCACGAACACTTACATAATAGTATTATAGTACGAATGGACTTTATGTTTTTCTCAACGATCCACCAAGTCACCAACACGCACGCCAATCTACCGACTCTACCCCAAAAGAAGGAACCTCTTCTTTCCTCGCAATTCATAAGGAATTTAGCTTCCACTTCAACTTCGATGACTTTGGTGGTCTTGAGATCGACCTCGGTTGATACTGATCCGATTTCAATTTCGACCCTGATTTTTATTTTAAAAAATGATTTTTTTTTCTTTTTAGAATCTTTTTACACTTAGTCCGTATTGATCCACTGATACGGGATCGATGGTACAACCACTAGCACATTGATATGTGAATACGAATAGGCCAATTTAATATCGGTTCCTCAAACTATGCATTGAGGGACAAATTTATCATTTAATATATCACATCCAAATCCAAATC
>NC_056565.1:32238529-32289527 GCF_013358625.1 Macadamia integrifolia | reverse complement strand
AAAAAAAAAAAAAAAGGAGAAAGGCACCCCATCAAATTAGTGGTACCATAAGAAGTACATGGAATAAACAGGATAGAAATTTTAAAGTCATTAAGTCTTTGGTGTTTAGTTGCATCGTTCCCCCAGGATGGGGATTCTGTCCCTCCTCCGTCAGATAGAGAGAGTAGGATATAACTCGAGCTCCGAAACCCACAAACAAATTGTGATGCATCCAAATGTACTAGGTAATAATCAAGATACTGAAAAAAAGATGTGGAAAATAAGAATTAAAACGATGCAAAAAAATAATAAAAATTACAAACAAACAACAATACAGTTGCACACAAGGTTTTACGTGGTTTGACAAGAATATCTAATGAACCCGGCATTTGACATTGAGAGGGGTGAATCGGTGTATTTAAAAATTCTTCTTTTTTAATTGTTAGCTGATCACACTGCCATTAATCTATTCAAATGATATGATTGCCGATTATAATTTTCCTCATCCTATGCAATTTACCATATAGTCATGTAGTATACCCACCTTTCATCCATAGGCAAACAAACATCTATAAACAATCTTGTAGCGAGGCCTAGTGGGTGCACACATGCATCATGCAACAGATAGCACTCCAATAGATGCACAAATAATAATGCCCATGATACTAGAATTTTACGTGGTTCAGCTACAAGCCTATGTCCATGGAGCAATTTCGTAGTTTGGGGCTTCGTATTTGCTCAATATTCAACTCGATGACTTAGGAGCACTCATAAAATCTAAAAATCTGATTCATGTTGATGCTTTCGCACATGCTCCCATTGACCCCTTTGCTAGTGCAAGGGCCATGCTACCTTTCAAAGACCACATTTCACTATGGTCCTCAACCATAGGTGCTATCGAATCCACCCAAAATGCCTTATTTGGACGTTATTCTTGTAGTTCCGCAAGAACTTGAGAGTTGCATTGACACTGTTGATTTTATCTATCTACTCTCATCTTGATTCATCCATGAAAATGTGAAATGATCGAAAACAAGATTTGTGAAATATTTTTTCTACCGGTCAACATTAGGGAAGGCTGATGAGGCAGCAATGTGGGTGCATGGTAAGATTTTCCTAGGTGGAGCTGAACCCCACAAAACGCATCTGAAACCGCCATGGTGAATGAATGTTCATTCACCATTGCTGAAGGAAAACTTGATCCGTACTCTCTGTCATTTATTTTTTTGATGTATCTTCTTAAATTAGTACCAAAATTGATCATTTGGCCGAAACATACGAAACTGGCAACAATTGAAGGAAACCGGACACAAGGATAATCTGATTTAACTTTCTCGTTGAATTAAGAACTAAGAGAGCCGGATATGATTTACGCCCATTAACCTATTACAGATTCAATTAATTTGATGAACACAAATCTCACCCATTGAATGTCTAAACTATCGAAATGGAATGAAACTGGATTCAACCTATCAATTGTATAATGTCGCTTGCAATTGAATGAAATTGGATAAAACCACATACACCTTTGATGTTATAATAATAATGGATGACTTCCAATGGACTCTACTGGGCAGACTAATTAATTTTGAAATAGCCAATTCCCACTCAACTCACTACTAAAATGAGAGTCTGAGGTGAGGTAGTGCTTGCCATAGTTGCTTGTAAGGTCAAGCTAGCCTAGATATAATAATCTTTCAGTCCGTCTATAATAAACAAGACGACTCATAAAAAGAGAGAGATTTATTTATAGATAGATACCATGTGTACTGATTGACCAGACGTGACCCAGCCTATGCCCAAACCCATTTCATCATATTGGGGCTAGTTCGGGCCTTTATAAATGGGAAAAGGCTACCTAAATCTATGTCTATCTCTCTTCTCTTTCCCTTCGAAATGTCTCCTATGTCCCTCTCATCCCAGTCCTCTCATTAGTTGAGTTGCTAGCTCCAGAATAGACGGCCGCACACCGAAACTCCTCCCTTCATAAATTTAAAAATAAAATCAGAAATTTTAATAATAACCAAGTGGCTGAAAACCACAGCGACTCCCATCCCAACTCTTTCATTGGTCGTTCGCTATAGAAAAACTGGCGGCACACCTAAACTCCTCCTTTTATAAATTTTAAAATAAATCAGAACTTTTCATAATAACCAAGGGGCTGAAACCAAAGCCCAAGCCCAGATATTTTTTGGGTGGGCTTCATGCAAAACTTGGGGTTTTTGGGCTTAACTTGTGCCCACACTAAGTGGATCTAGCTCCTCTCCTTAGTGATGATCGTCCAGGTCGGCCCATAGCTACCTAGAGATCGTCATGTGTCTAGGCGACAGTCCAACAGCACCCAACAAGGCATGGAGAACGAGGCACTGACAGAGGCACGAAGAAAGAGGCATTGGTTGCCTTTGGATTGTCGTATGGACATGTGACAATCTCACCTAAATAACTATGTGCAAGACCTGTGCGATCACCGCTCAGGAGAGAGAGCCCAATCCTACTACGTGATATGTCCATAATTTTTCAAACCGAATTGCATGTAACAAAAAACAAGGCATACAACGATAGAGAGCATTAAATATACATTTATTTGGATTTTAAACCGGATTGCATAGCTTGCTTTCTCTTGCAGTCTTGCTTAGTTTCTCTCCTCGCAACCACTCTGCTCTCTTTCCTTTGGTAATTACACCATGGTTTTAGCAATTATTAGTTATCGTTTGGTAGTGTGCTAGGGCTTAACTTATACACCTGCCTTGTTTGATTGGAAGTTGATATGAACTCATGCGTTATGATGATGGAAAAGTGTAAGGTTGTAGGGATTCACATACTATTGCCATTATGTTCAACTAATTTAATGCAACTCCAAATCTTCGAATTAATATATTCCTTCTATCACCTTCTGATTTAAAATAAATTAAAAAAAAATTACTGTAATTTTTAAGGGAAAATTATGCCTTAAGTAATTGTGATTTTTAAGAGTTGTCATTGTTTCATAAATTTTTTGAGTATACATGTAAAATAATAGGATTTTTTTATCCCTGTTGAAACGAAAAGCTTGTAATACTAAAAAGTTCAAAAAAAAAAAATTAAGATTAGAAATTATCAACTTCTTGAAAAATGTGTCAATAAGAAAATCCATACCCATAGTGAAGGATTGGAAGTGTTGTCTAGGGGTGTCAATCGGCTGGATCGGGCTAGTCTCGGTTAGGCCTAGTTGAACTTGACCATTTAGAAACCTTGCATTGTGAACGCCGGTTTAAGTAAACGGGTCTAGCTTTGAGGGCATGTATTGTCACACCCCGTTCTCACAGAACCGGGCCTGTGACCGGGTTAACACCGGTTAACCCAAACCTGCCAGGATCATCTGATACTGTATTCCACCACAGCATACACACAACTAATATAAGCTCATCAGATCAGCGGAAGACTAAGTTTTACCTGTGAATAATCCCATAATACTTGATACCCGAATTGTGATACGATAATTATATACATGTGGGCCCGAAGGCATGATATTTACACAATAAAAATACAATTCATATATTAAGTACATAAAGGAAACCATCAAAATAATCAGAGTACACAGCTCAGCTCGGCTAGGCAACAAAGGCTAGAGCTCAGCTCGGCATCAAGGGTTGAGCCCAGCTGGGCATCACATAGTAGAGCTCAGCTCGGCCTCAGAAGTGGAGCTCAGCACGGCATCAGAACTGCGGTCCCGCAGCACAACTCTCGGACGAGCAGTCAATGCCGTGCTCTAACTCTTCAGGGGCCCACCAGTCCTGTTCAGGAAACTCGACTGTAAGACCCACCCCGTGCTCCTCAGATGTATGACCTGCAAAATCATCTAAAAAGAGGGTACCCGTGGGATGAGCTCACTAGCTCAGTAAGTGGTAAGATAGACCACACAACAGTCCACATATCAAAACACAATCATATGCACTACATGCCATGCAATACATTTTAAATCACATCCACCTAAGCAACATTACTAAGTCTATCAATGCATTATGCACAATGATGTAAACCTTCATCACATAAGCATCTCGTCATTTGGCATTTAGAAAATAAACATATCACACATGCATAACAATGGAAGGATGACTAATCTATATAGCATATTCATGATGGCATGACTAGACTAGATATATTTAAATGAATGCCAAACAATGCCTTGAAATAAGGCCAAACGTCCTCTCCCCACTTACCTGTAGCGTACAAGGATTCCTGTTCGGTACGGGTGAGATCCGGTGCGAAACGGATAGGATTTGGTGAATCTAACATAATTGAGCGGGGTTAGTACTTCACCATTTTAGGATCAAAATTAACGAGATCCGATGACAAAATCATGTTTAGAACGTTAAAAGAAGGTCGCACGTCCGATTTGGGTTCAATCGGACGTAAGAATCACCTTCGGGCCACACAAGTGGGTCAGACAGGTGGGCTGTCTGGCCCACCGGTTCTACCCACCAATTTGGACTGGCGGGTAGGGGCCCGCCGGTTGGCCCACCGGTCTGACCCGTCGGTTGGGCCAGGGAGCCCTGCTAAGATCGGCGGGCAGGGTGGCCCGCAGGTTAGCCCGCCGGTTGGGCCCGAAGGCCCTGCCCTCTCAGGTGGGTGCCCACAGGCGGGCCAGATGGCCCACCAGTTCCACCCACCGGTCTTAGCAGGAAACCTGCTGTTTCTTCCCAACTTCCTCCATTCTTTGGGGATTCAAATGGGGCTTTTCCCAACCCATTCTTCACACCTTCAAGGTCTTATAGGATGGTCCTAACCTAGATCTAGGTTAGATTCAAGTGATGGGAAACCATCTTACCTTCTTTGCTCAAGAACAACTTCAAACCCTCCAAATTACTTCAAACCCACAATGCTTCTTCCACCTTGTCAATACCTCTTCAAATCCTTCAAGATCAACACATAAATCATCTATTAAACCTTAGATTCATTATTTCAAAGGGGATTTACAAGATCTCAAGAAACCCTACTCGAATCAAGGGTTTAAGCTTGGGTATGGTGAATGTTTAAAGAACCCAACTTTGCTTACCTCTAAATGTAGATCTAGGGTTGAAGATCACTCTCCCGGCGCCGAAATGGGAAGATCAAGCTTCGGCGCCACTGAAATCCTTCTCTTCTTCCTCTTCCTTCTCTTCCCTTCTTCTTCCCTTTCTTTTCTCTCTCCTCTTTACTATCCTCACCAACGTACGGGTGTCATAAATGAAAAGAAAAGAAAATCATAAATGCTATATATATACTTCCTAAATAACTAAATAGTGCACATGGATGGGTCACTCAGGTGGGTGGGTGCGCCCACCTGTCCGCCCACCTGAGGGCCAAAACTTGGGATTTTGACAGAGTTCGGGCCTGGCGCGAACCCTACCCTAGCATACGATGTAGTATACGTATATACCTTAATATACGGCTACAATACCTGTTTTTATCCGTACATGGCCTTATGGTAGGTGCATGTACACGGCTTGGGCACTCCCGTCTCTTCTGGCACTGGCTCGGACTTGTCGGGTCAGCCGGTGTTTAAGGTCACCCTTGCCATCATAGCCCATAAAGAACCCACTCTAATTCCCTCTGGTTCGGTCCCTGCATGGTTAAATCGGGTCAACAGCGTAATCAGACCGGGTTTAAAAAGTAGGGTATTACATGTATGGTTTATAATCAGGTTGGTCGATGTCGGGCTTTAATCGGGCTACCTTAAATGGGATGCAAACCTATTTAAATCTACGTGCCTACTCTAAAATTCCGTTCTCAAGTGGGTTGAAGGCCCAGAAATATGTAATGCAAATCTTTAATAAAAAAGATAAATGATATTATGGTTGTTCTTATATATATATATATATATATTTATTTATTTATTTAAAGAGAGAGAGAGAGAGAGAGAGAGAGAGAGAGAGAGAGAGAGAAGAAGAAGAAGAAGAAGAAGAAGAAGATTATGACCATTACAACTTAGAAAACAAAGCTTAATCAAACCAAATCCTATTACAAAACAAAAGCTTAATTAGTTTCTTACTAGTAGTGGCAAAATAGGAATAGTGCAGTATTAGGATGGGTGACCTCCTGGGAAGTCTTCGTGTTGCACCTTTTTTTGTTTTTGACCATTTTCTGTGCGGAGCGCAACGGTGTCATGGGGAGGGGCTGGTGATTCATCTTCTAGGCCTGATAATCTGGGCAGAGGTTGCTTCTCAATAAGTCAACCAAGCCCCAGGGTCTCACCACCCCATTCAGCTTCAGTCGTGAGATCAAAACCTTCAACGAGAACTGACTGCTAGATTGCCACCCACGAGGATTAAACTTTCTATGAGGATGATGATCGTGAGCATAGCAAACACTACCGAATACATTAGGAAGAACAAGAAACGCAGCGGAATCTTGAAGAAGATCCAGAGGGGAGTGGAAGGCATTTGGTTGAGAAATGTAGTCAAAGTGCTCGACGAGAAACTCAAAAGAGACCCACCAAGCACCGTAAAGCTGATTGGCCAAGTCTCTCCTTTCATAAGAAATGCATCCATAATACTGTTGGGTTTTTTTCTCTTGGAGAAAAAATCACATTACATCAACTACAAGATCTTTTTATAACCAGAGAACCATTTGAAAGATGTCACGGTTTCTTTTTTTAGGGCCACATTCCCACAAAAGAAATTTTGGAAAATACTAAAACTTAAAAAGATATTTATGAATATGAATAGCTTGAATCAATTAAACTTCTTACTTATATAGGAAGAACAAGATTCAATCACCCATCTGGATAAAGGAGAAACCTATCTTTCCCAGCCAGTATATTGCCAATGTCCCACAACTCCAATATCCCAACCCATAAGGCTCTTTCTTTGGCTAGACTCGATGATTATCCCGGTTGGGCCTTTTTTAGTGAGGAGGGCAAGACTCCGTAGGAAAGTCTAAATAGTTTAAAGTCTGCGGGGCAAGCAAGGGATAAAAAAATCAGCTTTTGCTTTCTCTCCTTGTGCAAAGCTTCTCTTTCCTCGCTAACTCGGTGCTCGCCTCTGAAACTTGGGCAAGACGTTGCTAATGCTTGACTTCACTGTGCAACTACTCTTCGAAAGCTATAAGCAAAGTAAAACTGCATTACTCAACAGAAGACAGCACAACACTCGGCTTTCTCTATGCAAAAAATGAATTATTCTATTTCTGTGGTTACGAGTCCAAGTAACAGAAAAGTTCCTACAATACAATCCAGATTGCAGCAAAAAAAAATTCCCCAAAAGATGCCATCAATAATCTATTCAGATGTCCATTCCACCAAGCCCACTACCAATGGTATCACATACATACATCAACCAGTAGCCCACTGCATACGTGAGATGCCCGCAAATTTCATACCTTTTGGGTTTTTCTTACGTCCTCCACCCAACTCCAATTCTCCAATTTACCAAAAAAAAAAAACTCCAATTCTCCGACAAGTCACAACTCAACTCATTCTTCACTGCAGAAAAGCCCAGAAGAAGATGATAATAATAAATATGTAATATTGTAATGTGAAGTAATCTGGTGTCACACACTACCGTTGACGCCTAAGAGTAACACCACGCGTTTCACAACCTGACTCTTCCCCTTCTTCTTCTTCTTCTTCTTCTTCTTGCGTTGACGGTTCACGATACCAGGAGTTGCAGTACCACAGGAAGTTGAACTGAGGAAGAAGTGGTGGAACATGTCGTCGTCATCTCCGTCGTACCAGCTGCCATCACCAGAAGGAGCTTCACCTTCACCTTCACCTTCGCTTCCTCCACTCCCTGAGAAGCGCATCGTTGTAGGTTCCCTTCCTCCTTCCTTCCTCCTTCCCGGCCTGTAAGCTTATTTTCTGTAACTTTGTACGAAGACCGGAAGTTCTGCAGTGTCATGCGTCCTCCGGCGTATTTTAGCGTTTCCCATATACCCTTTTGATTTTTGATTTTTAATTTTAATAAGGAGAAAGTTTTCCTCCACTATCCTTTTGCATTGTAGTTGGGTTGCGGCGGTGCAGGGATGGATTTCTTGGCTGCGGTGGCTGCTTTTCCTAAACCCGATGAGAAGATTCGCTGCACCAATTCGAAGGTACACCCACTTATAAAATGCCCTTCTAATGCCTTCAATGGTTTGATTCGCCAATAAATCCTCTCATTCGATGAATCTTTCAATTTATAGTATAAACAGAGTCTTACATTAATCCTTTTGTTTTAATTTTGGGTAGTTTCAAGGGGGTGGCAATGCTGCGAATGCCTTGACTTGTGCTGCTCGTTTGGGTCTCAGTCCAAGGCTCATTTCTAAGGTCTTAATTTTTCACTTTTTTTTTTTCTTTTTAATAGAAAATATATTTTCTCATTTAGCTTGCTCATTTTACTGATCTGGTTGGAATCAAACTTTTGGGTATGTTGCTTATTAATAGAAAATGTGATTTGGGTATTTTAATTCATGTCCTTACGCTTCTGCTTGTCATCACTAGATTGCTGATGATACTCAAGGGAGAGCTGTACTGGAGGAGTTAAAAGCTGAAGGTGTAGATACTTCTTATATTTTGGTGAGCTTGTTGTGCTTAATGTTCATCCACACTCTATGCCAAAGTGTATCAATTTATGTTAATTTTTTCTAGCCTTTTACTATTTGGGTAACCTGTTCAATTAGATCCAGGCATTGTACTATGGAACTAATATAATTGGAATTGTTTATGGATCTTTTAGTGCTCATGGCTGAATTTGATGTAAAATACTATAAACTGGTGAGAAAAATCAGACAGAATAAAAAATAATATTTGTGAGTTGCCTCAACTGTCACTTTGGGAAACATATACATCCAAGAGTTTTGAAGTACTCTTTTATTACATTGAATTGTGACAAGTGGATTCACATACTTCTTTTTCTTTCAATCTAATGTCTGCTATAGATAAGTCTCATGTCTGCCCTGATATTCATTTCTGTCAAGAATTTTATCAGTTCATTTGTTTCTGCATCTAGTGACAGTTTAAATTTCCTATTCAATTTTTAATTAATATTATTGATACCTCTCTCTTTTCCAGGTTTCTAAGGGTGGAAATTCACCATTCACCTATGTTATTGTTGACACCCAAACGTGAGTTATCTATCCGTATGCATTATTATTTTCATTTTGAAAGGGAGAAGATATTTGGGAGCACCAAATTTGATTGATGTGAACCCTATTGTTGAGAATAATCCCACATTGGTAAACTCTGGCACCTTGGATGCCTTCATCTACCAGTTGGGCCTTCACGTAATAGCTAATCTTTTCTGTTGGACACTTCAACTCCTTATTCATTCGAAAACTTCTTGTAGCTTTTGATATTCTTAGTTTTTTAATTCCTTGCAAATTTGCATCTGAAGTAATCTACTTTTTTTCTTTTTGGAAGATCTTATCTTCTTCACCTTTTTATCATATAGCATTGATACATAGGCAAACGGTTCATGTTTAACATACTTAGTCTTCTTATTTGGTCAATATAAAATGTCTTGGAGAATTACAGATATTTTTGTAGGCATTGATACAATTTTCCACGTACTCGGTAATTCAGTGGAGTGATACTCTGCCAAAATTCAGACTTGAAGTATTTTTCACTTTTTAGCACATATCAAGGGCCGCCAAATATCTCATCAATCCACCTTAAGAAATAGGCAGGGAATTTTCCAATTTTGTGGTGTCATGGTTTGACCTGAGCATATGAAGAATTCCTCTGTTTTGTCCGGAACCAGAACAGCAATAAGAAAAATGGTTATCTGTATTGTCATCGAAACAAACTATTTCAATTGCTTATTACATGTAAAGGCAAAAAAAGGAGAAACTTTTGAGACAACTATTGCCTCAGACTGGTTTGAGCTTTGGACCAATATAATGAATTTATATTGGCCAAACTGAACAGGTTTAATTACCCAGGAACCTGCAAGTTGATGGGTCAAGCCACCTAGCTACCCAGAAAACATCAGTACCTAGGTGGGTTAGTCTGAGCACTAGTAAAAAATGACATTAAACTCAGGATGTACAAGTGCATCCTCAACAATTAACTCATCTTTTGTACGTTTGGAAGATGTGTTGTGCATCATCGGTTTATTAACTTTGGTAACTATTTTCAGGAAGACCCGTACATGTATTTTCTCTCCAGGAAACCCTCCCATGGTGCCAGATGATCTTTCTCTAGCAAGCTTATCATCTGCATTGGATGAAGCAAGATTTGTATACTTTGATGGTAGATTTCCAGAGGCTGCTTTGATTGTTGCACAAGAGGTAATTCCAAGAAAGCATTCCATTCTCTTCTGATATTCGATGGCATTAAAACCTCTTGTTTTGTAGATATAGAAACCTGAAAGTATCTTTCATAAGAGTCCTTGGAACTATTTTTTGTACACGTTCAGCAAGATTCTGAAATATCATATTGTTACTTTCCTTTGTCATATATATATATATTTTTTTACCATATTGTTCTATATTATAAGTTGGAAAAGGAGGGATTTCTTCATCTCTACTTCCTCCATCCTATAGTGATCTTCTTCTTTGAAAAATCCCAAAGTTTAAGGAAGAGTCATTAAAGCATTAAAAATTCTCTCATTTCTTCAAATATGTCCCTTCAGTTACTTCTCTAAACTCTCCTGAAGTTGGGTAATAAATGAATGCATTAATCAATGCAAGCAAACAAAATAGTAAACTGCATAAAGGCTCATTGCTTAATTTGTGAGATAGATAGGATAAAATGGATTAGAGGAGTTTCTTTGTGGAACGGAAGGAGTTTTTATCGACATTTAATCATAAATTTGACAAACTTATTAAAAATAATAGTGGTAATAATAAATAACAGGTGTATAATCCATCCTCTTTTTCTAACTCCTACCTAAGCTAGAAGTGACAGCATCAGGAGCTTACGTACATGGTGTATTTACCCTTGGCCAGGTTCTTCTACTATCTTAACATTTCGAAGACCACCGTCCATCCTTCCAACTCTATAAGGATAGGTGTATAAGGAGGTGGTTCTCTGACTCAACGTCTCTCAAGCATATTATACACATTAGAGAAAGTTATACGCATTAGGAAGGAAATGGCCCTTTAGTAATCAGGTTATCTACTGTCAATATTTTACCTTTGGCTGTTGTCCAAAAAATTTAGGAAGAGAACCTTAGTAGAACTCCCTCGATCCCCGCTGATCTGTAGGAATGTCAGATTCCCTTTGACTTGTGAGAGAGTGTGTGGGGATTAAACAGAAAAGATTCCTGAGTTTCATTTCCTGACCCTCTTATTTTCCATATTTCTGTCATTTAAGGCCTTCTCTAGTAACTCCCAGTTAGGCTGAGAATTGATTATTTTATCCACCCATTAAAATGGGAAAATAAAGTTCTTGCAGGCGTATTCAATGATCAGGAACCCATGCATCTTTATTTATTATGTCACGAACACATTATTAACTTTCAGCATGACAGGAATCTTTTAACACCTTACAGCAGCTTGTCCCTGGTTTTCCCAGTGCCTTTTCACAAAGTGGTTTCATAACTGGAAGATACCTGCTGAGCTTGAATATATTGGAGAGACCATACTTTCGCATGCATAATTTTTCTCCTATGTAGACTATAATTCTTGTTTAGGTATCACTCTTTGCATCATTCTGTCCTTGAGAAATTTCTGTTGACTCAACTGGCCAAACTTATAAGTGAGAACCCACAAAGCCTCAGTGTGGAAATACAAGGGAATGCTTTCATTCTCTTCCAAAGGAATTACTTTTTTCCATCACCATATCTGTTTTCCAGTGTGTTAATGTTCACTAAGGTTAGTGAACTTCGCAAAGTTCGAAATTTGATATGTTAGTGTTTCACGCATTGGGTGGTACATTTTATGAGAACCCCCACCCATCTTATTAATTGAACTTCAATCCAGAATTAAAGAATTCTATATGATTAAAAGTGCATCCAAAGTTGTGAATAATTAGGAGAATGCGACTAACCTCTGCTATATTCATAGTAGTGGTTGGTGGTGTTTTTTTTAGTTGTGTAACTTTGAGCCATATTCATACCCACATTCTGCTGAAACTTGACTGATGAGATGGTGTTGATCCTCTATAACATGGACACTCCCATGTCTAACATTGCCTTTTATGTGGCAACTCATTAAACTATACAAATTCAGTATAATGCAAAATATATTAAGAAAAACATGTTTAGTAATTTGCTCTTTGATCCAATCTATTGCTCTTCCATTATCAAAAAATTTATCTGCTTTGCAAGCTTTAATTAATTCACTGCCTATGAACAAAAGGGAACTTGATAACCTAAAGAGAGCTTAATGAGATGTTTGCTCATATGTTAATTGACAGAAGTGTTAATTTTTTTATTCTTGAACTTGAATAAATTTTCTGTCTGGGTATTAATCAGTCAAAAAATTGGCGTTTCTAATGCATAGCTAAAGCTATTTTTATGTATTCAGATATGTTTATCGTGACTCAAAGAAATAAGTCGTTATATATTCGTATATATCTTTCCTCTAAGAACGTAAATGTGTTTATCAAGATTTTCTAGCACATCCATGTGTTTCCATGCAACTTCCCAATATGTCTCTTAAATTACTTGCTGATACTGCCACTGATGCTGATACTTTAATCCTTGTATGGAAGTAAAACCATCTCTTGAAATATTCTAGTGCAGGCAACTCGAAGGAAAATTCCTATTTTAATTGATGCTGAAAGGCCCAGGGAAGGATTGGATGATATTCTGTGTTTAGCAGATTATATTGTATGCACAGCGAAATTTCCTCAGGCAAGTTAATGATATTATTGGATAAAACTGTGATTTTTCTTTCTTCTCTTAGAAAAATTGATTTTGTATACAGCTAAAGGGGATTTCACATGCACCTGAAGTTTTGGTGGGGGATTACAGGAGAGGAGAATGGAACATATAGTACAATAGGTGAAGGAGGGATTCAACCCCTATTCTTGGCTAGGACTAGCCAGAGACTTTACAGCTGAGCTAGCTGGCACCTTTGATTGTTAATAAGCTTTTCTTGAGTAAAAATTTTGAAATCGATGAGGAAATGGATCCTTCTATTGTATGCAGTCTTGCAGTCTTGATTGCTAGCTTTTCAGCTAACAATCAGTTCTGTCTTATGGCAGGCATGGACAAAGGCACCATCAATTCCAAGTGCACTGGTATCCATTCTTCTGAGATTGCCAAATGTCAAATTTGTGATCGTGACCCTTGGAGTAGATGGCTGCATAATGCTTGATAGACGTGTAGAAGGTGAGTGTGCCTGTGCCTGTGCCTGTGCCTGTGCCTGTGCCTGGTCTTTGACCATCAGAGAGATGAGGCTGATCCCCTAACTTCGGGGTTGAGAGAGTGTGGAAAGATTGACTTTGTTTAGTATTTTACAGTTCTAATTACCCGTTGATCACCATCTTCAGCAGAAGTTCCTGAGCTGGACGAGATTGAGGTGGATGGTATGGTTGAATTATTGAAGCAGAAAATTGATGGCGAAAACACTATCCCAACATGTCTTCCATCCAAGGTATAGAATTGCTGGACGAACTTGAAGGTTGACTCAGTTCTTTAAATCCTTTTGTCATCTTAAGGTAACTGTGACGCAACATATTTTTAAGGTGATATCCATTAAAAACATCTATTTATTTTGCTGATAAATTGCACCAATATAGAGCAGTGGTTGAAACCGCAGCATAGTTTTTATATGTGTTGTTATTCTTTGATTATAAATTATGGAAGGAAATTAGTCTCTTCTTTATGAAAAAGGAAAAAGGGTTGCACATTTCTAGATAAGCAAATTATCCCTTTAGATCTTCTAGATAAATGAAAATTGACACGTGACATGCAAATACCCTGAAATCTGACTCAGTGGTATTTTTGTCTTTGGACCGTTGTACGGTCAGGATGACTTAAAGTGGGGATACCAGACCATTGAGGGTGTATCAGTACTAGTTAAGTGTTAAAAATCATTCATTAGATGTAACTACACTGTAGAACAACTTTATGGTTTTTGCCCTTGGAATTACCATTTTGCCCCTGAACCCTGATTTACCATACTAGACCATAATTTGTCACTTCATTTTAATTTTCTGATTTTAAAATCAACCCTAATACTGATTTAATTAATTAAGAATAAGATATACATATTCGTAATATCCACATGTACAACTAACTAACAAAGTGGATAATACCTAACTAACCCTAACCCAAACCATAGCAAAATCGTGGCGAAGGCCTTTATCACTTTAATTTGTGATATTTTATGATGATAAGGAGGAGAGAGAGAGACACAAATCTAACAAGATCCCTATTGTTGGAGGTTTCCTAAATTAATTTTAATCAAACAAGCCATAACTAACAAACAACTTTAATTAACTAATTGTTATTAATTAATAATTAACAAAAGGAGGCTTCCCTAATAAAATCGTGAACTTCCCCTTTTGAAACTTGGACAACCATGAGCATAAAATAAGGGATTTGAAAAAGGAAAAGAGAGTAAATTAAGAATTTGAATTGGAATGAAAGCTTGGCATTGTGAGTGGGAGAGAGAGAGAGTTGGAGATAAAGTAGGCAGGGGAAAGAAGCGAAAGCGTGGCTCAATTGTCTCACCCTCTATTTAAATCAAGGGAAATTTACCGTGCCACCCCCTAGAGAATGCCAAAATGATAAGACCACCCCCTCTGTTTCACCAAATTATTCTCAGACCCCCTTACCGTCAATCACTGTTAAGGAATATACTATAATTGCTGATGTCAGCAACTATATTTTATTTTAGATATCAAAATGCCCTTATGAAATAGGAAGTATCAAAAATACTCTTACCATAAGAGTCTGGAGCTTGCTGAGCTTACCCAATGAAGCAGGCAACGACCCAGGAAGAGGAAAGAAAACCCCTTTCTCCGCACAAGATCGGTGCCTTGGTTTTATCCTATTCTGCAAACTAAATGAGAAACTCCTTCAATTCCTTCAAATTTCTCCCCATTTCCACCATAAAGTAATCAAATTTTGGCTCAAAATTGCCTCTGATACTGTAACACAACAGCTGAGGAAACCTCTTCACCATAGAAATGGCGTCTTTATAAGAAAACCCAATGTTCTCTTAGTATTCAATCCTCGGAATGAACTTATCCTCAACACTACAAGATAACAACGAAGTGTGCTTATCGACCCCTGCTATACCAACCCCTTGAAGGAAGTAAAGGGTCTGACGGAGCCGCTTCTCGACATCGCAGACGAGCGATCTCGATGAACTCTTCTGACCACCTTCCAACGGCGAAGAGTTCATGAACTCGCCGGTACAACCAGCGGCGACACCTTGGATGATTGCTTTTCTGACCATCTTCCTTCAACTTTTCCGTCTCATTGGCTCTCTCATAACGCCACCACCACTGCTCTTGGCAGTTGAAATGCCGGAATAAGCGCACATCGACTTTCCACATTTTTTTTTTCTTTTTGCTAACCAGAGGGAGAGAATCTCTATTCTCGTCACTTTCTAGTCCTCACCAAGAGTTCCAAACTTGTTTTATAAAACACCCACCATTACAAAGAGCATAGAAGAGTGATCCCAAGCTCATTATGATGAATTCGCAGTCAATATCCACTGCAAAATGTAAAATCGTAACAAAGGTCAACGAAGGTACTTCCATAGATCATTTTTCTTTGCTATTTTTGTTTGTTTTTAGTCTTTAAATTGTTGATTAAAAAAGGCTTTCTGCCTGATAGTTTTGTGTTCCTTGTCTCGAACGCTCAGCCATGTCACGTTTCTACTCAGAGAAGCCAATGTGAAACCCTGGAATTCAGAATCTCCAGGCACATACCACAGATTCGTCGGAACTCAGGCGGAGTGAAACCCATAGAGCGCATGAAATCGACATTGGATTTGATGTTTTCAAGAGATGAGGAGATGATCGGAGGGTAGTGGTTGACGAGGGAGAAGAGGTCGATGCCGATGGACTCCGATTCAAAAACTTTCTCTCGGAACTGAAAGTTGGGGTCGGTGTCGGATTGGGGTTCAGGGGATAAGGAAGTTTGGGGGTTTTGGAGGGCTTGTTGGGGAGGGAGATTGAAGTTTTGGAGTAGAGAATGCGACAGTGAAGAGGCACTATTCGGGAAACAGAGGAGAATTGAAGGTTGGAGAAGAGAAAATAGGGTCTGAGAATACATCGGAGGCAATTGCTGTGAGAGAAATGGAAGGTTTCTTCCATGGCTTCCTTCTTCCTACATGGTTGGTTTGTGAGAAATCAAAGACCATTTTCTGGTTAAGAGTTCCTTTTATTGGCCCCAACAGATAAGGTTAAGAGTTTTTAATGGTAACTGGTAAGGGTATAATGGTCATTTTAACTCCACACTTAACATTGACTGACAATAGGGGGTCTGAGAATAATTTGGTAAAATAGAGGGGGTGGTCTTAACATTGTGGCATTCTCCAGGGGGTGGCGCGGTAAATTTCCTTTAAATCAAAGAAGTAAAATAGAATAAAAAAAAGAGAGAGAGAGAGAATCAAGAAAGAGGAGGGATCGAAGGAGGCTACATACTTGTGCTTTGTCCTCCATTGGTGATCAAGTTAAAGCATTGGAAGAGAGATTGGGCTGCTTCAACAAAGTTCCAAAAGCCCAGAATTTCTAATTCCCTTATCCTAACATCAGATTGAGGCTAAGATGAGTGGAAACTCTACCCTAACTTGCTTATGTTTACAAGTATCCAAAACAGAATTTTATGAACACTAGATCTATTCTAAACCTTGGATTTCATGATGTTTTGTCATAAAAATTTTGATTTTTCAAACATAATGTTATACACATGGGAGATTAAGGAATGAATTGGATTTTGTTCCATAATTTGCATTGTGTACACATTAGAATTTTTTTTCAAATTGAGCATTGATTACATAATGTTTGTTACCGATATTATGTGTTAAGTTGTGATTATGTTTACATGGAGTAGTGTATTATGTGCATTACATGATTCTTATATAACATGAGTTTTTATTTTATTTATTTTTATTTACTGTTTTTCATATATGAGATGCATTGTTTGTTTTGTTAATGGTGTTTTACATTACCGGCCTTGATTGAGGCGAGAGGCGAAACTTCCTTGGTCATTGTTTTGTTATTTATAGTTTTTGTTTTGATGATTTTTTAACAAAAAACTTACATGTTCACATAGAGATCGACTGAGATAAAATGAGGGCATTGATCACACTTGAATTCCAAACTTATTTGTATTTATATGTATTTTCGTTATTAGACGATTTTATTGTTATTGTCTCGCCTTGCCAACATTGGCATTATAATGTTGAGGTGAGAATTGGTTCATTGGACTTTTCTTTAGTGGAATTATGGATTATTAGATGACGCAACCTACCCTCAGCAGGATCTACCAATTGTTACTTTACCTTTGGGCAGTATGAATCAGTCTTTGGGAGGTTGGACACTAGATAGCATCTGCGAGTTTTTGGATCTTGAGCTAAGGCAATGTGGTATTGCGATGCATTGGCCATTCATAGATGATATTGTCGATTCGTTGTTTACTTTTCTTTTGAGTTATGATATGTACTTAAGCGGCGATGTAAATGTAGTAATGTAAGTATGTATGGTATTCATTGTTTACTTTTCTTTTGAGTAACAGCAAACATCCCGCATATACTTACATTGTTATATTTTTATCTCGGCATAAGTACAATGATAACTCAAAAGAAAAGTAATCAATGAATCGAAAATACTATCCAGTAATGGCCAATACGTCACAGTACCACATTGCCTCCACTCAACATGCAGAAGCTATCTAGTGTCCAACCTTCCAAAGACCAAGTCATACCACCTCATAGTAAAGTAACAATTGGTAGATCCTGCCGAGGTAGGTTGCGTCATCCAGTAGTCCACATCTTCATTAAGAAAAAGTCTAATGAACCAATCCTCACCTCAACATTTTAACGCCAATGTTGATAAGGCGAGACAATAATAATAAAATTATCCAAGAACAAAAATACATGTACATATAAATAAGTTAGAATTCAAGTGTGATCAATACCTTCATCCCACCCTAGTCGGCCTCTATGTGAACATGAAATCAGCTTCAATTTTTGTTCAAAAATATCAAAACAACAACTATAAATGACCAAGGAAATCTCGCATCCCTCCTTTAGTCAAGGCCTGTAATGTAAAGCACCATTATCACAACAAACAATGCATCTCATATATGAAAAACCATAAATTTATGTAAACTAAAATAAAAAACATGCACAGATAAAAACTCATGTGGTATAAGAATCATGTATTGCACATAGTACATTATTCCATGCAATCATAATGACAATTTAACACATAATATCAGTAACTAACATTATGTAATCAATGCTAGATTTGAAAAAAAAAAATTATTGTGAACACATAATGCAAAATGTGGAACAAAATCAAATGCATTCCTCAATCTCCCATGTACATAACATTAGGTTTGCAAAATCAGATTTTTAATGATGAAACACCATGAAATCCAGGGTTTAAAATAGATCGAGTGTTCATAAAATTCTGTTTTGGATAATTCTTGTAAACATAAGCAAGTTAGGGTAGAGGTTTCACTCACCTTAGCCTCAATCGGATATTAGAATAGGGGAATTAGAAATTCTGGGTTTTTGGAACTTTGTTGGAGCAACCCATTCTTTCTTCTAGTGCTTCAATTCAATAACTAATGGAGGAGAAAGCCCAAGTATGTAGCCTCCTTCGATCCCCTGTTATTCTCTTTCTTCTTTTGATCTTTCTCCTTTTTCTTTCCCATGATCTTTTTCTTTTTCTACTTTTCTTTGATTTAAGTAAAGGGTGAGAGACAAGAAAGCCATGTTTTGGCTTCTCTCCCCCTTCCCTACTTTATCTCCAACTCTCTCTCTCTCTCTCCTATTCATAGTGCCAAGCTCCCATTCCAATTCAAACTCTTAACTTTCTCTCTCTTTTACTTTTTCAAATCCCTTATTTTATGCTTAAGGTTGTCCAAGTTTCAGAAGTGAAGTCCATGATTTTATTGGGGAAGCCTCCTTTTTTTAAATGATTAATTAACAACAATTAGTTAGTTAAGGTTGTTTGTTAGTTGGGGCTTGTTTGGTTAGAATTGATTTAGGAAACCTCTAACAATAGGGATCTTGTTAGATTTGTGTTTTTCTCTCTCATCACCATAAATTGAAGTGACAAAGACATGTCCCCCACGATTTTGTTAGGGTTATTTAGATATTATCCACTTTGTTTGTTAGTTGTATATGTGGATATTATGTATATGTATATCATATTTTTAATTAAATAAATCAATATTAGGGTTGATATTAAAATGAAAATTCAAATTATAGTCCAGTGGCAAAATGGTAATTCCTAGGGCAAAAACCCTAAAGTTGTTCTGTAGTGTAGTTACATTTAATGAATGATTTTTAACATTTACCAAATACTAATGCACCCTCAATGGTCTGGTATCCCCTCTTTAAGTCACCTTGATTCTACAATGGTAAAAAATAAATCTGAGTCAGATTTCAATGTATTACAGGATATTAATTTACAGACAAAAGGACTAGCAACTACTTTTTTAGGTTGAGAAGGAAATCTTATTTGAATAAATGTTAGAAAAGTAGGACTGGTTATATTGTTTGAGTAATTTGGTGTGATTAAGAATTCTACTGGTAGAAAAGGCCGGGGCTCAAGGGGATCATGAGCCAGAGGGATGACTAGTCTGATGGGGTAAGGTGGGTGTGGGTTGATTGTTGAATTGTTTGTTAGTAGGGGTGCAACAGGGCCGGGTTGGGCTAGGTTTCTTAAAACCCTTACCCAACCCTGAGTCCCCTTAACTGGGCCCAAACCCGCCCTGACCCTGACTCAGGGTCGCAAAACTTCAACCCTGGCCCTACCCTTCAGGGTTTAGCCCAACCCTTACCCTCCCTGATTGGCCCTGATTTTTCAGGGTCGGGCCGAGATGACCCTGACCCTAACCTTGCCATCAAGGGCTGGGTATACCTTGACCTTGACCCTGACCCTGAACCTGCAAAATATGAAATAACTTAAAAATAAAAAATATTCATAATAAAGAGGAGATACAAAATACAAAGTTACAAATTTCTTGGTAAAAAAAAGCAAGAGAGATCATTTTTTTTTTGGTAAACAACAGCAAGAGAGATCGATGAGAAGATATATTGGGAGTTTTGAGGTGTCAATGACTCAATGTCAAACAATATATAAAATTAGGTTAAATTTAGGGTTAGCATCAAGATCACAACCAGGGTTAACATCAGGGGCAAAAATCAGGGCCGGGTTCAAGGAGGGCTAGGCGGGCCAAAGACATCTACCCTTACCCGCCCTGACCCTGACTCAGGGTCAGGGTCAGAAATTTCAAGGTCAGGTCGGCCCTCAGGGCCAAAATTTTTGGGTCGGTACTTGTTTGGGATTAGGGCGGGCCAAGGGCGGGTTCGGGCCGTCAGAGCCAAACTTGCACCCCTATTTGTTAGTGGGTGTTGAATTTTTCTTTTGTTTTGGTGGACTTGATGATAGTTTTTATCTTTTTCTTGATTCTGTCTTAATTTACCTTTGCTTCTTAGCTGTTTTGAAACCTGCTAGGAGTGCAGTTAGTGCTTCTTGTTTAAACCTTTGGAAGGGTGACTGAACTCCCTACACCATGCCCCCTCTTTTATAAGTTCAATCAACAACATATTTTGGGGGTTTTTTTTTTTTGGGAGGGGGAGAGGTTGGGAATGAAGAGTGAAATTATATTTGAAAAGGTAAAAAGATCCCGACGCCGACAGTGTGGTGATGCTCTCCCTCGTTGTCTCACATCCTGACCATGTGGATTCAGCACTAACACTCTCCTCCCTGACCTTGTGAACCCTTATTGGACGAAACTATTACATGTGCCATGATTTGTAAAAAAAAAAAATTCTCTTGCATGGCGAACCCTCTCCCATTTGAGAATGAACTCAAACCTCAAATTGCAGAATGGCTGTTTATCTTAGTTGTGAACCTTATGTGGATGATCTGCTCGCGTGGTCCCAGCCTTTAGCCTTAGAATTATATGTTGTTGGCTCCGATCCTGAGCTTTGCCTGGTTTTATATGATTACTCAAAGAATTTGTGGTGGTATTGGAATAGTTTTTTACTTATTAGCGACTATTTGCGTTGCTTTGAAATAACGTTGTTAAAAATTTTATTGGAATTTAGAAAATTTGCAGTTTTTCTTGAATCTCAGTCAATGATGAGGTTGAGAGCAGATGGGATTGGGAGGGTGAATGGGAAGTTACTAGTGGGAACGGCTGAGAAGATACCAGCTTCAGAGCTTGTTGACACCACTGGTGCTGGAGATGCATTTATTGGAGCAATTCTTTATGGTGAGTGAAAACGATGTGTATTTCTGTGTGGATGTGTGCATGCATGCGTGCGTGCGTGCGTGTTTTGTCACTCTTGCTCTTTCTTTTAATGGGTTGCCTTGATCACTTTGTTTTGGAAATTATTGAAGGGGTTCTAATCCTTTTAAACATGTGTTAAATTGATGTGGTCTTTTCTTTTTAATTTATGAAGTAGTTGAAGTACATTGTATTGTATTATATTTATTTTAGACATTTCAAAATTAACAAACAATTTAGTTGATACCTTGGCATTCATGGGGATGTTTATAGTTGTTTTGTCATTTCATATGCAGATGAGTTTTGAGTAGAAAAAATCTCAATAAATTATCTGACAATATTTCCTTGGATAATCTCTTTTTATCTGTGGTTATATTGGCCTGGCGGAGCGCTCTTCCATTAAATATGCCTGAGTGATTTTTTTCTCCTTTTTTGTGTGTGTGTGTGGGGGGGGGGGTTTGGGTCTCAGTATAATGGAGATGGTTTCCTTGACCTGCAGAAACTCTCCTATTTTGGTGATGTGGGTGATCCAGATCATCAATTAGTTGAGTCCACTTCACTTTCTTTGGCATCAGGAGTTTGGGGGTATTTGAAACTGAAACTCACTACTTGAAAAGAGGTTCATGTGCCAAACATGTGGATATCTTCTAGCCTGCCACCACATTGGAGTAATAAATTAGTATTAAGACTGTCCCAAAAAGGTGCATTCTGGACCCAGCACATGTGCATTATTCTTGCCCATGATTAAATAAAGATATGGCCCTAGATTGATTGTATTGTTGGAGCTGGTTTTGTTTGGCCAACAACCTCAAATAATCTGGATAAAGCTTTGTCCACTCCATGCATGTGCATGTATGTAAACGTCAAAAATTTGGGACTTAAAGTAAACCTTAGTGACATTACAACACCTTGAACAGGAAATAGGATTGTTCAGACTCTCACCCACCCATCAACTGTCATCATGATTATGTTAATGTGTCCGAATTCAGTGGTAGTGATTCTTTGTTTCCTTGATGTTTGATGGAAGCACTGCTAGTGGATAAAATTATGTTCGCTAGTTGCTCTGAGAATTGCATGTTTTTTTATGTGACAAAAAGAATCTATACCTTCTTAATCTGGCTATTCTTCAGAAGATCCATTTAGTTTATCAATCATTTCAAAAACATGTCTTACAATCTCTGGCATTTTCTTGGTAGAGGATGATGATAGATAGGGATTTACTTATTCTTGTTCTGTGTTGGTTGTTAGCTATTTGTGCAGATATGCCACCAGAGAAAATGCTGCCCTTTGCTGCTCAAGTGGTAAGGATATTCCATCTAGTGCAAATATTAAAGACGAAATTATCTGACCTGTGCATTTTCTGCAGGCAGCAGCTGGATGCAGAGCTTTAGGGGCTCGAAGTGGTCTTCCATGGCGAACAGATCCACGCCTGGGTCCATTTTTATGTTAGAGCATCAACCTATTAGCAGTTTGTATTGGAAATCAAATATAGTGTAGTTGGCAGATGAGCTCATCTGCCCAAGCACCCCCAAAAGATGCCACTTCTGGAGTTGTTTCTGCATTTGTTGTAACAGTAAGCAATCAAGCATATTGTATATTTGGTGTTTTACCTAATAAAATTCGGGATGATGAAATTTGCTTGGTGGAAAGAGTATGCCATCTGTTATTTTCCCATTCTCATCTTCCATTTGTTAATCTTCTTATTCTTTGCTGTTAGTCCTTTAGATCCTATTTCTGGTCTGTCTCAATTTTAAAAAGATAAATCAGATTTGCACTCAACCTAGTATGTAAGGTGCAAATGTGCAATACTTGGCTTGGTAAATTGTTGAAAAGCTCAGCACTCTTTCTTCAAACTGGCCAACTGTTCATGTACATCTTCATTTAATGGCTGTCACTAGTTAATAATTGTTATCCAGATACTATGAGATGAGTAACTCTTAGAGCAAACGCTAACTTACGAAAATAGATAAAGAAAGATCCACACATTGACAGAGATTTAATGAAGTTCACACACTGAAGTGGTGTGCTACATCATCGGGTGAAGAAGATGTTTTACTATGTTGAAGAGAGAATTCATCCAAGCAACGGCGAAAAAACTCGCTCTGAAACCCTAGCTTGAAAAACCCTAAATTACAATGACTTGTTCAACAAGATGATAGTACATTATATATTCCTCCAAGTCATGGGTCGATCCATTGGGTTGCGATCGATCAGGTCGAACCATACTACAGGGACTACGCCCCACACCACCATACAAGATCAATGTTTACGTTCTACTGCCATCATGGATCTCAGGAAACTTCCCATTTAAGTTGCCACCAAAATATGACAGAGTGGGTCATTTTTCAAAACGGGTCAAGAATTCAAAACAAACTTAACAATAACATATCAATCCAGTTGATCCTGCCATTGGAGGGGCCTGAAACTCAATCGGGAACCAACCAAGTTCACCATGCCATTCAAAGATCTATATATCAACTGCCAGGGGCAGATTGAGAACTTGCCTTCAATCCCTGAGTTGTTCACCCTCCCAACCTTTAACAGCTTATACAAGGTGGCTCCCGTTGCTCAAAGGCAAGGAATTTGAGGCTTTGAGCCGGAATACAAGGCCTCACTATCAGTATCAGCAAAGGGCTGGGGGCTGTTTCCTTGCTGCTCGTCGCAAACTCAGTCTTCGTGATGATCTAAGTGTGCGCTTATGGTCTTACTCATGTGGGAAGCCCTTCTCACTGAATCTTGCATTTGCTTCTCAAACTCTTTAAAAGAATCATAAATACTGTCTTGCTTAGTTTGCATTTATCTACTCAAAATTTAATGAACTTTAGTTCTAAGAAACAAAAGAAATGAAAGCCTTCTATAACTTTGGGCCTCCTTTTAGTTTACTACTGCTTCTGACTTCAAAACTTATATATGGGAAAAAGAACTTTGTCCGGAAGATGAGGAATCCTAATCATCTTCTAATTCCATATCTTCCATATTGTGTCTTCTAAGCATAATCCAAAATTTTACATAATTAATATCAATTTCAATTTACCACTTTATTTTTTATTATATATATATATATATATATATATTTTTTTTTTTTTTGCCTCTTAGTCCAATACTTACTCTGAATATCAATCCTGGTCTCATCGAACCATCTATCACTATGAATTTATCGCACATTATCAGTTAGGAAGAATTTATTTTTGGTGTTGTATTGGTGACAATAGTTAAACAATTATAGATTCAGAGGCACTCTTGACCCTGTTAATGGGACGAACCACTAATAATTTGAATTAAGGGGACTACATAAAGTAATGACAATTAACCACAATAAACTATTCAAATGAACAGTGATGCATTACAAAGACAATGAAGCATAGCAAACTAGTCATCTGAGAGAGGGCAAATGTGATCATGTTCTAGAAAGAGATGTCTGTAGAAACGGAACCCTAAAACAATATAGACAACGAACGGAAATCGCATACAACAATCACACAATGAACACACAGATATACGTGTTCAACAAGATTGCTTACGTCCACGATGAGATGAGATTCTACTTCACTATCAATGGAGAATAAAGTTACAGTCGTTCATCCTCACACTTCTCTCAGATTGCTTATACAGAAGAACCCTTGCTACAAATATATATAGCAAAGCCCTATACAGGAAATTTGCCGAATTATCCATATAGCCTTAGGAAAAAAATTCTCCGGAGGCATTCTACATCTTAATGGCCAATCAGAATCAGCCAACATTTGCCACAAATAAAATTTGAAACATCGTACCCCATTTTAAAGAATACCCACAAATTAGAGAAGATGCCCAAAAAAAAAAAAAAAGATGTTCAGAGAAAGATGCTACAGTGGACCACAACCAGCTTTCTAAAGAAGAAAGACCAAAGATTTCCAAGTAGAATAGGACCACAAAAGTTAAACTACGGCCCAATACTATGCTATAATTAACTTCAAATCTTAAGACACCATGTTTGGTGAAAAGAGAGTTTTTAATGAAGAATGGATTTCACCCGTCTTCCACATCTCTCCCCACAAGATATCAAGCACTCTCTCACCTCTTTTGACTCCTAGATCTCCCTCCCAGAAATCCCAAACTACTACTCATATCCAAATTTCATCATCTGAGCATTAAAGAGTTAGTAACTAAATAAAATAAAGCTTTAATAATAGGAGTAAAAGTATGGCACTCAGTTTTAATGACGTCCAGATATAAAGAAAGATCCTTTGCTAAGTATTGCACCATCTTTATCCACTATCCATATGCATAACCTGTAATTAGTACAAGAAAATCCTTTATTATTATTATTATTATTATTATTATTATTATTATTATTATTATTATTATTATTATTATTATTACTTCTTCTTTTTTTGGGGGGGGGGGTGTTGGGGAATAATTTGCTCACCTTCTCAATTCAATTAATCAACTCCTCCCAGTGCTGCTTGCTCTCTTAGTTCTGCTTAGCCCCCTATCCAGGGCTGGTTGGCGCTTCTCCCTTGGGAGTGCTTCAAGGCATGGTTTGAGGTACTGGTATCGGATCGCCTATATTGTTCGTCAGTGATCTCAATACCTTACCAACCCAATATTAAATCAGCGTAATGGTACCAACCAGGATTAAAAATATATTTTTCGAAAAATCTGGGTATTTCTGTACCAATATTATATCAATTTTTGGGATGGCTAATACCCGATCCTGTGATGGCATACAAGTCACTATTATTATTTTTCTTGCTGCCGCCCACATTTTGACCCCTCTGTGCTCCAAACCTTGACTCCTCCATGGGTCTCTTGTATGGCTCAAGTGGATCCCTTGCAAAAAAAATCAAGGAAAAAGCATTATGTCGAGAGTGTGTAGGTCACATGCAAGGAGTGAAATGACCACTTCACCCTCATGAAAGGTAAAAATGTCTGCCCTATTAATGCTTTCAGCTGCACTCTCATTTGCCCCCATACCAGTGTGGAGATCATGTTCAAAGCTTCATCAACCATGTAGTTTTTTTTTTTTGAAATCAACCAAGTATCATTTACCGCAAGTAGTTGAACACTTGAACCTGAATCACATAGCAATATGATTTAGTGTGGACATCATGTTCAGAGCTTCATCAACCAAATGCTATTTTTGAAAAAATAAAAGAGCGTCTCGCATGTGTGAGGTCCGAGGAAGAGAACTATGTAATCTTACCTGAGAATAGGGGTGTCAATATCTAAACCAGACCGAACCGATTAAGCCCGATCCAAACCGAACCGGTGGCTTATTGGGCCAGTTTTGGTTTGTATATTAAATTGAATCCGGTCTCGGTTCGGTTCGGGTTAGCCCGTTGGGCCACCAAAAACATCAGAAATGTGCACCGAAACCGGAATCGATCCAAACCGACCCAAGCCCAACGTTTATCAACTATACAAAATTACAAATTCAACATTTCAACTTCAACCTGTCAAAACCCTAATTTTTCAAAAGAATGAAAACCTAGGTTAGTGACGCCGTGACGGAGTGTCGGAGTGAGCAGCTACGCCAAAAGCCCAGTAAGGAAATCAGCCGATAACGAACCCAACCCACTCAAGCTTGGTAGAGAACCAGAGATGTTGGTAGGCATCAACTACAATCGTTGCAGGGCTGTGAGCTTTTGAAGATCAGAGGGAAGAGTACCTGAGAGACCCTGGTTTTCATTTTGAATTTGGGATATCCTTGAAGCCGTGCAGCCCACATTTTTCCACTTACAAGGATCTGGGTCAATCCATTCAAGGGACTTTGGAGGGTCCAACTCTGCTTCAAAGCCATCATCGTTGCCACATCTCCTGAGTTTGTCTGAGACTTTACCGGAACAAAAACCGAGAGGAAAACTACAACAAGAAGGTCAAGAACCCCACATTCAAGATGGGTTTTCTTCATCTTCCACATCTTTAGAACCCAACAAGACAAATTCAAAAAAAAAAAAAAAGTGCTAGAGAGATTTTTGCAGAGACAGCTCCCCACAACGGTGGTTTAAGTCAGCAAGGTGGATAGGTTTTCGTCGTTGAGATTGAAGAGGGAAGTGAAAGATAGGGTAAGATTTTGGAATGCACAGAGAGCGGCGGTGATTAAGGAGGGAAGGATCCAAAGGAAGTGAGGAGAGAGAGACAGTTCACAAGCAAATTTGCTTTCACGAGATGCAGAGGGCTCACGAGATTTGACAGACAGTTCACCGGAGTTACAGATAGAGTCCGGCTGCAGCTAGCCGTGGAGCCGACAACAGGCAGCGGTTATGGCCATGGGCCCTAGCGCCGGAGTTGGCGAACGTAATAGCTCCAACGGCAGCAAGCGATGTGTACAGTTACGGGTTGTTTGTGCTGGAGGAGACCCATTGAAACATCGTCTGATGACGAGCCACTGCTGATCGATTGGGTGAAAGAGCTTTATGCGAAAGGGAGGCTCATCGAAGCCCCTGACTCGAGGATTGCAGGGGAGTACAAGGTGGAAGACATGGAGGCGGTGCTTAAGATTGGGTTTAAAAAACCGATCCAAAACTGAAATGAACCTGATAAATCCAAACCGGTACCAATCCGAACCCAAACCGCACCGAAGCCAACACCGGACCGAAACCGATAAATCCTTAATGGGTCGGTTTCGGTCAGTTCCAAAGCCACACCGAAACCGGTGGAACCAGACCGAAACCGCACCAACCCGGACCATTGAGACCCCTACCTGAGAATGTCCAGAGGCTATTTCTACACTGTTTTTGAAGAAAAAAATATCCAATTAAATAGCATGAATTTCCTGTAATTGAAGCAAAAATTCTCCGAACACACATTAATTCAAAGAAACCATGTCCCTCCCTCCAAAATTCTCCAACAAAATCCATCCCAAATACAAAGCCATGCACGTCCTACCTACCCTTCTCAATTCTCTACTTACAACAAAGTGTCAGCCTTCGAAGGTAACCTCCTAAAAAAGCTTAGAGCTGGAGAAGGCAACTTGCTCTTAAACTTGGGTGGCCTCAAAGCATACAACCCACACAAACCCACCACCACTCGAAACGGCACAACATAGAACACCATCGCCACTATCAAACAAGACACCATAAACAACAGCGTTGCTCTTGGGTCTCTCCAACTCAACAGCGCTTGTAAACGTTCACCTTGTGTAGCCAAATCACCAACCACCGTCTGTATCCTCCCAGCCACACTTCTCAACCGGTCATACCTCGCCCGAATAATGTCGGCGCTGCGCCTTGTCGGAAACGTATCAAATTCCTCATCCAATTCATCGCCATACACCATCTCGGCACAAGACAGCCGAGTGTCCATGTGCGGCGGGTGCCGAGGGCGCGATGGGTATCGCCAGAGCCCCGAGAGAGATAAAGAGAGAAAGATGAAGGGTAGAATTAGTTCAGGAAATATGTCGAACACAAGGAAGACGATCAGAAACAAGACCGAGTGGACCGGTTTCTGCCAGCTGCGAACCGACTCGACCCATTTCCAAAATGCAATGAGGCTCGATAAAACCGAAATAATCCGGAAGAAGTTGGCCTTACTGCGTCTCATGCTCCACATATGAGACCCATGATCGAGCATGTACTCGACCACATCCCGGTTGAGCGGTGGCTCTGCCCGGCTCAACCGGGTCGCCACTACGTTCAGCGCCTGGTGCCTCAAACTCTCTAGCTGGTTTACTGACAGTGGACGAACGTAGTGCATTTTAGGCAGCAGCGGCAAAGGGTACATATGGAGCACGTTAGCCATGTTAGCGCAGGTTAATCTGATCGCCAGGTGGAGCTCTCCCATCTTCTTCACCCCTGATGTCTGGAGCATCAGAAGTGGATACGAGTGCGTATACACACGATTAGATTCAAGCGTGGATAGCCGGATTCTGACTTTTCCAATAGGAGAGTCTCTTGCCCCTGCAACTGCTCCGGCACCAGCACCGGGGGCGGCGCCGACTGATTTGTTGGTGTGGGAGTTGTCGAAGACGCCGACGGTGATGATGGTGCAAGGGTCGAACACTTCCCACGAGTACTGCTCGTTCCACTTCGGTGCCAAGCTGTCAACCGCAGTACGAGTGCGAACCCATTTTTGACCGTACTTCGCGACACAGTAAGCGTCTGTGGACCCTCCTTTTCCATCCTTGATCTTCATTGGAGTCAGCCCAGTGGCTCCCAAGATTCCCATCTCAAGGACACCAATGTGGGGCTTCCACAGCTGCTTCACCGTCGGCCGTACGTCGCTACTGTACAGAGCCGACTCGTCCAGCACATGGTAGCCACCGTCGAGAGAGAGACGAATATGGATCCGTGAACCAAACCGGGTCACCACTTTTGGTTCGGCCAAGCCCATGTTGTTGCAGTGTGTGTCCAGGGTGAACCATTTAGAGACCGCCGGTTCGTCATCGGTTAGACGTTCTATTGAAGCAACGGGAATTAGAACGCGACCCAGAAGATTATCACGTCCCGGTCCAATCCGGTCCTCCACGGAGACCATTAGGTAGTCTTCGAACGGTTCGGCCACGACGAACATCATGTCTTCGTTCCAGAATGGGTTAGAGAGACTCCGGTTTGGAACGGCCGAGGCGACTCTGGTCTTCATCACCTGGTTTCCTACTTGGGCTTTGGCTGAAAGCTCTGAGAACGACCTTGTCATTGTCGAGCCCTTCTCGCCTGAAACGATGTCCTGTGCTTCAATAATGGTAACACGGAGATACCAGAGCTTCGGTGAGAGATAAACCTTGGACTTGATAGAACAGACGCCATCGAAGTTCAAATTCGCAGCCTTGGATTGCCAGGCCTCGGCAAAAGCTTCGTCTGCTTGAGTCCCAAACCAGACTGAGACCATCACCTCTCCTCCCCTGGCTTTCTCCCCTCTCTTGTCTTCCATACGATACCATTGCGGAGCCAGTTGGCTATCAGGGGGAACCCGTTTGGGAACCTCGTTTAAATCGAACCAGATTCGACCCAAGTAATCATTTTTATTTGTCTCTTTCACGAAAACCTCCACCATGGATGACTGAATAGAATCCTTGGAGAAAGCGAAGACCTGATCCCATTCTGGGTTACTCAAGCTTGCCCTTTTAGTAATCCCTTTGTAGTTTCCAAGCTTCACCTCTGCAACTACTTCACCACCGCCGAAGATCGAAAAGTCGCGAGCTTTAAAGACCCGGACATAGAGATACTGCATTTGCTCCACCAGGTCATGAGTCGAACTATTCTTATCTTTGTTGGTGGACCCTCCTCCCAAATGTGGATTAGTTTCTTTGATTGTGAACTCATTCAAACCAGAAGAGCTAAAATCCCCTGTTCCACCACCACCGCCACTGCCACCAACACCAGAAATGTTGGGAGTGCGGAGAGATGGTCCGGGCCCGGTTGTGAAGACGACCGGCTTAAATTCACCTGGGTTTGGCTCCACAGGCTTTGGTTGCTGCCGGGGTGGTTGTGGCCATTTGTTGTCCTGCGTCAATTGTTTCTGTTGTGGCCGCTGCTGGTTGTGTGGTTGCAGATCCAAAGACCCAGGCGTGGTTTGCTGATGCATATTTTTCTGATTTTTCACAAAAGAAGAAGAAGTTGCGGGTTCGTTTCCGTAACCCTTCTTTGTAATCTGTTCCTTTGTTGAAAGATAAAGCTTCAGGCTAACCTCACCACGAACGTGAGAGAACAAACTCCGCTTCTCAAGAGGGTAAAGCTGTGGAATCTCCTCAACTTCCTTGGCAATGTTAGAACAAGAAATCCTCACCTTACCCAGAAAATTCCGGTTACTGCCGGATTTCCGCTCGTTAAAGACATTAACTTCCACAGCTCTATAGCGAAGATCCGCAACATTACTGATGTCAAACACAAGCTTCTCTTTCCAAACAGGATTCAGGTCTTTGTGTTTCACTTTGGTTCTCTGTCTCAGGTTCTCAAACTCCACCTCCACGAATGCGGACGATGAGCCTTGCCCATCCTTGGGCATCAAGTTACGGGCTCTAACAACTTCCACAACAAGCTTCTGTTTACTATTCATCTTGTTCCTCTATGCAGTAAAGGTTGCAGAGGGAGGGAAACAAGGGAAGAGAGAAAAGAAGACAGAAGTTTTGTTGGGTTGGGGAAACGTGATAACAGAGAGGGTTGGCAGAGAATCCTAACCTATAGAAGAAGTAAATGGATGGAATAGAAATTGTGATTTGTTTGGGTTAACGTAATCTCTTGGTTCGAGGCTACCCTTTGGACTGTTACGAGTTTTGGGGGAACAGAGACCGAGAAAAAAAGAAAGAGACTTGACCTCCATTGTTCCTTCCCTCCTCTTTTCAAATTCTGTTGCCGGGGCTTGACAGTATTAGATTAAGAAGAAGAAGCCTCTCACTCTCCCACTTGTAGTTTGCAGTAATTGAAGGAAAGGATGTCGCCATGTCGGGTCCTGGGTTGCCTGACGAGCCTGATTCCCTGACGCCAATCTCTTGGGTTCCTCGTCAAACACTTGAACAAAACCAAAAAAAAAAACAGAAACAAAAACAAAAGTGAGTACACGCTATGCTCTTTTCTACTGAGGTGGGCCCCGAGCCAATTTCTCTCTCTCTTCTCTCTCTCTCTTCTCTCTCTCTCTCTCTCTCTCCCTCTCCCCTATAAGTACATGGCCTATTCCCTGATTAGCAGATCATTAACCGTCCAATTGGTTCCATTTTTTTTTTCTTGTTGTCAACATTCTGATATGATCAAAAGTTGAAGTTTATAATTAGTTAACATTTTCCGAAAAACGAAAAGAAAAGTGTCTCTTTGATGCCTTGTAGGGTCTTTATTAAAGCAGGGGAAGCCATTGATAAAGGAGAAGAAATTCGGTCTCGTAGAAAATTGGGCTGTTTGGAGGCCCATTTGTAGAAGGCTTTCGGCAGCCAATGCTTGCTTTGTCTTTTCCATGCTCGACCACCCCTGTTACATAGGGTCCCCTTGAGACCCAGGTCAGGATCTTCTTCTTCATAGAGTATATCAGATCACGGGTCAATGATGCATTAATTGTTCTGACTTTACTTCGATTAATCCTTAGGGAGACTAGTGCAGTAATTCTGTCTAGATCTTCTTCTTCATAGAGTATATCTGATCAAGAGTCAATGATACATTAATTGTTCTGGCTTTACCTCTATTAATCTTTATGGAGACTAGTATAATAATCCACTGTCATAGTCTCCATTTAAATCGTAGATACACAGAATATGAATCAAACCTGAGACCATACATCTACCACACAATCCTCAATTTGTCCTAACCATCTGGACAACCCAAGAGACCTTACATGGAAACACATATGTAAAAATGGAGAGACCAAACTTTTGCAATTTATTAAAATTAAAGAGTGCTTCGATTTGTGATATAGCTTTTAGAGCTATAATTCATGCTAAAGGGCACCAATTTGACTAATCAAAAGGGAACACATTGTCTGATGACTGATGGTTCCCCATGTCTTGCTTATCATTGTTTATCATGACCTCGTCTTAGGTAATTAATTAGTTCAGTTCTTCTAATCATTAGCCACTGAATTGCTCCTGTTGGGTTCATGGTCTCGTGGGCTTGAATGTTCATTTCTCTAATCCCTTGTCTTCGCACAGTAAATATGTATCCCAACGTTTCTTTCAAAAATGTGCCTTTTGCCATATAGGTTCAATAATACGGATTAACTCGGCGTATTTTATGATATATGAAGTATTAAATGCATATGATACACGATTAATATAGATATATATTTAAAAAACTAAACAAATAAATAAAATCTAAAATCAAAAACTATCCGAATCACACAAACCATTTTTGTCCCCGGTTCGTATGAGAGCACCCAAATACCCGCTTCGTCTGAGAGAGGAACCCTAGCCTTTGCTTCTCGCCTTCTCCATCTCCGTTCTCGGCGATCGGCGACCTGCACTGATGACCAAGGGGGAGCATCAAGTGGATGCATTCGCTACTCATTTCCTCTTCTCTATTTCACCTCCCAAAACCTAATGGTTTTTTAAAACATAATTGAGAACCAAATTGCAGTGGCGGGGGTTCTTCTTCTTCCCCCCCCCCCCCCCCCCCCCTTTTTTTTTTCATTTCATTTGTTTTGCACAATGAGCTCTGCCACGAATATACCAAGAGGGTTTTCTAACCCTCGTCTTGTTATTTTTTCCAAATCTGTGGGGATTTCATATCCGATGGTGGGATTAGGGAAATGGGTTCCATGAATGTTCACAGTAGTCTTGCATCTTCAATTGAGTCTTTTGAGTTATATGAATCAAGATCTTCACTAGAAATTGAAGCAACAGAGATTGGCTGTGTTGTTTCAGCTCTTCCTAATTTACCTAAAATCCAATTACAAAAACCAAAGGTCATTTCTTTTCAGAATTTGGGAATCTTTGAGAACTCTCACACCCCAACCTCCACTACCACCATCACCAAGACAATAATAGTGGCAGCAATGAAAATGATAATTCAAGTAGCTGGAATGGAATTCAAGCGTGGACGGATTTGCATCAGTATATTTTATTTTTTTTTCATCAGTATATTGAGTTGCTCTAGTGGAGGAGGAGGAGGAGGTGGAGAGACTAAGGCTATGTTTGGTAGGGAATAAAGAAAAGAAAAAGAAAAAAAAAATTTAAAAATTTTAAATTTGGGAAAAGAAATAGATTCATAAAAAAATCATTGCGTAATTATATTTTTTTATCTTATTATGCTTTTGTTCTTTTTTTCTTTTCTTTTCTTTCCTTGGTTACCAAACATAGCCTAAAGATAAAGAAAAAAAAAAAGAATTAAAAGGAAACCCATCAAAGATTTTTCTTTGTTCAAACTTTGATCTTAATCTTAAGGTTATTAGGTACATAATGATAGTTATGGTTGTAGTTCCCTTTTCTTTAGACCCCGTTCATTTAGCGAGGATGTTGGGGTGGGATTGTTATGGAAGTGGGACTCACATGATTATGGGGTTACAGACAAAGTAAGTAAAGTTAATGGAAAACTAAGGGCCAGTTTGATAACGTTTCTACAGTTTCTGTTTCAAGAAACGACAGAAACATTGTTTGATAAGTCATATTTCTGGAAGTCAATAGTAACCAGCGAAAGAATAGCCACGGGTCGTTTCCAGAAACGGCGAAACAAATAGTGGGTCGTTTCTTGAACCATAAATAGGTAGAAATTTCAATTTATATTTCTGAAAATAAGTGAAACGAAACAGTTTTATCAAACATTTTTTTTTTTCCGTTTCTGGAAAAACGCATTTCTTGAAACATTATCAAACGGGTCCTCAATTCATCAGAAAGCATACAATTACAACCCAAAAAAATACCACCGGCCCTACATTCATCAAAAAACTCAAAAAAACATTAACAGTGTTTCAAAAGTGTTTTGTTCAAAAAGCATTAACTCAGATGTTCTACCATTTTGAGCTAAAGACTCCTTACCTACAAAACTCATGAAGTAGCGCAGAAAGTTACTTTGCAAATATGGGGATCTTTAGGATCAATCAACTCTTAATCCAATCTAAAAAATAAAAATAAAAAATGACAACTGGGATACATACATTAAGAAAGTAAATCTAGCAAGATCAAATAATTAATCAATTGATACAATATATATATAGTGCAGAAAAATCGTTCTGGTGTGTGAAGGCCAAAATCCTCTGGCATTTTTTGCTTCAAATGCTCATGAATGCCTGCATAACTAATAGCATACTAGCCTTCGCACGTCAAATAAAAGGTTTAGCTTTAAAACAAACCTTGTGAGCACTAAAACCTTCGTGAACAGAGCAGCCCACAAACTTCGTGAGAGAGATGCAATAGGCGAACTTCGTGACAGAGATGCAACCCGCGACCTTCAGCTTAGAAACATATGTAAATCAGTAAAATTCTATGTCTTGTATTCATGTAGGAAACCCATCTAAATACACAAAATTGGACACCCATACAAGATAAGTCTATAGAAAGAAAGAACTTTACAAGGAAAGAGAATATTACACAAACCTATACAAGGTAAGTCTATAGAAAGAAAGAACTTTATAGGGAAAGGGTTACACAAATATAACAGCTATACAATTAAAGGATTGAAAGAATCCTATAGAATCATATCCTTTCATATAACAGCTATACAATGAAAAGATTGAAAGAATTCTATCATTCTTTTCATATAACAACTATACAATGAAAGGATTGAAAGAATCCTATCCTTTCTCTTTACAACATACACCTTCGTGAATAGAGCATCCCACAAACTTCGTGACAGAGATGCAACCCGCGAACTTCGTGTGAGAGATGCAACCTGCGACCTTCAGCTTAGAAACATACCTTTTGAGCAGAGAAACCTAACCTTCCAGTCGTAGAGAGAGACCTTCGCAGAGCAGGCCGAGACCTTCATGAGCAGAGCAAAATGCTAGGGAATTTCCCTCATTGGCAGCAGAGAGCGGTGTGAGAAATGCAGTGAGAGGGGTGAGAGAGAATCGCTACCCGCGAACTTCCTGAGCAGAGATGCAGCGAGGAGTGAGAGAGAGACAATCGTGCGAGAGAAATGCTTTTAGGGATTGAAATTCAAACTTATCTTACGGTTTGGTCAGAACCGGTTCAAATGGATGAGTCGAGTCATCCTTTCTTGTAAATAGGGTTTAGCTACCCTTTAAAACAAATCTAATCTTGACCGTTGGTTTAAAGGAGGACACATGTCCTCTTATGCAGGTAGCAAAATAAAGCAAAACACGAATTTGAAAAATAGAGGATTTTTATCCGACGCTAATCTCCCATCACAGTGAGGGTGGAGTTTGCACGAAGGGATTGAGAAAAGCACAACTTTTTGTGTTGCCTTCCCAAAATACCACCCGTTATAACCAAACAAATACAAATCACATGGGGTGAAATAATTCATACTACTATCCCGCCCCATGAATCCCAACCGTTCAAGTTCCTCATTAAACAAATAGTGCCTTATGCTCTACTTATTTGTTAATGTGTCTTTCACAGTCTTCTTCTTCAATTCCCGACCCAATGGAATTTTCTGATTTTTGTGTTATCTCAGCACTGAGCATCCGAAGTTAAAGTTATATGTTTCTTTCAAGCCAATTGGGTCATCTTACAAGATTACAATTACCTTCTATACAGATTCTATGTATAAAGTAGAAATTAATTGAGAGTAAAGAATCTGAAACTTCTTGATTTTGTATGGGTACAAGGTGAGGCACCTCAATAAAGAAGTGTCTTAGGGAGAGGAAGGGTCTACCAAAACAAAGGAATCCAAATTTTGATGTGAGCGTTCGTACTTCGTAGGTTCATAACTTTGGTTCTTTCGATTTTCATATCCAGTTAGCCTCACTTCACTTGAGACCAGTTTAATTAGTGAACGAAACCAGACTCCATTTGCTTAAGTCAGTCATCCCCACTTAAGACAACTTTAATGTCTCTCTTTGGCCAGCAGTCTTCCCCACTCGAGAGTCTAGATCATATTAATTGGTATGATAGACATGGTTTAATTAATATTAGATGTAGAAATCCAAAAGAATGAGAAATAATTCCAATTTGAAAAGCTAGACTGGATTTAAATGTTCATGAAAGCATGAGAAATTAAAATTTATTTGCAAATAGCTAGTTTTAGCTCCTTTTTTTTTTTTTTTCTGCTAAAGATGGGTTTTCAGGACTTCGGCCTGACTAGTCCCGCGGGCCCATATTAACTCTATAACCGCATGGATCGGATCATACCGGGGTTGAATGAGAACCATTCAACTTTCATTGAAAGTAGTGAAGAGCACTAAACACCCCCGTGTGAGTGGCCCAAGGTGTGCCTGTACCTAGTGGGAGTTGAACTTAGGATGTCCGAGTATACGGTTCATACCAAGTTCGTTGCTCACCAATTGCGCTACCTCTTTGGATTAGTTTTAGTTCCTTCTTAATAACAAAATAAACTCATATTTTTGCCCCTGGATTTTTACAGGACTACCTTATTAAACACATTATAAACACGTACTATATCATTGTCTTATGCATTTTATTACACCCAATTTTGAAAAAGTATTATTACTGTATGATGCATTTAGTTGTCGTACATCTCCATTCCCGTATTATTGTCATCCCCGAACTTACTAACTATGGGTCTTCCACATCCAAGGTCTAATGAGATATCATTTTTTTTTTCTTTTAATGTTTTGACCAAATTTAGCAAGTTAGATACTAAAAAAAAAATAGAGGGAGATTGTTTCAAGGCCAATTAGTGGGTTTCAGGTCTAACAAAAGTTCTTGCAATCCTATTGAGTCACTCCACACTTCCAAAATACCCTAGTCATGGTCCTTTGCTATCTTCAATCATTGGAAATACTACAAAGACTGCTTCAATGCTTTCTCCTGTCATCATAAAATTAGATGAGATTAGAATCAGTTCCCCCTTAAAGAGAGTGCCAACAGTCACCCAGAAATCTTTTCTATAGTGTTAGTAATCATTTTCCATTTAGAACAGAGAACTCCAAACTAGGGAAAGAGAGGCGGCAACTGATACTCTTAGAGCATTCGTCGAGATTAAAAAAACACAGACAGTCGATTATTAGTAAAGATAGAAAGAAATAAAACAGAAATTCAATAATTAGTAAATATATTAGATATTAGTTATTGGGATGAATTTCTACTAAAAAAAAAAAAAAGAATAGGTGTTGGTACCCTATATTGGATTTATGAGCTTAATTATTTATTCAGATTGATTAAATGGGTGAGAATCAAGTTGCATGAATTGATTTGATCCACTCTCAGTTTTAGAAATATGTTGGCCCAACTCATTGTGGTTTAGTGTTTTTGGGTACATGACAATATTATAACTACTAGGTTTTGGGTCTCTATAACTATTATTCACTATTCTCCATTTTTTCACTAAAGTGAGAGCACCAAGAAGGACTAAGGGACTGTAGAAAATCCATAGCCAAAAGAGGGAAACTATGAAGAACGACGTCGATTGTATTCAATATATTAAGTAAAAGGTACAAATCGATCCTCCATGATTTTATTAGATTCGTGTTCTTGTGTTTTCTGTGTGATTTCTTCAACTAAAGTTTTGGATTCGAACCCATATGTAGTTCTAATAAGTGGTATCAGAGCCAATCACACGGGACAAGAATCGTTGCCAATTTTTAGATTTTTGAATCAAGATGGTGTTTAACTTTTGTTTTGGCTGATCGATCATCGGTGAAAACTCGTCGAGTGCATATACAATATTTTATGTTGTCTATGCTACCAAAAAAAAAAATCATAGAGGAATGGTGAAGGTTTAGGGAAGATGAAAACCTTACTATTAAGAGAAATTGAAATCTAACCTTAAAAGTATGCACAATTTGATTTGATGGGGAATCGGCCATTGAAGAAGGATTTGATTCTTAAAAGATAATGGTTAATGGTTGAAATTTTTTTTTTTTTTTTTGGGGTGTGTGTGTGTGGGGGGGGGGGGGGCAATGGGTTTGGTTGTTATTTGGGTTTCAATAGAATAGTGATGTAGGTTATTTTTTGCTGCAAAGACAACCGGAATATTATTCGCTAAGCTGAAGTGGATGTTCGCCTGATTTTTCGTGGCTTATCGTTGCCGGTTAAAGCCGCCCCAAGGGATCGAACTCTAACGGAACCCTTGCGGTTCTATTTTCTTCAAATTTGTCCCAAGGTTAAAAAGGTAGATTTGGCATTTCTTGTTTTGTTATAGACCTTTTGATCCTTTAAAGTATTTTTAAAACAAAATAAATGGGCCAGAGTTTAAAACAAAACGAAATCAGCTCAAACCCAACATTTATTTGTTTTAAGTCTTAGGCTGGTAGGCTAAAGCTTAACATTTGTATTATGTTATATGTTTTAAGTTGTTGAACTAATGGGCTTAAGCCCAACATCTTCTTTATTTAAAGAGTACATAAAGAGTAATGGGCTTAGCCCATAAACTTGATCTAGTAAAAAAAACGGTTCAATTAATTATTGTAATTCGAAGAATTGAACCAAGATGAACCAAACCAGATTAAGACCAACAATGAATGAACCAATTTATAGTCGAACCAAACCAAAAAAGAATTGAACGGGTCGGGTCAACCCGAAAACCCATATATTTTTACCCATTTGTGTTTTTTGGTGTATCGCTAGAAAACCCACTGGAAAGTTCGTCGGCTACGACTTTTCTAGTGTTGACTATGAAAGTACCAAAAAAAAAAAATGTGTAACTTAAAGGCTTGTTTGGATCCTGGTTGTTTTTGACTTTTTATTTAAACTGCTTTAAACATCAATTTAAGGGTCATTTTAAGGCCAAAGTGAAATCTTTTTTTTTTTCATTGGTTTATTGTTTTGGATCCCATTTAATGGTCTAGTTTGTTTTATAATATTTTTATATGAAATTTTATATTTAATTTGTATCTAGTCATAGAAGCAAGAGTCCATTGATCATTTTTTTTTTTTTGGAAAAATGTGTATGTTCATGGTTAGCAAGAGATTGGGAAGGATTTTTTTTTTTTTTAATTGAGATATGTTAAATTGAACTGGTTGTAAGTTTCTACACACTATTAGTTGCATAGTAAATTTTCAAGAAACCATGAAAGGATGGGGTGGAATCCACCAAAGTGGCACATCTTATTCTTCTATTGTTTTTTCCAAGGCAGCAAAATTAGTGATATTTGTCCAAAGGTGGTGTCACTGTCACCCAAGTTAAAGAAAATAACAGTAACCTAAAGGTTTCAAAACCCAAAAGTGAGGGGATCTCGAAAGTTATTGCTCTTTTCATAGTAAATGTGGATTTACAAGAGGACCAATACATTCTAAGAACAAAGATAGGAATGTAGTTACGATTGTGATTTTTGCATAGTTTTTGTTGTCTTAATGACATATTTAAAATTTATGTTCCTGAACATAAAGATACACATCTCTAATAGAAATTTTATGATAGAACTGAGTGAAACCCATCAAAGTAGTACATTCAATTAGATTGCATCTTCCCCAATAGTAAAAATAACATTTTCCAAAGGTGATATCATCAGGGCTTGTGGGTAAATACTCACATACAAGGACGGGATATTGACTAAGGAGTTTCTTTACCAAAGGTAATTAAATTTTTCGAATGTTAATATTCTTTTCACAATTCAAATAAGAAAATAAGAGTGAAACATATTTAAACATGCTTTGATATTGTGGTTTATATTTTAAATTTTGGCATATATTATACTGTTATTACTGCCTAGCAGAATGACCATTCACTCAAATTATGTGTCTTTTATCTCAATTTCCACAGGTAACAACTATTATAAATGGGTGGAGGATTTAGAATTGCATTTGAGTTTTATTAACTTAGACTTGGCACTTAAGGAGTCTAAACTTGATCTTTTCATAGACACAAGCACTACTGTTGAAAGGACTAAGTTTAAGAAATGAACAAATGCAAACAGAAAGTGTATATTGGTTGTGAAAAAGATAGTTCCTGAAATTATACATGGAAAAATAGAAATCAAAGATACTGCCAAAGAACTCTTTGATGCAATTAAAACCAGGTTTGAATTTAACAAAAAAGCTGATACGATCACATTGATGATCAGACTAATAAATACAAGGTATGATGAGAATGAGAGTGTTAGATAATACATTTTGGGTGTAGCTACTAATGCTAGTAAGCCTAAGAATCTTGAAATATAGATCGATGAAGAGTATATTATTCATATTGCACTAAATACCCTCCCTAGTTAGTATTAAATTATCCAAACTACTTACATTGCATTAAAGGAGAATTTGAGCTCAAATGAGTTTATATCCACTTGCACTGAAGTGGAGAAAAAATTGAAACAAAACAAGTTTGAGGTGCAAATGTAACTTTCTACAAGGAATCTTCTGATGGACCAAACCATATGACAGGATTAAGGGCTCTCTAGAGCTTGAGATATATTAAAATTCCATAGACGAAGAGAAAGAATTCTAGAATTGATAAATAGGAGGATACTAAGAAAGGGTGAGGTGGACTGTTTGTCAGCAATTGAGAGCGAGTAGAAATTGATGTTATTAAAGTAATTAGGATTTTTTAACTTTAAACATTTTATATTGAGTTATTTGAAATGATTTTTTAGTGGGACTATTTTTTTCTTGTTAACTATTTGTTTCTGGTTGAAACTTTAGCTTGTATGTTTTGAGGCATGGTTTGATGGATTGTGATTGTATTTTAGCATTCACATTATGCAAGGTTATTCCATTTATTAATTACTTCATATTCATTAGAGCACGTTTTATAGGTAATTTTACCACAGTTTAAAAGGCAGTACTTACCACTGTTCCAAAACAATGTTTGCCAAAGTTTATAGGTGAAAAACCACAATTAGATATTAACCCTAATTCAAAGGTTATTTGCCATAGTAAAAGTTAATATCACAATTAAGGATCTACATAAAACGACAACAGTATTATTTAAGGATATGTTAATATTTTCATGTTAATATCCCACATAGGTTTGTGTTGAGAAATTTGCTTATGTTTATAATGATAGAAAATTATATACCATATATTAAGATGTATCTTCTATTGTTGTTCGATATGAGTGATTTTTCAACTGAATCACAGTAAGAGTGATTAGTATAATGGGATTCTATAGTCATACTAATTTAAAATACATCATTATAATTACTGTAGCTTAAGTGGGAGCTTGTTGGATTTATGGGCTTAACTAATTATTCGAGATGATTAAAATGGTGTTCAGGCAAAACCTCTCTTTCTTTCATATGGAGATTAAGGCTCTATTTATAGATAGAGCAACTCACATCTTACAAACATTGGATCCAATACATGTGGACCTTACACATTAATATATGTGGTCCCTACCCATAATAATGACAAACATATATCAACTTGTACAAAACACGAAGAGATAGAACCCTAAAACCCTATACATGGACTTTACACACATGCTTACACACATAATTCGAGATGATAAGTAGGACCACCATTTCACTAACTGTCAGAGCTGCTGTCGGAGCCACTGGCTAGGTAAAAACTGGCAATATCAATCAACCAGTCATTGTAGGCGTCAAGTAGCTATTCAACGCGTGGATCAGTAAATCTGCCTGTTTGATGGAGTTCCCATGCAGTATCAAGGCGAAGGAGAAGTGGGGCTGGAACTTGGCTTGGAAGGATGTCATTAGCAGCACACATAGTAGCAAAAAAGGATCTCCATTCATTCCTGTGCTGAACTAGGGTGGTAAAAAGGTCATAAGGCCTAACATGTAACACATAAAAGTCAGGGGTGTAATGGATGTAATGGCAGGGTTGTTGGTTTTCGATGGCCTGGTGAATGAGAGAAGGCCAGTGGAAAAGGATGGTAATGTAGTGTTGGTTTGGGTGTTCTTCTATAGTTTCTGAGGGATGGAAAGAGAAGAGATTAAACCAGTGGTTTATAGGGGCAAAAAGTTATAGGAAGATAAGGATTATGAGGTTGGGTTGAGGAACACCTTGGTTGGGAAACATCCATCGGGTCGTGAACCAATGGATAGTGCTTAGGGGGAGGCTTAAGGCAATAGTGTAGGCTGAGCAGAGGTGCCAAAAGATACATTTGTAGATTAGAGGGATGTCTTGGAGTTCATATAAGGTAGTGAAGGCAAACAAAGTCAGGAAAGGGTAGTCTGGGTGGAAAGATAGTCCAGGAAAGGGTAATCCTTCTCGTCGAAGAGCAATTTCAAGGAGTTGGAGTGATGTGGTTTTGCTATAAGAGATAATTTTTCTCAAAGTTAGGTCTTGTAGGATTTCGTAAGGGAGGTCAGGCGGAAGAGAGTAGCAAAGGTTATGACCAATTGGTGGTGGTGGAGGGTGAGAGGTTGAGGTTGAGGTTGAGGCTCCAGGGGTCATGGGGAAAAGTAGGGGTATGACAGCAAAGGTTGAGGTAGGTCAGGAGAGAAAATCTGTCAAAACATTTTCTTTTCCTTTGATGTGTTTGACATTGAATGACCATTGGGAGAACCATTGAGCCCATCAGAGAAGTTGTGCCTGAGGAAGGATCTTTTGCCGAAATTCAATCATCCGGGGAAAACTTGACATGTTGAGTTCTACGCAAAACTTGTGGCCAATAAGATGAAACTGGAACTTTTCTATGCCACACTTGACTGCTAGGATTTCCTTGAAAGTAGAGTGATAATGAGCTTCAGAGGGTTTGAAAGATTCACTCTTGTAACCACAAACAGTTCGTTTTATGGTTGGAGCCTGTTCTTCAAGGAGAACTGCACCCCAGTGGGTGTCACTGGCATCTGTTTGTAAAATTCTTTTTCCAGTAGAGGGGATCTGAAGTGTAGGGAGATTCTCAGAGAGTTTCTTTAGAGCTTGAATTGTTGTAGTGTGAGCAGAAGACCAAGGAGGAGCGTTTTTACGCAACAACTGGTGAAGCAGTGAGGTATGTTTGACCTGTTGAGGAAAAAACTCTGTCATATAATTGACTATCCCAAGGAATTGTTGAACTTTATTTTTTGTTAGAGGGCCATCTGAAAATAACTGTAATGAAGTTGCAATATGGGGCTGAAGATGATATTGTCCTTTGGAGATGGTTATTCCGAGAAAATCAATGGTAAGGACGCCAATTTGCATCTTCTTAGAAGAGAGCATAAGACCATAATCTTAAACAATCTTGTGAAATGTTGCAGAAGCTGAAGATGATCTGTTTCATCCTTAGAAAATAGGAGAATATCATCAATATATATATATAAGAGCATGGTCTTGAATAGGAGCAAAGATTTTCATCATGGCTCTCTGGAAGATTGATGGGGCTGTCTTTAGGCCAAAAGGCATTATTGTCCATTGCAGATGATAGCCAGGAACACAAAAGGCTGTTTTGGGTCTGTCTTCAGGGACTCTCCCAAGTTGCTAAAAACCTGCTTTGAGATCAAACTTGGAGAAGATAGTGACATGGGCCAACTGGAGGAGTAAGGCCGGGCGAGTTGGAAGTGAAAATTTATCATCAGTCAAAGAAATTTAAAGGCTGATAATTAATCACCATTCATAATTTTCTACAAATTTGTTCTGCCCGTTTGTTGACATAGAATACTTGACATGCCCATGGAGAGAGCGTAGGCTCCAGAAGACCTTGAGACTATAATTGCTGGATCTCTTGAACCACCAAAGAGAGATGTTCTGGATTCATTCCTAGATGACTGGCTTTTGTTGGGTTGACGTCCTCATTCTTCTTGAAAGGAAGTGTGATGAAGAAGTCAGGATTCTGCCATAAAGGATGGGAACATTTTGTGAGAAAATCTGTATGAGATTCTGCACAGGATGTTGAAAGGATATGTGCTTTGAATTCTTCAAACAATGCTGGTCCTGCAAAAAAGAGGTTAGAAATAGGAGACCAGGGAAGAAGGTGGTGTTTATACACAAGACCTTGGGGAGTCCATCGGAGAGGGAGATGGTTGAGGACATCAAAGCCTATGATGAGGTCTTTTCCTAGGAAATAGGTTCCTAAAACTGTATGGGTAAAGGACAGGGTAGGAAGAAGTTAAATTTTAAGGGGATGTTTAGACACTAGATTAATATGGAAAATTTCACCATTGGCTGTAAGGAATGGTAAAGGGGGATCCTGAGGCTTCCAAAAAGATTTGGGAAGGACTTTGGGATTCATGATAGTGGTAATAGCTCCTGTGTCTAAGAAGGCTATGATTTTAATTGGTGTGGCATAAGGTTTCAAGATTAGTTGAACAGAAACATGAGGGAGAGAGATTGCTTGGCATGGAAGAGGAGGAGGTTTTGAGGGGGTAAAAGGGATAACCTGGTAGAGGGGATCAGATTCCTCAGACTCAGAGAAAGAAGACTTTGGGTATGAGTCTGTTACTGGGAAATCAATAGCAAAAAGGGAGAGATCTGTGGGTGTTTCATCAAGGGAATACAAGGACTCGAGATCTACATCTTGAAGATCTTCATGGTGAAGGGAAGATAACATGTGCATGATCTTTTCTTTCTTACGAGACATGGGACAATTTTTTGCAAAGTGTCCAGGTTTTCCACAAACATAACAAGAATTTGACTTGTGCTTTACTCTAAATTATTTCTTCCGAAGAAATCTCCATTTTTTCTTAAATTTTGGAGAGAGGAAGGAGAACTCCTTTTTTGGTTTCCATTTATGAGAAAAAGGAAATTTTTTGTGATGGGAGGACTTCTTGGTAGAACAATCACAAGATTTGTCACATTTGCACTTGATCTTGAGATAAGATGTATCACAGGCAGAGGAGACCTTATCAGATCTATCCTGCAAAACTTTCCAGATTTTTTTCATGTTGCAGAGTTTGTCAAGAGCAGTAAGAGCATAACTGAAAAGTGAACCAATAGTACATGATGCTAACAGAATGTTTTGGTTCCGCAGAAACTGCTGTGTGCCTGCACCAAGGGGTTCTGGAAGAGAATTCAAGAAAACCTGCTTGAGATTTTCATCATCGATACCGCCAATCTTATGGAAGCAGTCAATTATTCTGGAAAAATGTTTATAAAGATCTAATATATTCAAGGAACATCACTTCATTTGGAGGAATTCATCACGGGCCTTTGATAAATCATTTGAAACTGGACCAAGAAATTCCTGATAGAGAGTGGTAATGAACTGGCTCTCAGGAAGTTGGGCAAGTTGAAGTTGTCTGTAAGGGCCAAGAGCTAAATACCATTTTCTAAGTTCTTGGAGTCTTGCAACAAATTTAGACAAAACTGTGATAGTTGAGGCTTCTTCATGAAGTAGTTCTGCATTAATCCAAGCATGAAAATATGCAATTCTTGATTCCCATTTAGGAACGGGGATATCAACCAAGGTGAAAAATTGTTTAGGATCTTGGTTTTGATAGGGGGTGTAAGGTGTAGGTGGCGGAATAGGGTTTGGTCTGGGAGGATCCTCAGGGTTATGTATTTTAGGGTCATCATCCATTTCTGAAACATGAGGAGCAGTAGGTCGGGGGTCCGTCATTCATGAAAGAGGGAAGGGGATCAGTAATTGTAAGGTTTGTAAGGAACTCAGATAAAGCATTCTCTGAGGGGGTAATGATGGTATGAATGGATTTAGGTGGTTGGGAAGTTGCAGGGGTAGACGGTGGAGGAGCGGTCAGGGGAATAGGTGGAGACATTGGCACCGGTGGGGGAGGTGCTGAATAAGGGACAAGCATAGGGTAAGGGTAAATGGGGGAGGTGTTGGTAGGGCATCTGCAAAGTCTTCTTCATAATCATCACTGAGATCCATTAAAGCAACAGTAGATGTCCATGCTGGAGGAAGTCTACTGCGGGCACGGCCTTTGGTTGCGCATGTTCTTTTATGAAGAGCTCGTTGTTGTTTTTGAAGTGCTTTGAGTTCTTCAACAAGAAAAGTCCTTGGAGAAGAGACAACCGGTGGAGCAGGAGAGCTATACATAACAAATGGATCTTGTGGAATGAAGCTAGGAACAGTAACCGGAAGTGGTTGCCATCTGCTTGTTGTAGTAGAAGGAGGCTGCGGTCGCTGTAGGCTCTGAAGTTGAGCTTTAAGATGACGAAGATGCTTTTCTTTTTGTCCAATAAGGGCAAAAGTAGCAGTGGTGTCTGTGACACTAGATGCAATTCCAGCAAGTTCAGCATGCACTTGATCAATTTCTCGTCAGAGAGACTGTAGAAGATGATCATGATGAGTCAAAGTTTCATGAGTGTGTTGGGTTTGGGCCAAAATTCTCTCAAGATATTGGTTCTGGATGGTGGCATTTTCTGCTTGCCAGTTCAAAGCTGCTTTTGCAAGAGAAATTGCTTCAGATTGACCCGTAGTATAGATCGAAGGTTTTATTTTCCAAATATGACGAATTCCATGAACATCTGGGCTGGAATCATTAAGTCCTGAAAAACTTTTGAAAGGGGAAGAAGAGGAAGAACCTGGAATGTACATACAACAGGGAGGAATAATTGGAGGGGGCAAATCTGGTTTTGGTGGAGGTCTGCAAGTAGGGGGAGAAGGTTTAGGTGTAACTTTGTTTCCATTGTTTCCATACTTGACAAAGAAAAGATATTTGGATTCATCACTGAGGGGTCCTATAGAAGTATCTCCTGATTCATAACGTTCTCTGAGAGGCTATTGAGAAGACTTTCGTCTAGAAGAACGTTGCGGAGTGGTGTCATCTTCAGAATCTTGTAGACAAGCATCACAGCCACAGGGGTCAATATATTTATGACCTGTAACAGGATCTTGGAAGAAATAGATTGGGTCACCCTTTGAATCAAAAGATTTGATAGGAATTTTTTCTTGGATCATACCAAAAGAGGTTGGAAACGGAGAAGGATGAGTTTGAGGTCTAGGAGGAGGAAACCGAATTTCTACCTCTCCATTGGGGTGCCTGACATATTCGGGATCTATAGACTGGACTGGTTCTGGAGGGGCTTGTAGCTGGGAAGTAGAGACCTGTTGTTCATAGGCTATAATCCAAGAAGAAGGAAAGAGACGAAGAAGTTCATCTCGTGAAATTTGTCGTGGGATATAGGTATAGCAAGGGACTTGATTAGAGTCCATTGTTATAAACAGAGCATCCTCTGAATGGCCAGTAAGAAGATCAAAAGCATGATTCTGCAACCGATAGGCCATCTGGTAATGTAAAGTAGCAGCCTGAGCCACTGGATTTTGGGGAACACCAGTAATCTGGATCTGAAACTTAAGGGCAAAGAAAAGAAAGTGGAATGTTAAAGTTAGGATACAGAGTTAAAAATATTGTTCCTGCATTCAAGATTGTCTGTACAGTGGCGATCACAGTATGTTGATATCACAAAAAGCGACTATCAAGAAGGGCTATGCGAGAAACCACTAGGTCCTTTCCTATCATGGAAGGTGAGAGCAAACTTGATGGCACCGAGATGGAGGTGAGTATAACCCTGTTGGATCCACTGAGGGATTAAGTCCAAAGGTATCTCAAGGGTGAAAAGTTGTTCTTTTTCAGTAGCAGGAATCTAGAATTGATCAAAGTGAGAAGCTTGAACCAATTCTTTCAGAGGGGGAGTTTTCTTAGGCTTAATAAGTGTTGTCCACTTGGAAAGAGTTGGGTTTTTTGGGAAGACAGTATATTGATTTAGAAGTGGAGTAGGTATAGCAGGAATAACCTGATCATCAAGGACATAAGAAAGTTCGTACAGGTAATCCAAAGAAGAGGAAGAAGAAGATCGAGAGGACGAAAATCATTGTGGGGAAGAAAAAAAGGAAGAAGGTGAAGCCATGGAAATTCAATGGTGGGGGAAATCGGCATGCTCCAGATCTGAATCATCACCACTCATCAGAGAAACTGAGCTAGGTAAGGACACAGCTAGTCGAGGCCGATTAATAACCCCCTGATCATAGTACCTATCTGCAGAGCAACCCGAGCCAAAAAAATGGGCACTGAACAGCATCAGTAGCTTGAAAGCCCACCACGCTCAAGGGTCTTTTTTTGTCAGAAGGAACCATAAGCAGGGATTACTTGCAAAAGGACATGGCCTAGACTGTATCCTTAGATAGAAAAGGTTCGATCCGAAGGAGAGGGATGGCCAGAGGAGTAGATTAGCCGAAAAAAGAAGGGAGAATTGACTCTGATACCATTTCTTTCAGGCAAAACCTCTCTTTCTTTCATATGGAGATTAAGGCTCTATTTATAAATAGAGCAACTCACATCTTACAAACATTGGATCCAATACATAATCTGGGTTTAGCCCTTTTCTTTCTCCCTCAAAACTGGCTTATCAGGAGAAGGCGTCGAGGGACTTAAGTATTGACCGCGGACGGGATCCACGAGCGATGTGAAACTAAACTTCTTACGCAGGAGATAGACGCACACTCACTCTCCCCCAGTCCGCCCGGCTCTGATACCAAATCTGGGTTTAGCCCTTTTCTTTCTCCCTCAAAATTGACTTATCAGGAGAAGACACCCAAAGACTTAAGTATAGACCGCGGATGGGACCCACGAGCGATGTGGGACTAAAGGCATAAACCGGATTAGTCCACTCTTAGGTTTAGAGATATGCTAGCCCAACCCATTGTGATTTAAGGTTTTGAGTATAGGTCCGTTTGTAAATACAGGGTTTTAGGCAAAGGTGTTAAACGGTTTTGATTTTGGTGTTTACAGTGCCGTTCAGTTTGGTTCACATTTATTTGGCTGAAATCAAAACGACACCATTTACTAAATAGTTGCACTTTTTAAAACCGCAACCGTTTAGTAAACGATTTCAGTTTCATGGTTTTTAAACAGTGTCGGTATTACGGTTTTGATCACGATTTATTCCATACAGGTACTAAATGATTAGCAATCGATTTGCTAGTTTATTGGCATGCTTACTAAAATTGGTTTTTATTAATAAACACTTTAATCTTGTATCAAATTAAATGAGGCATTGAACAAGTAAGGATTTAACTACATTTTTGTTTAAAACTACATAACTACATAATAGATTGTTGAATAGACTGTTAGACAGCCTCTACGATCCTTAATTCTTCCCTAAATTAAACTATTATGTTTTGTTAAAACAACCAAATATTTAATTTTTATACGAATTAATCGGATTGATTTTGACGGTTTAAACGATTCATTTTCACGGTGTCAATTCGGTTTGAAACCAACGGGTTACACGGTTAAAACTGACCCGACCCATTTAACTAATCGATGAAACCAGAACATAACCATTTACTAAACAATTTTGTGGTTTTGGTGTAAACGACTCGATTTTGTTTCGATTTCAAATTCACATCCTTAGTTTTAGGTCTTTATAACCATTATTCATTCCTTTTAACTTTACCATTAAAATGAGAGAACCAATGAGGTCTAAGGGGCTGTAGAAGATCCATAGCCAAAAGAGGAAAACTGTGAAAAATGGTGTCGATCGTCTTCAGCTTACTAGGAGAAAGGTACAAATCAATCCTCCATGATTTTATTAGATTCATGTTCTTGTGTTTTTATGTGGTTTCTTCAACAAGGGTTTCGGATTCGAACCCATATGTAGTTAACACCTTACCCTCCTCTCCCCCCACCCCCGTCCCCCAAAGGAAAAAAAAGTACGTGAGACTTCTATACCACTACTATGAATATTACATGCATCCATTTCCATTTTAGCATGTGAACTAATTGGTCGAGTCCAAACTTTCAAGGGGAGATTTTTGTCAATTTCCTAAATTTAACCACTATTTACTCAAAATTTCCTATGTATTACTTCTTTTTCATTCCTTTTTAATAAAACAAAAATTTCAGTAATACTTCTCTTCTTGCTTCTGTGATACTTCTCTTCTTGCTTCAGATTTCCCTCTAATGGCATATTCCATTATCTCTTTCACTTCAATTTTAAGTTCACCTTGTGAGTGCATATTGAGTTGATCTACTTACTTATTACATATATAATCCTTAATTTTATATTATCCCTTTAATTTCTATACTTCATTCTACCATCAACATGACCATCCTCAATCTAAATAATGTATGTCATTTGATATATTGTAATACAGATTTTGATCAACTTTATATCACATTTCCTATCCACACATTAATTTAGCCTGAGTACACACTATAATAAATTAATGCTTTAATTAACTCACTAATTCAATAAAAAAAACTTTAGAGAATGTCCATATGATTGAGAGTGTTCATGTAGATGTTAAAATGAAATATAGACACCAAAAGAATAAATACTTTGGAGGTAGATTTAAAAGAAGTGAAGAAACAAATAATGAACTTGTCACCCATCTGTGGGTTGACCAGATAGTTAGGGCGAATTGGGGATTGTGTGGATAGGTGCACAGTCCTAGGTCCTGCGCATCTGTGATTTAAGTGGAGATCGCGGTGGTCGGTTGTTGTGCTAG
>NC_056565.1:32200828-32238509 GCF_013358625.1 Macadamia integrifolia | reverse complement strand
GACCGACCGTGCTACGATCAGCTCGTCCGTCGATTTTATTGCAACCTGGAGGTATCGTATCAGTACGGGGAATTCACTATCAGCAGCCTGGTGAAGGGAGTGGATATCCAGCTGACGGTAGACACCTTGGCCAGTATTCTGGGCATATCGGCGGTGGGACACCGATACTACAGTCCCCCCAGGAGTAGGCCTCAGGGACCGTTCATGAGCATGGAGACACCGGACTTCATCTACGAGACCATCTGCGGCAGCAGCAGTCGCTCGGAGTCCGAGACATCTTTCTTCCCTGAGGTCCGTCTCTTCGCCCGGTTGATCCAGTTCAACCTGCTCCCCAGAGGAGGTCATCGGAACCAGGTAGGTTTCATGACGGCTTTCATTGCATTTTGTATTTTTCACAGCCGCAGAGGGAGGCAGGGAGCACTTGTGCCTTCCCTATATCATCCTCAGAGCGATGGAGCACCATGCTTCCCACCCAGAGGACGGAGGATTCCCTACGGCAGGATCCTCACCAGGATCTTCGAGTTCTTCAGGGTGGATCTGAGCGGAGAGGAGGGGAAGACTCCGGCCGATAGGTTCGATCGGAGCAACCTCTTGAAGATGGGTCTCCACACCCTCATGGATTCACCTCCTAGATCGGGAGCTCGGAGAGGTAGGGGTAGGAGGGCTGCCCCTGTAGAGGATGTCCTCATGGAGGAGGAGTCCAGTGAGGAGGACGAGGACTACGTTCCTCAGGACGAGGAGGCAGATCTGATGGGCTGCAGTATCCCTGAGGAGGCGCCTCAGGAGTCGAGAGGTCCGGGTCCTAGTTCTTCCAGAGCTGCAGCCCCACCATCTGGGAGTGGTGACTACGACTACGAGGACAGGACAGCCTCCATGCGGGCCTTGCAGGATGGCCAGGTCCAGATACTGAGGCGGCTGGACGAGATTGCCTCTCGGAAGATCACCTTGGAGGATTCCTTCCGTAGGCTGGGTCAGGACTTGGATACCAGGGCCACCGCCATCTCAGCAGATTATGGCCGACTTCGGAGGGAGGTACGGTTGGTGAACACAAGGTTCGATTACTACGATCATCACTTCAACGTCAACTCCAGGCCTCCGACGAATGTGGTGATCATCGACGATGATGACGACGACCAGTGAGGCTTAGCTTGCCCACCCAGCTATTTATCCATTTTTCTTTTTGTAGACCTTGTAGATTTATTTCTTCTCATTCCTTGTAATTGCGATGTAACTTGAATTTCATTTATGGAATGAAATATCTTTGGATAGTGGACTGTTATGGTGTTTTCATATGTGGAGTACCTGTGTGGTTTTGTGGTGATGTGACTTTTCCATTTGTGCTCTTTGTTATATTATTATCTGTTGTTTATCAGGTTTTGTGTAAAATTTCTGGAAATCCCACTTTACGCTGTTATGCTGCCGAAATTTCGTCGAAATAGTACTTTATAGGTTATAGTACCAACCTAATTACCTTTTATCTACACTCACGCATGCCATGAATGTAACTTATAATATAACTCCATTTTTATACTTCCTTTCTTTGACTTTTAATCTTTAAAGCTTTTATATTTGCCCAACCCCATTGTCCTATTATAGAATCTACGGGATTCTAATGGTATGCTGTGAGTGAAGCAGAGCATCACGCTCTGATACCACCGTTTGTCACACCCCGTTCGCCCTGAACCGGAGCGGTGACCGAGTTAACACCGGTTAACCCAAACCTTCCAGGATCATCAGATACTGTATTCCACCACAGCATACACACACTAACATCAATTCATCATATCAGCGGAAGACTAAGTTTTTTTACCTGTAAATAATTCTCATATACCTGAATACCCAAATGGCGATACCATAATTATATACATTTGGGCCCGAAGGCATGATATATATACACAAAAAGAATAAAGTTTGAATATCAATTATATACAGGAAATTATCAAAAACATCAGAGTACACAGCCCGGCATCGGTATCAAGGCTGGAGCTCAGCTCGGCCTCAGAACCGCTGCCCCGCAACACAGCTCTCACACGCGCAGTCTACGCCGTGCTCAAACTCCTCAGGGGTCCACCAGTCCCCCTCAGGAAACTCGACTGTGGGACCCACCCCCTGCTCCTCAGATGCATGACCTGTAAAATCATCTAAAAAGGGGTGTACACGTGGAATGAGCTCACTAGCTCAGTAAGTAGAGAGGTGGACCACACACAACAGTCCACACATCACAACACATCATATGCACTACATGCCATGCAATTCATTTTAAATCACATACACCTAATCAACATTACTAAGTCTTTGGTTTTAGTGCTACTACAACCACAGTGCGCGTATACCCCGGGTACGAGCCTCGAACTCCCTCCCGCGATACGCCCATAGGGCTGTTGGAGAAGGCCCACCGTGAGTACTCGGAAAAATAAAGACAATGCCGTCCACCGGCTCTCAACAGAAACGTAAATAAATTAAATGACAGTGCTGACTCCAGCAATTTAAAAGCAGTACGATTGGCCCTCTTGAAATACCACCGGGGTTGCCGACTGTCCTACATGACTCGCCGGGCGTAATGCCTAACCGCCACAGTGTCCGACAACCGCGACCCCTGCTTCCCCCAAATGGCAACCCAACACCTTAACCCCTGTTGGGAAGGGTCGTAGCACGGGATGGTGAGAATCCTAATACCGCATGCTCCTATATGTAGTACGACTGCATAGTGCCACCGTGTCCCATACCACGGGCCACCAATGCATTCGTTTCCAAGCCGACCACGGCATCTAGTCTACCAATGCATTATGCGTCATGATGTCCACATTCAACATATAACATCTCATTAAATTTGCATTTGAAAAGTAAACATAGCATAAATGCACATCAATGTGTGAAATGACTAATCTATATAGCATATTCATGATGACATGACTAAATTAGATATAGTTATATGAATGCCAAACAAATGCCTTGAAATAGGCCAAACGTCCTCTCTCCACTTACCTGTAGTGTACAAGGATTCCCGCTCGGTACGGGTGAGATCCGGAGCGAAACGGGTAGGCTTTGGTGAACCTAACAAAATTGAGAGGGGTTAGTACTTCACCATTTTAGAATCAAAATTAATGAAATCCGACGTCAAAATTGTGTTTAGAACGTCGAAAGAAGGTCCCACGTCCGATTTGGGCTCGATCGGACCAAAAATCACATTCTGGTCACTCAGGTGGGTTGTCTACCCACCGGTCCTACCCGCCGGTTTTGGACCGGCGGGTATGGACCCGCCAGTAGGACCCGCAGGTCCTACCCGCCGGTTTGGCCAGAACCCCTCTGGTCCTCTCAGGTGGGTGACTCAGGCGGGTAGGGACCCGCCGGTTGCACCCGCCGGTTTTGGCGGAAAAACCCCAGTTTCTTCTCAACTTCCTCCATTCCTTGGGGACCCAAATAGGGCTTTTCTCAACCCATTCTTCACACCTTTAAAGTCCTATAGGATGGTTCTAGCTTAGATCTAAGTTAGATTCAAGTGAGGGGAACCATCTTACCTTCTTTGCCCAAGAATGACTTCAAACCCTCCAAATCACTTCCAACTCACAATGCTCCTTCTACCTTGTCAATATCTCTTCAAATCCTTCAAGATCAACACATAAATCATCTATTAAACCTTAGATTCATCATTTCAAAGGGTGTCTACAAGATCTTAAGAAACCATACTCGAATCAAGGGTTTAAAGCGTGGGTATGGTTAATGTTCATAAAACCCAACTTTTCTTACCTCCAACTGTAGATCTCGAGTTGAAGATTACTCTCCCGGCACCGGAATGGCAAGATCGAGCTTCGGCGCCACTGAAATCCTTCCTTTCTTCCTCTTCCTTTCTTCTTCCCTTTCTTTTTCTCTCTCCTCTTTACTTTTCTCACCAAACGTACGGGGGTAATAAATGGAAAGAAAGAAATCATAAAGCCTTATATACTATTCCTAATTAAGTGAATAGTGTTGGGTGGGTCACTCAGGTGGGTAGGTGTACCCACCTGTCATACCCACCCGAGAGTCAAAACTTGGGATTTTGACCGGGCTCGGACCTCGGCTCAAACCCCACCTCAGGCATACATTTTAGCATACGTATATATCTTAAAATACAGATATAATACCTGTTTTATCCATACATAGCCTTATGGTAGGTGCACGTACACGGTTTGGGCACCCCCGTCACTTCTGGCACTGGCTCGGACTTGTCGGGCCAGCCGGTGTTTAAGGTCACCCGTGCCATCATAGCCCATAAGGAACCCGCTCTAACATCCTCTGGCTCGGTTCCTGCATGGTTAAACCGGTTCAACCACGAAATCAGACCGGGTTTTAGAAGCGGGATATTACACGTTCGGCCTTGGCCTGAACTCCCAATCGACGTACGGACCTTCGGTCAGTTCAACTCGGCCTTGCTCGAGCTCCGACGGAGGTAGGACCTTCGATCAGTTCGGCTTGGCCTTATCCGAGACCCCGACCAAGGTAAGGACCTTCGGTCAGGTCCGTTCGGCCTTGGCCTGAACTCCCAACTGAGGCAAGGACCTTCGGTCAGGTCCGTTCGGCCTTGGTTCGGCCTTGGTCTGAACTCCCAACCGAGGAAAGGACCTTTGGTCAGGTCCGTTCGGCCTTGGCCTGAACTCCCAACCAAGGTGAGGACCTTCGGTCAGGTCCGTTCGGCTTTGGCCTGAACTCCCAACCGAGGTAAGGACCTTCGGTTAGGTCTGTTCGGGCGCAAACCTCGAGGATTGGTACTCGGTGACGTGGGGCACTTTTCTTTTTCCCTCGGAGAGCCTTCCTTCGGTCTCGGTGTTCCTTTCGGAGAGCTTACCCTCGGTCTCGGCTTTCCTTTAGTTTAGCAACACTCCGAAAGTAAGTTCCATGTCTTGTTCATCGGGCTATAGTCCATCGTCCTCCGAGAGGACAAGGTCTAACCATAGGCATCGAAGTCCAGGGGAGGTCCGAGGGATGTCCTCGGACTCCACCGATCTACCCTCTGCCCACGACTCGTCGTCTGTGGCCTCGCCGTCTGGGTCCGAGGGTGTCTCAAATGGTGCAAGATTTAGGGAGAGGATGCTCGATTCCCGAGCCCAGACCCAGGACCCCTTAGAGGTGGAGGCTCTCCACATTGTTTCCACCATGGATGAGCCGAAACTGGAGGAACTGAGGGCCTCCTTCGGTATCTCAGACGCTTTCGAGCTCCGACTACCTAGACCATCCGACCGAGCCAGCTATCGGAACTCCGAAGAGATGTGCTTGTACAAGGAGGCATTTAAGGCCGGCCTTCGGCTTCCCCTCCATCCTTTTTTTGCCCGAGTGTTTCGGCACTATAGGATTTGTCCGACCCAGCTGACGCCGAATGGATGGCAACAGGTGCTTAGCTTCGTCGTCCTTTTCTCAAGGCACCAGAGGCCTCTCTCCCTCCCTCTCTTCATCAACTGCTTCTTCCTTCAGGCCTGCAAGGGGCTTTCGGGCTGGTACTACTTCTGCCCTCGAAAGGACCTTCGGCTACTGAGCGGTTACCTGACATCGATCCACGGGTGGAAGGAGAAATTCTTCTTCGTGAGGTCGTCCGAGGGGGTGCCCTTCGGCACCGTCTGGGACATCCCTGACCTGAGGACGGTGAACTCCGCCCCTACCCTTTTCGGGGCAGACGCGAAGTCGATGGCGATGGCGAGGCAGCCAGAAACCTGCCCTCCAGTCGAGTCCAACTGCCTTAAGTCCGACGCCATCCTGTTCAGATTCGGGCTTAGCCCGGGTGAGTTAGGCCAGCCCAAGTTTACTTCCTTCGGGCATCGGTATTTCGTACTGACCACCTTCATTTCTTCATGCAGTGTAAATCTCCAGGGCCGAGGCTAAGGCTACCGCAGCGCCGAGGCAAGTCCAAATAAGGGAGGCCAGGGCGTGGGATGCCCAGTAGCAGCAGAGGCCGAAGAGGAAAGAGAAGGGACCCTCCTTCGAGACTCCGAAGAAAAGATCTAGGGGTGAGGGACCAAGCACCGAGGCAGTCCAGGCCCTCGCCGCTCCGGGCCATAACATGTCTGCCCGAGACTCCTCTCCCGTTGCGGACTTCAGAAGCCAGAGGGTGGGGAACATGAGGGCCGAAGTTGGATTTGTCCCTTAGTGGTCGGTTAAGGAAGACGACACCTTGTCAATCGGGCGTGTTGCTTGTGAGCTGGTAATGAAGGGCAGTCTTCCCCGAGATGCCGCCAAAGCTCAAGAACAAGGGACGGCGGCTATGATAACCAGCGCCTACATCTTCATGGCCGAGGTAAGCTTCAGTCCTCTAACCCTTGTTTATTTATCAACGCAACATTCTGACCATCGGTGTCTTATATAGGCCCAAAACCAAATGGGTCAGCTGGCGGTTCAGGCTGAAGCTATGGGCCGAGATCTCGAGGTTACTAAATAAGAGAAGTCGGTCCTGGAGAATGAGCATTCGGTTCTCCTCGAGAAGGTGGAGCACCTGGAAACGGACCTCCTCCTCACGTTCCAGGATGTGATCGGAAGCTTACGGAGCTGAAGTCGTAGATGAAGGCAAGGGTTCAGGAGGCCAAGGCCCGAGGGGCCGAGAAGTATAGACCCTCCGAGGACTTTCGGGAAGAGATCAAGCGTGCCATCGCCCCTGGGTTCACAATGGGTGCTACCGAGGTCCGAGGCTGGGTCCTCGAGCGTTACCCAGGGGTCTCTTTCGAGGACAGTGAGCTCATCTTCGAAGAGGAGGGTATTGAGGCGGCCCCATCAGCCACGGAGGTTGCCGATGCCGACGGCGGAGGCTGTAGTGAGAAAGGTGAGGTTCAGTCGTAACATGAGGTGCCTCTAACTCCTGACCATGATGGCTCCGATCGGGAGACCCACCATGTCGAGGATGAGGCCGTGAATCCGATGGACGCCCCCTGAAGCCACCCTGGGTCGTGGCTTAGCCTTTGATCTCTTTTTGTTTTTGATATGAGCCTTCGGGCTTCTTCCTGTAATCTCAGCCTTCGGGTCTTTTCATGTACTCTCGACCTTCGAGTCTTTTTAATGAATTTATTTCCCTTCGTGTACCTCAACTTTCGCTTTTGTGTTCTTTTCGGGTAGGGTGATTTTTAGCCCGTAGGTGCGTGCAGGAAGGTCGAAACCCATTGTTGGCAGACTTAGGATTTGCACGCCTCTAGTTTAGCACGAGGCTTGGTCCCGCTCCCTCGGCTTATCCGAGAGGTTTCCTGAGTCCGAGGGCTATGGACTTAAGGGATCTTGAATAAATGGGGTTCTCACCAAGTGTTGTGTTCCCCCTCAGCTCCGGCCGAAGGGTCTTTTAAACTCTGGTATTGATCCGAAGATCCAATTGAGGGCAGATCCTTCGACCGTCGTCACTCCCTACCAAATTGAGGACCTTCGGTCAGGTCCCCTTGGCCATTGGCCTGAGCCCCGGACCGAGGTGAGGACCTTCGGTCAATTCGGCTCGGCGTTGCCTGAGCTCTCCACCGAGGTAGGGACCTTCTGTTAGATCAGCTCAGCCTTTGCCTGAGCCCCCAACCAAGGTGAGGACCTTCTGTCAGGTCATCTCGGCCTTACCGAGCCCCCCGACCAAGGTGAGGACATTCGGTCAGCTTAGCTCGGCCTTTGCCTGAGCCCCCAACCGAGGTGAGGACCTTCGGTCAGCTCTGCTCGACCTTTGCTTGAGCCCTCGACCGAGGTGAGGACCTTTGGCTATATCCGTTCGGCAGAGTTAAGGTCACCAAACAGGAGAGTTCCTCTCAATTTTCGTAAACCATCTTTCGTATTTTTCATGAATAAGATCCTCTGGAGTTTAGGATGAGGAATTACAACTTAAAAGTGCATAGGAGCAAAAATTACAAAAGTTACAAAAACAAGTGTGCTTGCTACTTCACTACTGATAGAATTTTCTTAAGTTCTCAGAGTTCCACGATCGGGGTACCCTTTCTCCCCCCGTAGTCTCCAGGTGATAGGACCCTGGTCGTATTACCCTTGACACTCTGTAGAGACCTTCCCAATTTGGAGCTAGCTTCCCTTGATGTCTCAGGTCTGATACTTCAACCCTTCTGAGGACGAGGTCCCCCATTTTGAACTCGTTCTTTTGAACTTTGGTGTTGTAGTGCCTCGCAACCCTCTGTTGGTAAGCGGCCATCCTTTCTTGCCAGGTGTCCCTGACTTCAGCCAAGAGGTCTAAATTCGCTTGAAGTCCTCTATCATTTTCCTCTTCATTGTAGTACTGAATCCGGTGGATTACGACCCCTATCTCCACTGGAAGTACAGCTTCAGTGCCGTAAGTTAAAATGAAGGATGTTTCTCCGGTGGCCGATCTCTCAGTTGTGCAGTAGGCCCAGAGGATGTGGTGCAACTCGTCTGCCTATAGCCCTTTGGCATCATCTGGTCTCTTCTTTATTCCTTGAAGCAGGGTACGGTTGGTCACCTCTGTCAGCCCGTTGGTCGGTGGATAACCGACAGAGGTTTTCCTGTGGTCAATGCCGAGGGCATCACAGAACAAACCGAAGGTCAGGTTGGCGAACTGAGTTCCATTGTTCGTTACCACAACCCGAGGGATTCCAAATCGATAGACTACCGCCCTCTGGAAGAAGTCCCTTACGTTCTTTTCGGTTATCGTCTCCAGTGCTTCGGCTTCTGCCTATTTCGTGAAGTAGTCTACCGCCACCATGATAAACTTCCTTTACCTCGTGGCCAGGGGGAATGGGCCCAGGATGTCGATTCCCCATATGGCAAATGGTATTGGGCTCGATAGAGATGAGAGCTCGGTAGAGTGCTGCCTGAGAACGGGGGCGAACATCTGACACTTGACGCACTTCTTGACTAATGATTCCACGTCCTTCCTCATTGTCAGCCAGTACAGACACTGCCTTAGCACTTTATGTGCCTAGGAGCGGGCTCCCAGGTGTTGGCTGCATATCCCTTCATGCACTTCTCGGAGTGCGTACTCGCCATCAGCGGGGTCCAGACACTTGAGGTATGGCACGGTGAACCCTATTTTGTACAGTATCTCGCCCTTCAAAAGGAAGCATGCTGACCTCATTCATACTTTCCTTGCCTCGTCCCTATTCTCTAGGAGCTTTCCTTTCTTGAGGTATTCGGTTATGGCATCCATCCAGCTATGGCCATGTTCACATACAGGTAATACCTCTCGGGGTCTTTCAGTACTTGGCTATGATAGCACTTCAAAATACACCAATCGTCTGAGGTCAGTGAAGTCGGAGGTGGCCAATTGCGATAGTGCGTCTGCACTAGCATTCTCTTCCCGTGGCACCTGCCTTTCTCGAAATCCTTGAAGGTTGTTATTCTTTCTCGCACTGTCTTCAAGTACCCAACCATCCTTTGTTCTTTGGCTTCGTAGTCTCCATTCACCTGTCGTACCATGAGCTGTGAATCACTATGCACCACCAGCTCCTGTACTATCAAAGCCCGAGCTAGATTAATTCCGGCTATTAACGCTTCGTATTCTGCTTCATTGTTTGAGGCATCGAAGTCAAACCGTAGGGCGTACTCTATCTTGAAACCCTCAGGGCTGACCAATATGATTCTTGCACCGCTTCCTGCGCTGTTGGAAGCACCATCCATGTACAATTCCCAAGCCTTTTCTCCTAGGTCCTCGGCAAACTCCTGGGGGTCATCAGGGAGCGTCGTCTCAGTGATGAAGTCAGCGAGGGCCTGTGCTTTAATTGCAATTCTTAGTTTGTACTGGATGTCGAATACTCCCAACTCTATGGCCCAGTTTACCAGGCGACCGGACATATCCGGCTGCTGCAGTATCTTCTTCAGGGGGTGGTCTGTGAGTATGCATACCGTATGTGATTGAAAGTAGGGCCTTAGCTTTCTTGCTGCTGTTACCAGGGCATACGCCACTTTCTCCGTCTTTCTGTATCTTGTTTCGGCATCTAGCAGGGTTCGGCTGATGTAATATATTGGCCGTTGTTGCCTTCCTTCTTCCTTCGTCAGTACTGTGCTTACCGCCACTGCTGATACAGTAAGGTACAACTGCAAGGTATCCTCGGTGTTTGGCTTCGTCAGCAGTGGGGGTGCGGCCAGGTACTCCTTCAGTTGTTCAAAGGACTTTTTGCACTCCTCCGTCCATTCAAACTTTTTGGTCCCCTTCAAGGCTTTGAAGAAGGGGAGGCACCTGTTAGCCAACCGAGACATGAATCGCCCTAGGGCGGCGACTCGACCTGTTAGCTCCTAGACTTGCTTCACATTCTGGGGTGACCTCATATCCCGAATAGCTTGTATTTTCACCGGGTTGGCTTCAATTCCCCTCTTCGAGACAATGAAGCCGAGGAACTTTCCCGAGGCTACTCCGAATGCACACTTTGCCGGGTTTAGCTTCATGCCGTACCGCCTTAGCACCTGGAATGCCTTTTCTAAGTCTTGAATGTGTTGTTCTGCCTTCAGGCTTTTTACGAGCATATCGTCCACGTACACCTCCATGGTTTTGCCGATCATCCCCTTGAAGATTTTATTCACCAATTTTTGATAGGTGGCCCCTGCGTTTTTTAGCCCGAAGGGCATGACCTCGTAGCAGTACAGTCCTCCCTCGGTCACGAAGGATGTCTTCGAGACATCAAGCTCTGACATCTTGATCTGATTGTACCCTGAGTATGCATCTATGAAGCTTAGTGCCTCGTATCCTTCCGTGGCGTCAATGAGGAGGTCTATTTTTGGCAGGGGGTATGCGTCCTTCGGGCAGTCCTTGTTCAGGTCGGTGAATTCGATGCAGATCCTCCACTTTCCATTTACCTTCGGGACCATCACCACGTTGGATATCCACTATGGGTATTAGATCTCGCGGATGAACTGGGCCTTCAGCATCTTCTCTACTTCTTCGTCTATTTTCTGCTACCTTTCGGAGGTGAAAGTCCTCTTCTTCTGTTGCACTGGCTTCTTCGTCGGGTTAACATTCAGATGATGTTCCATTACCTCTCGATCTATTCCAGGCATGTCTGAAGCCGACCAGGCGAAGACGTCAGAGTTGCTTCAGAGGAATGAGATGAGTTTTTCTCGCTGTTGCCTTGGTATCGTAGCCCCGATCTGGAATTGTCGAACGTTATCCCCCTCTTTGGCCTTGACTTGTACCAGATCCTCAGCCGGTGGCCCCTATTGATAACTGGCGTCATCGCGCAGATCTTCTATTGGGAGCACCTCGCCCGCCTTTTCTCTTCCCCACAAGGTAGTGGCGTAGCACCTCCGGGATGCCTCCTGATCACCTCGACATTCCCCGACACCGTTCTTGGTTGAGAATTTCATCTTGAGATGGGGTGTGGAGATGACAGCCTTTAGTAGGTTCAAACCAACCCTCCCCAGTATGGTGTTGTATGCCGAGGTAATGCCTACTACCAGGAAGTTGATCATGACTGTTACTTGGTGATCTCCGGTGCCAGCTCTTACTGGCAACTCAATCGATCCTTCCACTTTCACTGGGACACCAGAGAATCCCTGCAATGGGTGTTCGACTTTCTTCAACTTTCCCTCGTCTAGGCCCATCTTCCGAAAAGCTTCAAGGAACAGGATATCAGCTGAACTGTCGTTATCCACTAAGATCCTCTTCACTCTACAATCCGCTATAGTCATGGTGACTACCTAGGCATCGTTGTGTGGGGTGTGCACCCCTTCCAGATCATCGTCTGAGAAGGAAATAACTGTCCCCGTCCTCGCCTTCTTGTTCGACCATTCAGCCACATGTACGCTTCTCGCATAGGTTTTTGCTTTCTTAGCTGAGACTGAACTTTTTCCAGTGGCTAGGCCTCCACAGATGGTCGCTATAACTCTAGTTGGGCTCTTATTCTCATCTCAGAGGTGATGGTCAGCTTCCTCAGGTGTCTGGTCCCTTTGCCGTTCCTGATTGCCTCTGCGGGCAGGCCCCCATCTTTCATAGTGGCCTCTGTCATCTCTCTGACGGTTATCCCTACGGTCATTACCATCTTGGGCATCCTCCTTTTCACGGTCCACGAATCGGCCTAGATATCCTCTTCGGATCATTCCTTCTATCTACCCCTTGAGGTGCTAACAATCTTCGGTGTCGTGGCCATGGTCCCTGTGGAAGTGGCAATATCTGTCCATATTACGTCTCTCGGGGTGCCATCCCATCTTCCCTGGCACTTCATGGCTCTGGCATCTGGGGAGTCCTTTATCTGCATCAGTACATCCGTTCGTCTCTGGTTCAGGGGTGCGTATTTCTCAAACTTCCTTAGTGGACTGGGTGCCCGACCGCGCTCAGACTTTCATCTTTTGCCTTCTTTGGAGGGTTTGTCGTCGCCCCATGAGATCCTTTTCCTTCCCGTCTTCCTTTCGGCTTCTTCATCGGCTTGAAGGGTTTCTTCCATCTGGATGTACTTATGGCACCGAGCTCTCAGCTCGGCCAGGTTCCTAGGTGTATGCTTCGCCAAAGACCTTTTCAGCTCTTTATCCTTGATGCCTCCCAGCAGGGCTGTGAACTCTTCTTTCGGGTCCAGACCTCTGATTGTGATCTTCTCTTATTGGAAGCACTTCATGTAGTTCCGCAGTGATTCTCCTTCATGTTGCTTGACGTTGGTCAAGTTCAACGTAGTCTTCTGAAGGGGCTGGCTACTGGAGAATCCCTTCATGAAGAAGTAACTTAGATCGCTGAAGCTGTGGATCGACTTCGTCGGCAGACGGTTGTACCATAGCCTTGCCGCTCCTCTAAACGTCAATGGCAGGGCGCGACATATAATGTTTTCCGAGACTCGATGGAACTGCATGGTGACCTTGAAGCATTCCAAATGATCAATGGGGTCCCTAGACCCGTCGTAAGTGTCATACTTGGGCAGGCGAAAGTCGATCGGGAGCGGGTCCCTCATGACCTCATCAGCTAGAGCCGTGTCATTAGTGAGGTCTGGCTCACGAGCTCCCGTCTGATTTTCTGCCACCTTCTTGATCTCATCTTTCAGGTCCGGGATCATCTGCTTTAACCCTGAGTCCTCGTGCCTCTGTTCGTATCCTTGGCGTGGTTCCCCATGTGGGTCTCTGGTGGCACGCCGTGTCCTTCCCCTGGGTGAGGGAATTTCCCTCATTGTTCGGTTTCGAAAGTTATGACTGGACCTTATCGATCTTGTACTGCTCCGGTCCTCGTCTCGAGCTCTCTCGGGCTGGATGTGGGGGCCTTGTGGTGCTCCGCCGCTCTTTTGAGAGAGAGCTTCGGAGACCTCCTTCATTGCCTCGGCTATTCAGTCATATTTGTCCTGGAGGGCTTCAAACTGCTCGCTTGTCACATATTCCTGTGCTTCAGGAGGGGGTGGAGGATACTATCTTCGCGTACTGAATATCCAACCGAACGCTGGTACTTCACGGAACCTTTTCGATCATCGTTGCCCCTTTCTCATCCAATCTTTGTCGAGGGAGGGAGCCCTCATGAAGGTTCCTCCTCCCCCATGTTCATGTTCGATGCTACTCTTGTCTTCTTACGATTGTAGGTTCTCCCCACCATTACTGTCGTTAACACGGACGGCGCCAATCTGTTGCTGTCGAAAATCCGTATCAGCTGATCCTGCACAAGCACAGACGGCAGAGGCCCGGAGCTTTGTCCGGGGTTAGTCCTCCGACGCTCAAGTTAGAGATCGGCCGCACAGTTCTTTTTTACAGGAGTAATGGTGTGGGTATTGATGCTTACCTTCTTCCTTCCTCTCGGGCCCTCTTATATAGCTCTTAGGGTTTAGGGTTTTCCCTTTCCTTAGAGGAGTCCTCCTCGGGTCCACCTCTTTTCCTTTTAGAGTTCTACTCGAATACGTCCTATCCCCTTCGCGGGGAATATTCTCTTCATGCGGTTGACGTGGTAGAGTCCTTGCAGCCTCGATCTGGTGGGTGACACGTGTCCAGGTGGACAACGCGTGTCCTTACCCTACTGGGCAATCAATTCGGCCGCATCACCAAGGAATCCCTATGAGCAAGATCCCTTCCCAGTAATAAAAACCTTAAATTTTGGAAGAATCTGGGACTGGGGTTAGTAAGGAATTTCTCCTTATCAACCCTAGAGCAAAGGGTTTTCATTTTTTCGGCAGAACTCTATGTAGTTGAAGCTGGAATGGGGCTGATTAGGTAGAACTCTACCCAAAGGCTTAGGACAGAAGTTTATTCCATATTGGAATTGAGATTTTTATAAGAATATAGTTAAACTCTTTCCTAAAATTTTATTACAAGTCTAATTAGGGCTGGAACATAGATTCTATGACTGAACACTGTATCCAACCCTAATTAAGTGACTAAATTAAGGGCAATGATCCAATTCAGCAGAAATGTCTCAATTCTTAATTAATTACTGAAATTTTTGCAGAATGAGATATGTAAGACTTAAGGTAATTAATTGGACCTCGGAGTCTGGGAGAGGGTTTCAGTGGCCAATTTTGCTGTGTAACAGGTCAACATGCCTTGAACCCTGTACTAGGAATTGTGTACTCAAGATTTCAAATAACATGGACCCTATGGGAATGGAGGACAGCCTTTGGGTTCTGAGATCTTGAATAGGCTGCTAAGAACCTCTGATCAGATATGGGACCCACAAGTGGTTCCCTACATGTAACACATGTAACCCCAATAGTAAAGAAAGTTAGGGAAACCTAGACTGTATAGGGAAGGACAGTCAAATGCCCAACCAAAATTAGGAACTGGGATATACTTAGGCTAATTGGGGGATAAAATTATAGGATTTATATTTTATTATAAATGATAATTTGGAATATCTTGTGAAATAGGAAATAAGTTGCAGTAAGAGCACTTTATTGAACCAACGAAGTAAACTTTTCAGGAGATTGGACCTCAAGGTGAATGGGTGTTTGTTTTATTTTATGGAGTCTTTCTATACTTTTGTGTTATGCCTACTCATGTGGAGTGATGGTTTTTGTGTTATGGATTTATTTTGTATAAAATTATATATTTCACATGTTGCATGATTTTACCAACTTGATTTGATCGAAGTTTTATGGATGTGTAATATGATAGTTGTGTGGGTGATGATTGTAATATTGACGGTCTGAGGCACGGTGTGGCCGAGGTTCTTTCCGGTACCGTGGACTCAGAAGTCAGTATTACAGTTGTGACCACGGATATGTGATTGAACGCTACAGATGCTATAGATGCTATGGATGCATGTAGATGCATATGGTTCGGATCACATGCCAATGCTACAACCCCATGTTCTTAGGGGGCTAGGTACGGACTAATCCCAACATATGTGGCTGCCTGATCAATAGTACACTTCTGTAGTACGACATACTGTACCCAGAGACGGATAGCAGCGAGGTACGGTGTACTATACACTTGACTGCCCCGGGTTACTAACCTAGGGGTTAGTTGGGAGACCGAGGTTCTTTCCGGGACTGGCTGACTCCTGACTAACCTAGCTTGTATTCCTGAGGCCCAACGTACAGGGTAGGGAATGCCACCTACGTTGCGTAGCACTATACCTTTGATATCAAACTTAGTAATGGACTAGGAAGTAGTGTAATGTTAAATGAACTCATGAGCATCATATAAGTTGTGGAGCATGCATTGCATCATTTGTATTGTGTTTGCTTGCTTGCCCCCACCCCCTCACTGAGCATGACGAGCTCACCCCCCTCTATTTACTCCTTTTAGATGTCGAGACCAGTATTTTGCCAACTTTTTGCTCTGATCATGAGATAGTAGCCCTAATTTTGTCATATCCCTCATGGACTGCTTGAAGTTTTTTCTAGATTTCTTTTGCAGTTTTACAACCTTCAATTCTCACAAACTCATTCTTACCTTTGAAGTCATTCTCAAACTTCATTCTTTCTGTGTCAATCATGACTTCTGCATTCGATGGAGTGCATCCATTCTTTGCTTCATCCATACATCATAACCCATAGATTTCAAGTATGTTTTCATTTTAATTTTCCCGAACATGTAACTTGATCCATCAAAGTAGGGAATTGTCACCCAAATGATTGCCCTCACCAGATCCCAATATGCAACAATGTCAAAGAGGATATGAAGTCTAATGTCTCAAATTTCAATAACCATTACTTTCAAACGGATACCCATTGCTTTGTTCAGACAGCCTGATTACAGTTCAAGAAGCTGGATTTGGTGTACTTTTATGAATATGCCACCTTTACTACAGCTGCTCCCCTGAACCAGTCCCCAATAGATGATCTCTTAGAACTATGGGCACGCCTAAAGATTTTCACACAATGAGAACACATTTACTGTTGGAGGATCATGTTGTTGATCATCATACAGATGCGAAGGCAAGGCTCAACTTTCATGGGAAACTTGATCTTTCTTTAGCATGCTCAAACCCAAGACAATCCTCATATGTCTGGTGAATTTTTTTACTCTTAGGACTTGGACAAGAATCCTAGGTCTGTATAGTCCCTCTCTCTTAAGTTCTCAAGGAGTGGGTTTTGATATGGATGCATCTATAAGGTCTTTTTGTTTTTTGTTTTGGGTTAATTGTCATGTGTTCAGGTGATATCATTGTCCTCCAGGACCTTAATTTAATTAAGTATTTATCCAATGTGTCAAAACAAAAATGTGAAAAAAGGAGAGAAGAAGAATCTTCAAGGTGCTTACCAAGGTTCAAGGTATCAGGTTTCGACCCTTGGGGAGACAGAAATTTCGGTCGAAACCTGAGAAATTTTGAGAAAACCAAGGAATTTTTCCCAGTTTGATGGAAACTTAGGTTTCGACCCCCAAACAGTGTTTTTTTCCCCTTATTTTTTGTGTACATCCTATTTTAGACATTTCTAACACATTTACATCATTAGTTTCATACAAAAAAAAAAACACACATACAGTCATACTTGTGTGGTGAACCAAAGGTTTAGTAATCATTACGCTGAGCTGTTGACTGAAATATGTTGTAGGTAAATGCATTTTCAATAACAGAAAATAAAAAAATAAAAAATCGGCCACCGTGAATGCGCAGATCGGGTCTTCCTAAGTAACATATAAAAAATTTACATAATTCTACTCTATTTACAAGAATATTCTATTAAAAAATATATATTTTTAGGGAAGTTGGGACTTACCTTTTTGGTTCAAGCTATCTTTCTTATGTAGATGAAGCAAGAACCACCCTTAGATTCAACTTTGTTAGGCAAAAAATGGAAATCTCCACTGTTTTCCCAAGTTTCCCACTCCTAAGAGAAAAAACTAAGAGAAGGTTGAATTCTACTAAAGAAGGCTTGGGTTTCTATTCAAACTAACTTATATAGGACCTGGTTCAACCCAAAGGGTCGAACAAGTTGGTTTGGTCGAAACATGGGAAAATTTATCGAATTTGGTCAAAACGTGATCGAAACCTGTGACTTTTAAAAGTCACAAGACATTGTTTCGACCCCTGGGGATACGAGCGAAACCTGCGATCGAGTTCTCGAACCATGGTGCTTACATTGGCTCTTAAGAATATTAGAAAGTTACTGGGTTCATCTGAGCTACCATTGGATTTGGCAATAGGTTGATTATTCAGTTTGTGTATGAGTTTGGGTTGGCCCATAGCCCAACCCTACTCCCTTAAGCGGCACCATTACTGTGAAGTTAGCTTATCATCTGTTCCTTACCAAAGATTAATGAAAATAATCAGCCTTGTGAAGCCCTATAGGAATTGATTCATCAATAAATCATCACAACCCATTGTTTTCGCAGAGAAATTCGTTTGAAGAAGCCTGGCGTAACCATTCTGAACTTTTCAACTTTGGACAATTATATTGTGAGTAGGATATACAAATTTCCAAGAGTTTAAGTTGTACTCATAGTGTAATGTTTTCATGCTATTTTGCCTAGATATGATGAAGATATTGTCAGAGATCATGTACTAAGGGTAGTTTGGGAACTAGTTAAGCTACTTATTCCCTAATATTGTAATTCTTCTTTTTCCCTTTTTACCTCCCTAGGGAGGTGTACATAATTCCATATAATATATTAGTGAAGCAATATATGTGTGGGAGAGATAATTCTCTCAACACAACATTCTACTCTCAATCTCTCTTCTTCTCCTTCTACCTTCTTCCCTAACCTTCTCTCTTCTCTTACTCTCTTATTCTCTTCCAATCTTTACATTCTAACTTGGTATCAGAGCATTACGATCTTGGTTTGAGAGTCGTCCTTTAAGTTTCCCACCTCCAATTTTCCCTCTTCGGAACCCTAAATTGCAAAGGGTTTCCAAGGAAGAGACCATTATGTGAAAAGCTTGAAGAATTCATTAAATGAGTTTAAAGGAAGATCAAAACAACCCTAAGAAGAAGTTCTATGTGAAGATATTGAAGATTGGAGCTGTTTAGAGCTCACATCCACAAAAAATAGGTTCCGCAAGGCTACCACCAGCTTCTTCATTGGGATTCCTCTTTCTCCCATCCAACCACCATTGGAGGTGGGGTATAACCCTTTTGGATCGCCCAAGGCATACCTAGTAAGCTATCACCATTGTATGCCCTCGGTTCAAGGAGAATAGAGTTGTGAAGCCACAACTCAAAACTTGCTCTCCCTCAAGGTACCACCTCCCTTGTTTTGTTCTTTATTGCATCTAAAATGCAATTTGTGGTGTACTCCAGAATATTGGGATGATGAGATGTATTGATTGTGATATTGAAGTGTTATGGAGTAATAGTTCATCTTGAAATGAGCATTTGATTTGGATTTTTTAGTGTTGTCTGTTTGCTACCCTTGCTGGGTTTGTTTTGGAGTATTGGAAAGGAAGATTTCGGTTGAGTGTGTACTCCCCATCTTGTGTCACTCTCAAAAGTTTCATTTATACAACATGTCTGAAGACAGTGGACTTGGTGAAGTTTCTGTCAGTGCATCAAGTAGTGCTCATCCTACTCAGATGACTTTGAGAATCCAAATACTCCGATCTCTATTGTAAAGTCAGACACTAACTATTAAAATTGGGCTCACTCTATAAAGCTTTCCTTGCGGAGTAGGGGAAAGCTAGGGTATGTTACAGGTACCATATAAGCTCCTAACCAAAATTACCCAACGTATCCAAAATGGGAGACTGAGAACTCTACCATTATAACTTAGCTGATATTATCTATGAAACCTAAGATTGGAAGGACGTTTATGAGAAAAGAGACCACCAAGGACATCTGGGACAGTGTTACCAAAAATTTTGACCAAATGGGAAACTCGGCTAAGGTCTATCAACTACTCTAAAAGGTCATTACAATGAAGCAAGGAGATAGGACCATTTCTAAGTACTACAACACTATCATTGGTCCCTAGGAAGAGTATGATCACTATAGGGACCTTCAATTGTCCAATCCAAAAGATTAAGCTAAGGTTTACCGCACACTTGAAAAGGAGTGTGTTCTTATCTTACTTAGTGGTTTGAATCCAGAGTATGAGCCAATCCGGATACAAATCCTGGGCAGATCTCCCCTTCCATTCCTTGATGAGGTGTGTAGTTATTTGCAGAGTGAGGAGACTCGACGAGTGGCCATGGAAACTGCACACTCTCTTGAGCGATCAGCTCTTACTTCTAGCTCTCAGAGGGATTGTCATGGTGGAAGCAAAAGCCAAGGGCAACCTCGTGGAGATGACAGAGATAGATACTGATGTGATTATTGTAGGAAAATTGGGCACGCCAAAGAGAGATGTCAGGTTCTTCATGGTCGTCCTCCTAGTACATGTGGTGGATCTAGTGGCACACGTGGTGGCCGTAGGGGGTGCGCTAGAGTAGATAGTGTGCAGACTGAGACTGACAACAGGGACTCCTCCCAACATACAGACAAAGCACAGATCCCTTACTAGGGAGGACATTGCAGCATTATGCAGGGTTATGTCACAGCTAGGTGACTAATGTAGAAGTAGATTACAAGAAACTGACCCCCACAATGTATAACCCCAAACACTACACCTAGTAACCCAAAGTACACTTAAAGATGTTTTAGAACAAAGGAAATAATAGCCAGAAACAAGCCACACAAGACTAGAACAACCTAACAAGAAGAAAACCCAAAAAGATACAATCAAGAACCAAACCCTAGGAGAGAGAGTAGCATGCGGCTAGGGTTTTAGGGGAATACCTGTGGTTGGACCTGTAGGGCTCTGATGGTGCTGGAATTTGGGTCGATGGTAGTCCTTAAGGTGAAGAAGAAAACCTCCAAAGATGGGCAGATTCTGCCAACTGATGAGAAAGATATGAAGTTTCTTGATTTCAGACCTTGGAGAGAGAAAATAAAGAGGATTCTTCAAGAACCGATGTTAGCCTGCTTGGGCAGGCTGAGATGAGGATCGAAGGACCCATGGACTGTTAGGAACAGCTGCTGAAAAGGGCTAATCGATTAGAGGTCTGATGAGAGAGATGAGGAGATCGATTGGACTTCCAAGTTGGTACTTCTTGTTGGTCGATTGTTGCTTTGGCAGAGTTGATCAGATCTGAAATCTCTTGAATGCTAAGAGTAATAACAGTGGATATCAACTAAGAACTAAAATTGAATGCAGAAATTAATGAGAGAAACAAGGAGAATGTGGGAGAGGAAGTGGCCATCTCAGCCTGGGCTTCTCACCCACAACTATCCCAGCTGTTCTAAGCAATTGATTGCAAATTTTCTTTATTCAAATCTGAAATTATAGTACATAGACTCCTCTATTTAAAGAGGGCAAAATAGCAATCCTAACATAACTAGGAGCTAGTTTCCAAATAGGACTAGACACTCCTAGTAGGACTTGGACTCATAATAGGACTAGGTCTAACTCCAACATAGAGTAGGATAATTAACTAATAGTCCATATAGGACATTACAATCGGTGGGCCCAATGGGGCCCGCATTCTAACAACTACTTCAGCTACTTGAAGTGAACTTAGGTGTGGATCAATAGGCCCTTTTTGGCTGGGCCTTTCTTCCGGAGGTAGGTTCTTCCAAAGTGTGGATCTACATCAGTGGCTCATCTTCTTTATTCACAATACCAGACTCTTCACCTTCAGCCTTGCAGGTTTCCACATCTGCTCCTTCCACAACTTCATCTTGGGTTATTGATTCTGTGCCACTAACAACATAACTAGTACATCCCATTATTATAATTCATACACCATTTGTTTCGATAGGGGTAAGGTAATTATAGTTGATGGCTCTCTTTCCACCATTTCTGGTAAAGGTAGCATTCCTATTACTTCCTCCATTTCTCTTGACTCTGTTCTTCATGTCCCTAACCTTGCCACTAATCTTTTATCTGTAAGTCACATGACAAAATCTTTAAATTGTTGTCACATTTTGTCCTTCTCATTGTCTCTTTCAGGATTTGGGAGGATTATTGGCAGTGGGAGTGAGGAGAAATGGCTCTACTTACTTGAACCACAATCACATTTTTTTGTCATGGCTCAATACTATGTATGTGGACATAGTGATAGCAGTTATGTGGATTATGTGATGCTTTAGCACCAACATTCAGGACATCCTCTTTTGTTGTTGAAGAAACAATTACCTCATTTATTTACTTCTTTTTCTTTCCAGTATCTTTCATTGTGAACCATGTATTTTTGCCAAACATTGTCGTTCCTCTTATCCTTATCATGGTAATAGATCTATTATTCCTTTTCACATTGTGCACTCTGATGTATGGGGGCCCTCTATTACTACCTCTTTATTTGGTTATCTCTACTTTATTTCATTTGTTGATGATTTCTCCCGTGCCACTTGGACTGTTCTGATGAAACATAAGAGTGATGTTTATAATACCTTTAAAAATGTTTATCACATGATTTGTACTCGGTTTGACACCAAAATTAAAATTTTTGTTCCAACAAAGGGGGGAATATATATACGGTGGCCTTCAAGAATTTTTTACTGATAGTGGCATTATCCATCATCTAGCTTGTGTCAACACACCCTAAAAAAATTGGGATAGCTAAAAGGAAAAGTAGCCATTTTATGGAAGTTAGTAGGAGTCTTCTCTTTGGCTTGCATGTTCCTAAAACTTTTTGATGTGATGATCTCCTTACTGCTACCTTTCTAATCAACTGTATGGCAACAAAACTTCTTCGTTCCGAAACTCCTTTTGACACCTTATCTCCTTAGTCTTCTTCTTTCTCTCTTCCCCCCAAAGTGTTTGGATGCATTTGTTAAGTCCATACTAATAAATCTTCTCGGACCCCAAGGCTCTCAAATGCATCTTCTTAGCTATTCCTCCACTACCAAAGTTACAAGTGCTACCATCCTTCTTCCAGATGAAGGCTTCTTTCAGAAGATGTCACCTTCCTTAAGTCGACTCCCTTTTTTGCTCCTCATCAGCATCCTCTTCAGGAGGATAAAAATAGGAGTGAAAAGGTTGCTAATGACATTCCTTTTCTATCCACTTCCTATTTCCCCTTTTATGCTTGACATTGGGAAACACAAAGTGGTGGATATTGTTGACATTGGTGATCATTCAGGTGGGTTTCAGGTTCTGGTAATGAAAAGGCGGATATCGTGTACACAAAGAGTGAGAAGACCTGCCAAGAGTCCTCTTTGGATCCTCATCCTGATCTACCTTCCTCAGTAAGGTAACATCCCTTCTCCCTCATCTGAGTTAGACCTTCCCATTGCTATTAGAAAGGGAAAAAGAGTTTGTGCTAATCCTATAGCTCAGTTTATTTCCTATGATTCTCTCTCTCCTACAGGTGTTTCCTTTACTATTGCTATCTCTTCTGTTCCTATTCCTTAAGAATGTCACTGAAGCTATGTCTGACTCTAGTGGAAGGAATCTATGACTGAGGAAATGATTGCCCTTGAGAAAAATTGTACTTGGGAACTAGTTGATCTTCCCAACGGGAGAGTTCTAGTTAGATGCAGATGGGTCTACACAACCAAGTACTAATCAGATGTTACTATTGAGAGATACAAGGCAAGGTTGGTGGCAAAAGGATACAGCTAAGTTTATGGGATTGATTATAAAGAGACATTTGCTCCTGTGGCTAAACATAATTCCATAAGGGTCCTCTTATCTGTGGCGGCAAACAAAGACTGGCATTGTAACAATTAGATGTAAAGACTGTGATTTAGAAGAGGTGAACATGAAAACTCCTCTCGGCTTCAAGGTTCCTTCAGCTGGAGGGAAGGTGTGCCTCCTAAAAAAAGATCTATATCGTCTAAAACAGTCTCCAAAGGCATGGTTTGAAAGATTCAGACAGGCTATTCTGAAGAATGGATACTCACAGAGTCAGACTGACCACATCTTGTTTACCAAACAAGGTAATGGCACCATCACAGCCTTGATTGTCTATGTTGATGATATTGTGGTGACTGAAGATGACAGAGCTGAGATAGCTAGGCTGAAGACCTACTTAGCTCAACAGTTTGAAATCAAAGATCTAGGCCCCTTAAGTATTTTCTAAGAATTGAAGTATCCAGATTCAAGAAGGACATTAATATAATATATGCCAAAGAAAGTTTGTTCTAGACCTACTAAAATAAACAAGAATGTTAGGTTGCAAACTTGCAAGTTCTCCTATTGAACAGAATCATAAACTTGGAAAAGACTGTGGACCTTCCCTTGTTGATGCCGGGAAATATTAGAGGCTAGTTGAGAAGCTTATCTACTTGTCTTTGACTCGCTAAGACATTACTTATGCAGTGGGGGTGGTGAATCAGCTTATGCATGCCCCCAAGAGTGGGGACTTGGACACTGCCTACCGCATCCTCAGGTACTTAAAGTCCTCTCCAGGGAAAGGTTTGCTTTATGCCAGGCATAGCCACCTAAGAATAGAAGGCTACACTGATGTTGATTGGGCTGGATAAATTTCTACAGGAGATTTACATCAGGCTATTGCACATTTCTGGGTGCCAACCTGGTCACAAAGAGGAGCAAAAAACAACCTGTGGTGGCTCGGTCTAGTGTAGAGGCAGAGTTTAAAGCTATGGCTCATGGAGTGTGCGAACTCATCTTGTTAAGAAGGTTGGTCCAAGAGTTAGGATTTAATACTGAGGCACCCACAAGACTTTACTGCGACAACAAGGCTGCCATAAGTATAGGACACAACCATGTGCAACATAACAAGATAAGGCACATAAAGGTGGACAGACACTTCATCAAAGAAAAAATTGACTCTGGTTACATATGTACACCTTTTGTGAGAACTGGAAATCAGCTGGCCGATATCTTCACAAAAATGGCTCATCCATCATCAGTTCAGTATTCTGGGAATGTATGATATTTATTCTCCAGGTTGAGGGGGGGAGTGTTAGAGATTATGTACTAAGGGTAGTTTAGGAACTAGTTACACTACTTGTTCCCTTATATTGCAATTCTTCTTCTTCTGCATATGTAATTCCATATAATATATTAGAGAAGCAATATATGTGTAGGAAAGAATTCTCTCAACACAACATTCTACCCTCAATCTCTCTTCTGCTCTTTCTACCTTCTTCCCTAACCTTCTCACTTCTCTTACTCTCTTGTTCTCTTCCAATCTTTACAGTCTAACTGATATGAGTCTAGGAAATCTTTAAAAGTGAAACTTTAGACATGGATACTGCTATTATTTTGAGGTATCCAGTTGTACAGGTAACATTGTCCCCAAGAATACCGAGATCATAATGTCAATGGCAGTTAGCGTCTATCACTCCGCCAAGACCACAGGTCAATTAATGGAGTTGATGAATCTGCTCCCATCCCGAGAGCCCCATGCCGTAGCCGTAGCCGTAGCCGTAGCCGTAGCCATAGCCGTAGCCGTAGCTCTGTCCCATGACCTCCCTCCTTCAGGCAGCCTTTGCTGCCTGAATCCTCTTACCCATAGCCACCTCCTCTCCCCCCTAACCTCGCCCTCCCAGCCTTAGCCTTAGCCTCAACCTCAACCTCAACCTCATCCTCCTCCTTCTGAATACCAGACCTGGAGTTCTGTCGTTACCTCAACCACCACCACCTCCTCTACCCCTCCCTCCCCCTTCCCTTCCTCAATTGGCCATAACCTCCATTACCACATTCCAACCATCTTGATTCCACCCCTATCGGCCTCTGCCCACCAGGACTTCTCAACGATGAAATACGTAAGTGGAAGAATTGCATTGTAGGAAACTTTCTGAGAAGCAGATCTCCATTCTCCCTGGTCAAATCCTCCCTGTTGAAGCAATGGAAACCAATTTTTTCTGTGACTACCTTCATGCTAGATAATGGGACATTCGTCTTCAACTTCGACTCGGATTCTAACAAATCAACAGCCATTGATGGAAGCCCCTGGTACGTTGGAAAGAAGCCCATTTTTGTGAGGCAATGGGATGCTCAAACTTCATTCTCAAAACCTGAGCTCTCTTCCATCCCTCTTTGGGTGTCTTTCCCCAACCTGCCCCTCCATTTATGGTGTGTCAAAGGACTAAGCATCGTCGGTTCTCTCATCGGAAAACCTCTATACTCAGACTTGAGAACAAAAAAAACGGATAGAATCTCCTTCGCTCGAATTTGTATTGAGATCCAAGCTAGTTCCGATCTCCCTAGGACCGTCACAGTATTGAATAGCAAAGGTCATTCATTTGTGGGTGCCCCCGGCTTGCTCCATCTACAAATGTTTTGGACACAAATCTCCCTTGTGTATAAAGGCCGCACCTAATGCTCATCCGCATACCCCTGGAACTGAAGTTACCTAGATTGGTCCCCCTATAATGGAAACTCACACTGATATTGAAGGTCGCATCGATCCCCCTGAAACTGGTTGTCTCAAGAACTCGTAATCGGAAAAGGAGAAATCGTAACCATATATTGACAGAATCTGCTTCAGCTCCTCCACCGCCGGACGGAGACCCTAGGTTCTCTTTGCCCTTGATGAAGTCAATATCCGCTGGTCCATCATCAACATCTTTACCCAAAGGTCACAACCAATTCTCGGTTCTGGTGTCTATGGATTCTGACACGGTAGCTGATGTTCCGATCTGCCCTAGTGATTCTTCCTCTGTGCACACTCTTCCACTACTGGCTTCTTTACTTCTTGAAGGTCTGACCGATAGCCCTTTGCCCCTATATGAATCTGCTCCCATCCCGATACACCCCCTTCCACCTCTGTTACCCCTCCCTGCCTCTGCTAACCTTGCCTCGCCTTCGCCTTCGCCTTCTCTGGCAAACATTCCCAATCCTTCGAGACCCTCCAACCTTTTATCCTTGGCCTAACCAACTCGGCCTAGCCTTGAACCGCCATTTATACCCTTAAACCAATTCCTTCCGGTTCAATTGCCAAACCAATTTTCAAAATATCCATCGGACCATCCACTTTATCCTGGTAACCTATATAACCCGACCCACCCTCTTAACCAACCTTCTAACCCTATTACCCAACAACTCACCCGACTCAACCATCCAACCATTCTCTTGTCCCTTCTACCGATTCCGACCCTTTACCCGACACTTTTAACCCATCAAACCCTCCTCCACACGACGTTGTTCTCTCTCGGTCTCCTCCTGCTAATCAAGGACACTCGCTCTTTTCATTGCCGCCCATTGCCGTCGCCTCTCCGTTCTAGCTGACTCCCTTAAGTGCTAAGGCCAGTTGCTACTTCAACAACCTTGCTCCGCTCGATGCCGCTGCCGCTGTTGCTGACATCTTGATTCCTGCCACTGCCGTCGCTGCTGACGTCTCGACTCCTGCCGACATCCTTCTACCGCCAACCTTGGTTGATGCCTCGCACCCTGCTGAACCTACTACTTCTAAAAATGCGGTCATCTTTGAAACTCACTCTCGCCTGCTGCCACGTCTGCCTCGTCCAACCTTGGAAGGTCTTCAAGCTTTTCCCTCTCCATTGCATTTGGCCTCAAAAGGCCCCCACTGTACTCTGGAATCGTTGACTACACATAGACCCTTTGTTGACATTGCTGCTGCTCCCGGTACATTACCTGACCTCTCCATTGCTGGGAACCCAACCATTTTGCCTGTTGATGCCACTGTTGACATCACCAATACTCTGTAGTGCTCCTCTGCTATAGTCAACCTGAATGTGTCCAGCCAATCCTATTTGGTTCCCTGGACACCAACCTTACTGAGACCCCTGATCACCAACACCAAAACCACCCCACTTCTAGCAACCCATCGCCCAACACCATCACCAAATCCTCCACTTTAAACTTAAAAAGGAAGAAACCCAAAGTCTCAATCATGACCACCAGATCATCAAACAACCCCACCACCATTCCTGTCATTGGCTACAGTCGTAGAACTTCTTCTCATTCAGGCCTCCCTAACCCCAACACCCCTAGCAGCTCTTCCAAGCGTTCGTTGCCCTCTCGTCCCAATTCCAAATGATTCCTTGGACCATTTGGAATGTCCATGGTCATAATTCCTCGGCTAAGCAAGCGGAGATCAAATCTCTTATTCGCTCCTCTAAGTCCAACTTCTGCTGTCTCCTGGAGACTAAGGTCTTGGAACCCAATGCTTCTCGCATTGCTTCTTCGGTTGCTCCCTCTTAGTCCTTTCTTGCCAACTATTTGCATAGTCCTAATGGAAGGACCTGGATTCTTTGGGACCCCTCCTTTCTCAACATCACTTACCTCTCCTCCTCTGCTCAAGCTATCCACATCTCCATTTCCCACCATTCTGGTCCCTTCATTTGCTTCCTCTCCATCATTTATGCCCACAACCGAGCCTCCCTCCGTCTCCCCCCTCTAGGATGACCTTCTTTCCTTCTCCAACACTGTTGGCTCCAATTCCTGGGGCATTTCTGGAGACTTCAATGTTATCAGGTTCAGCCATGAAAAGCTTGGGGGTAACCCCATTGATTCTCAGGCCGTGGATTCTTTCAATAATTGTATTGAAGATCTTAACCTCACTGACCTTAGATGGTCTGAGACTAAGCTAACCTGGCACAATAGAAGAGCCAAAAATCTCCGAGTGGCCTGCAAGCTTGATAGGGCCCTACTTACTAAAGCTTGGCTAAATTCCTACCCCTCCTCTCAAGTTCGCTTCGGCCTCCCTGGGATCTCTGACCATAGCCCCATCTCAATTTATATTCTTCCTTTCCGCTCCTTTGGGCCTAAGCCTTTCAAGTTCTTTGACATGTGGATCTCCCACCCAGACTTCCATTCTCGTCCATAATGTCTGGAATAGCCACACCCCTAACTCCTCTTCCCCTCTCATTGTGTTTGCCAATAAGGTCAAGAGTGTGAAACTTGCCCTATAACTCTGGAACTCCGCTACCTTTGGGAACATCTCCTCTCGAGTTTTTCTTGGTCGGGATAATCTCCACTCTATCCAAGCCAGGCTTCATCATGACCCCTTCAACCCTACCCTTACCGACCAAGAGAAAATGGCTACTTCCTCTCTCTCAGGTCCTTAACCAGGAAAAGAGCTTCCTTGGTCAAAAAGCTCGTATCAAATGGCTTGACTTGGGTGATTCTAATTCGGCTTATTTCCATCGCTCCCTCAAAGCTAGGAATAATGCCAATTCCATCCCAATGCTTACCTCCTCCTCTGGGATCAACAAATAAAATAGGAAATTATGGACCCAAATCACTGTTCACACGAACAATGTCGTGTGTCCATGAAAACAGTAACTCATGAACAGTGTTTTTCCCTGAATTTTATTACTGTTCTCTTCTTCTTAATGATATGATCTACATCATTTAAAAAAAAAACTGCCAAAAGTTTTTTAAGATTGTGGTTCCTTTATTGTTTAATTTTTATCCTGCATAATATTTTATGGGTTAGTATTTCAAATAGTTTTGTTATTTTATAATTAGTAAACTGAAATTATTTGCTGGCAGCCTGACCTTGAGTAGGTCAATCCTCCAATCTATGTACCTGTTCTGGTCAAGCATCTTTGCCCTTCCTGTCTCTGTCATTAAGACCTTTGAAGGCATCCTTTGCTCTTTTCTCTGGAAGGGAACCGATTCCTCTAAATTCCTCAGACCCTTAAGCTGAGAAAAAGTTTGCCTCCCTAAAGCCGAAGGTGGTCTAGGGATTAGAAGAATCAAAAACACCAACTCTGTTGGAATCCTCAAGCTTACCTGGAAGATTGTGTCCAAACATAAGAGTATATGGGTAGACTGGATTTACTCTGGTCTTCTCAAATCTAACTCCCTTTAGACTGCTCCCTCCATCTCTAATGCTTCCTGGATTTGGGCCAAGATCCTTGACCATAAACCCCTGGCCCTCTCTGCCATCTCCTTCAAGATTGGTACTGGCCAATCCATCTCCCTATGGAAGGACCCATGGCATCTTGCAGGCATCCTCTATCACATCCTTCCCCCCAGAGTCATTTACTCTTCGGGCCTCTCTTCTAGTGCCTTAGTCTCCTCTATCCTCTCCCCCCACCGGCTGGTCCCCTCCCACCTCTCCTCCCCTTTTTGACCTAAAGACCTCCCTCCCCCCTTCCTCCTGGCTATAGAGGAAGGATAGACAAATGTATCTGGCTTCCCTCCTCAAATCGTGTTTTCTCTTCCGCCTCCGCCTGGTCTTTCATCCGAACCCCCTCCCCGGTTGTCCCCTGGCACAAGGTAGTTTGGTTTAAAGGGCATTTCCCCGCCATAGTTTCACACTCTGGCGATGCCTTTCAAACTACCTCCCCACCCAAACATTCCTCATCCATCGTCATATCCCACCCAACCCTGCCTGTAGCCTCTACCCCTTGGGAATTGAGGATATCCCCCACCTCTTCTTCTCTTGCCCCCTTTCCTCCCTCATATGGTCTAATGTCCAGTCCAAATGCTGGCCGACTAGAAGATCCATTCTTCCTTTTCACGGGGAGTGGAACTGGATAGATATGACCTTCTCGGGTTCTTCCATTTGTGATTCCATTGGAAATTAGCTTTTGCCGCCACCATTAACCACCTTTGGATAGAGCGCAACATCCGTAGATGGACTTCCAAATCCCGTTCTCCGGATAAGATTTGGAAAGCTATCTACTTCGATGTCACGTCTAAAGCTTCATTCCTTTATACCTGCCCGATCCATGTACACCAAGAAATTCTCTCATTATTGCCTCTTAGAACTTGCAGGGATGTTTGAGCATGCTCATTTTGTTGTTTTCTTTTCCTTGCTTTGGCCTCTGGCCTTTATTTTGTTTGTTGGCCTTCGGCCTGTGTTTTGTTAGTTGGCTAAGGCCTCTCACTCCCCTCTTACCTCCCCTTGTATATTCTTCTTCTCGGTAATGAATTATTTATTCATCAAAAAAAAAAAAATGGAGTTGATTAATTGAAAGATGAAAATAAGAAAACAATTTAAATGACAATACCAGCTGCTGTGAACATATAAATCTCCTATCACCAATTATGGTAAAATAAATGAGCATGCCATTGAAGAGATCAAACACATAATTTCATATCCCAAAGCAAGAAACAGAAAACGATATTACTATTAGACTATGGAGAAGTTAAAAAAAAAAAAAAAAAACAAAAAACACTACTAGTTTACCCTTGTCCTGATACTGGTGAACCCACCATTGTTTGCAGTTGAAACAACACCTAAAGAGGATGAAGAGAAAGGAATTCAGAGATACAAATCTATCTACATATTCTGTAGAAAACTAATACACACAAACAGGATAAGTAGAGATGTATAAACCTTTGAAAAGACCAGTAGGTCCACCATTTTCTCCGCCAGTTGGATCTACTTGAAATGTACTTCTACTAACTCCTCCCATGACGACGTCATCTAAGGCACCCCAAGGAAGCTCCCTAGATAACTTATCTGCATGAAAAATATCACTGAAATAGATCCATAGAGGAGATAGAAGAATTGGTTATTGGGAATAAATTTTTGTGCAATGAACAGATTATAAAGAGAAGAAGAATTTTTAACTACTTTTGCAGCTATGAACAATCTAGATAGCTATGGCTAAGTTGTAATAAAGCCAAGCTGCATGCTATTCCAAAGGCTGACTCGTGTCAGATCCAGGGCTGTACTATTCAAGTTCAAGCTGGGACAGTTTCTCCTGCGACTCAACCAAGTCTCAACAATTTTGGCCGAGTCAAGACTGACTCATGTCAGATCCAGGGCTGCATTAGTCACTTGATTAAAAAAAAGGCTGTACCCAAAGCACGAAGCTCCCGCCACTGCGGGGTCTGGGGAGGGTCATAATGTACGCAGTTTTACCCCCGCAGAGAGGCTGTTTCCCGACTTAACCCACGAGCTAGTAAGGTTGCATAGAGGCCAACTCTTTACTCACATGATTGTGTATCTAAAATAAATTGGAGAAGTGTACGCCACTCAACAGAATGATAGGATACTCTACAACTATTAAATTTATATAGAAGGTTCCAAAATTTCACGAACTTCAAGGTTTCTTAGCTTAAAGAATTCTTTTGTATGAAATAGGTCTTTTGAATTTCTACAATAATACATCTATTAATTTTGTCCGACAGCCCACATGTTGACCTATATGTCTCCCAACAGTCAAATAACAAACCTTCAAATCCAAAGAGCAATTTTCCATTTCGAAGTCCAACACATGTCTTTACAGCATTGATCAAATTTTGCATCCCAATGTACTCAACCATTTCTGGTGAATCACCTTTTATCTACTTGCAACAAGTAAAACACAGATTCAAGTTAGAATATTAACTCTAAAGAATACAACAGAAATTGGAAAGCAAACGAAAGCACCAAAATCAAACTTTCTATTAATCTACTCCTGACACATAATATATGCAATCATTTGACCACCTCTGGTTCAAAGAACTTGATTCCCTGCACCATACCAGGAGACCAAAATGTCAAGAACAGAAAAAAAGAACACATAAAATGATAGAAGTCAATAAACAGTTTGTAGATCCCTAAAATTTTATTTCAAATTTCCACAGAAAATAGATCATAGTTGTCACATCATCTAGGAGACCCAAGGCGTTGGAGGGGGCTTGGATGCAAGGCAACACCAACAAGGCACCTGGACGCCGAGCGATGCCTTGGCAACTATGAAATAGGTAGTAATGCAATCAAAGATTTATATGAAGATCAGGGTGCAGATTATATCAGTGCGATACCAATCCAAAGCGGTTTTGGATTGGCAATCGATAGAAAGGATTAGCTGGTGTATTGGCCAATCTAGTATTAAAAATAAAATAAAAAAACCAGAACTTTGGCCCACCCTATCCCAATCCCAATCACTCTTTTAACCATGACTATAATGAATATGACAGAGCTTAAGGCATACTTGGCTGTAATTTGCCCTATCAGGAGTGTCCCCTTCCTTTGGGCCAATGATGACAGAAGCTGCATTGATGACTTTCCTCACACCTTTGAAGTACTCAGGAAGAAGAGTGCTTTCCTTAGTAATGCCTCCAACAATCTGGGGGAAAAGGAAGAAGAAAACAAGCTCAGAACTATATTCAAACAATGAATAAACTGAACTATTTTCTTTTCTCAAGTCATCGGGGAGAACTGTTGAGAACATCCCCTTTCGGATTGAGTTCTATGATAACACTTGTCATGCTCAAAAAATGGCACAAATCCGTGGAGCCCCTAAGGTTGGGCAAGACACGGGAGAGGCATTTCGGGGGCATGCTCTTTAGTCCAACATCAACTAGGGGGAAGAGACTAGGCTAGTTGATAACCTCAAGCACCTCTTCCATGGTCACGACACATTTTAAAGCTGTGAAGCCCATGGGCCAAAGCAGACAATATCATGCCAAAGGTAAGGGTGATGTAGATCAAACCGTTAAAAGAGAGGGTTCAATGTTGGCCCAAGCAATCCACCTCTTGGACAGTCCACCTCTTGGATAGTCCAGTCTTAGGTACTCCACCTCTTGGAGGATAGTTTTGGACAGCTTGTAGAACCTCCAAATCTTCACCAACCAGCCCTAAAGTCTTCACAATCAGCCTCCAAAGTCTCTACTAAAGTCAATAAGGGAGGCTTAGCTTATCTACATTTAGCCTATAAATATGGATCCATTGTAAGCTTGTAGGAGATTGGAAATGAATGAAACTCTTGAGGTGTTTGCTTGCAAACTTGTTGTCTGAGAGAGACTGTGAGATCAGCTGAGAGAGCTGAGGATGAGAGACCCAGGCTGAGAGAGCCACCCCTGTCCCCTCTATCCCCATCCTCTTCTATCCACAACCTATCTTCTTCTTTTTTTTGTTATTTTCCCTACAACTTATGTTAGTTCTTTAAGTTCTTTAGTCTCAGTTGACTCTATTTTCATATCTAATATTATTCAGGAATTGTTATCCCTTTTAAGGGCCAATTATGGGAAATTTCTGAATCTTATTGTATCTAAGTATTGGGGGGCTGTTTTCTTACACTTTGTTGGATTTTACATATCTTGTAATCAGTCCTACTATTGTTGTTTTGTGATCCTGCCTGGGGTTAAGTCCCTTGTGACTTGACTCTTACATTAACTTAATTCCTGAATACTAGATCTGGAAAATATAAAATCAAGCTTGATGCTAGCCTTCAAATGTTAGTAACAATCCCCGAACAAAGCTAGACTAACATAAGCTATAGGGTTAATGTAGAGTCAAGTCACAAGGGACTTAACCCCAGGCAGGATCACAAAACAACAATAGTAGGACTGATTACAAGATATGTAAAATCCAACAAAGTGTAAGAAAACAGCCCCCCAATACTTAGATACAATAAGATTCAGAAATTTCCCATAATTGGCCCTTAAAAGGGATAACAATTCCTGAATAATATTAGATATGAAAATAGAGTCAACTGAGACTAAAGAACTTAAAGAACTAACATAAGTTGTAGGGAAAATAACAAAAAAAAGAAGAAGATAGGTTGTGGATAGAAGAGGATGGGGATAGAGGGGACAGGGGTGGCTCTCTCAGCCTGGGTCTCTCATCCTCAGCTCTCTCAGCTGATCTCACAGTCTCTCTCAGACAACAAGTTTGCAAGCAAACACCTCAAGAGTTTCATTCATTTCCAATCTCCTACAAGCTTACAATGGATCCATATTTATAGGCTAAATGTAGATAAGCTAAGCCTCCCTTATTGACTTTAGTAGAGACTTTGGAGGCTGATTGTGAAGACTTTAGGGCTGGTTGGTGAAGATTTGGAGGTTCTACAAGCTGTCCAAAACTATCCTCCAAGAGGTGGAGTACCTAAGACTGGACTATCCAAGAGGTGGACTGTCCAAGAGGTGGATTGCTTGGGCCAACATTGAACCCTCTCTTTTAACGGTTTGATCTACATCACCCTTACCTTTGGCATGATATTGTCTGCTTTGGCCCATGGGCTTCACAGCTTTAAAATGTGTCGTGACCATGGAAGAGGTGCTTGAGGTTATCAACTAGCCTAGTCTCTTCCCCCTAGTTGATGTTGGACTAAAGAGCATGCCCCCGAAATGCCTCTCCCGTGTCTTGCCCAACCTTAGGGGCTCCACGGATTTGTGCCATTTTTTGAGCATGACAAGTGTTATCATAGAACTCAATCCGAAAGGGGATGTTCTCAACAGTTCTCCCCGATGACTTGAGAAAAGAAAATAGTTCAGTTTATTCATTGTTTGAATATAGTTCTGAGCTTGTTTTCTTCTTCCTTTTCCCCCAGATTGTTGGAGACATTACTAAGGAAAGCACTCTTCTTCCTGAGTACTTCAAAGGTGTGAGGAAAGTCATCAATGCAGCTTCTGTCATCGTTGGCCCAAAGGAAGGGGACACTCCTGATAGGGCAAAATACAGCCAAGTATGCCTTAAGCTCTGTCATATTCATTATAGTCATGGTTAAAAGAGTGATTGGGATTGGGTTAGGGTGGGCCAAAGTTCTGGTTTTTTTATTTTTTTTTTTAATACTAGATTGGCCAATACACCAGCTGATCCTTTCTGTCGATTGCCAATCCAAAACCACTTTGGATTGGTATCGCATTGATATAATCTGCACCCTGATCTTCATATAAATCTTTGATTGCATTACTACCTATTTCATAGTTGCCAAGGCATCGCTCGGCGTCCAGGTGCCTTGTTGGTGTTGCCTTGCATCCAAGCCCCCTCCAACGCCTTGGGTCTCCTAGATGATGTGACAACTATGATCTATTTTCTGTGGAAATTTGAAATAAAATTTTAGGGATCTACAAACTGTTTATTGACTTCTATCATTTTATGTGTTCTTTTTTTCTGTTCTTGACATTTTGGTCTCCTGGTATGGTGCAGGGAATCAAGTTCTTTGAACCAGAGGTGGTCAAATGATTGCATATATTATGTGTCAGGAGTAGATTAATAGAAAGTTTGATTTTGGTGCTTTCGTTTGCTTTCCAATTTCTGTTGTATTCTTTAGAGTTAATATTCTAACTTGAATCTGTGTTTTACTTGTTGCAAGTAGATAAAAGGTGATTCACCAGAAATGGTTGAGTACATTGGGATGCAAAATTTGATCAATGCTGTAAAGACATGTGTTGGACTTCGAAATGGAAAATTGCTCTTTGGATTTGAAGGTTTGTTATTTGACTGTTGGGAGACATATAGGTCAACATGTGGGCTGTCGGACAAAATTAATAGATGTATTATTGTAGAAATTCAAAAGACCTATTTCATACAAAAGAATTCTTTAAGCTAAGAAACCTTGAAGTTCGTGAAATTTTGGAACCTTCTATATAAATTTAAGTTGTAGAGTATCCTATCATTCTGTTGAGTGGCGTACACTTCTCCAATTTATTTTAGATACACAATCATGTGAGTAAAGAGTTGGCCTCTATGCAACCTTACTAGCTCGTGGGTTAAGTCGGGAAACAGCCTCTCTGCGGGGGTAAAACTGCATACATTATGACCCTCCCCAGACCCCGCAGTGGCGGGAGCTTCGTGCTTTGGGTACATCCTTTTTTTTAATCAAGTGACTAATGTAGCCCTGGATCTGACATGAGTCAGTCTTGACTCGGCCAAAATTGTTGAGACTTGGTTGAGTCGCAGGAGAAATTGTCCCAGCTTGAACTTGAATAGTACAGCCCTGGATCTGACACGAGTCAGCCTTTGGAATAGCATGCAGCTTGGCTTTATTACAACTTAGCCATAGCTCTCTAGATTGTTCATAGCTGCAAAAGTAGTTAAAAATTCTTCTTCTCTTTATAATCTGTTCATTGCACAAAAATTTATTCCCAATAACCAATTCTTCTATCTCCTCTATGGATCTATTTCAGTGATATTTTTCATGCAGATAAGTTATCTAGGGAGCTTCCTTGGGGTGCCTTAGATGACGTCGTCATGGGAGGAGTTAGTAGAAGTACATTTCAAGTAGATCCAACTGGCGGAGAAAATGGTGGACCTACTGGTCTTTTCAAAGGTTTATACATCTCTACTTATCCTGTTTGTGTGTATTAGTTTTCTACAGAATATGTAGATAGATTTGTATCTCTGAATTCCTTTCTCTTCATCCTCTTTAGGTGTTGTTTCAACTGCAAACAATGGTGGGTTCACCAGTATCAGGACAAGGGTAAACTAGTAGTGTTTTTTGTTTTTTTTGTTTTTTTTTAACTTCTCCATAGTCTAATAGTAATATCGTTTTCTGTTTCTTGCTTTGGGATATGAAATTATGTGTTTGATCTCTTCAATGGCATGCTCATTTATTTTACCATAATTGGTGATAGGAGATTTATATGTTCACAGCAGCTGGTATTGTCATTTAAATTGTTTTCTTATTTTCATCTTTCAATTAATCAACTCCATTTTTTTTTTTTGATGAATAAATAATTATTACCGAGAAGAAGAATATACAAGGGGGGGGAAGAGGGGAGTGAGAGGCCTTAGCCAACTAACAAAACACAGGCCGAAGGCCAACAAACAAAATAAATGCCGGAGGCCAAAGCAAGGAAATGAAAACAACAAAATGAGCATGCTCAAACATCCCTGCAAGTTCCAAGAGGCAATAATGAGAGAATTTCTTGGTGTACATGGATCGGGCGGGTATGAAGGAATGAAGCTTTAGACGTGACATCGAAGTAGATAGCTTTCCAAATCTTATCCGGAGAACGGGATTTGGAAGTCCATCTACGGATGTTGCGCTCCATCCAAAGGTGGTTAATGGTGGCGGCAAAAGCTAATTTCCAATGGAATCACAAATGGAAGAACCAGAGAAGGTTATATCCATTCAGTTCCACTCCCCGTGAAAAGGAAGAATGGATCTTCTAGTCGGCCAGCATTTGGACTGGACATTAGACCATATGAGGGAGGAAAGGGGGCAAGAGAAGAAGAGGTGGGGGATATCCTCAATTCCCAAGGGGTAGAGGCTACAGGCAGGGTTGGGTGGGATATGACGATGGATGAGGAATGTTTGGGTGGGGAGGTAGTTTGAAAGGCATCGCCAGAGTGTGAAACTATGGCGGGGAATATGCCCTTTAAACCAAACTACCTTGTGCCAGGGGACAACCGGGGAGGGGGTTCGGATGAAAGACCAGGCGGAGGCGGAAGAGAACACGATTTGAGGAGGGAAGCCAGATACATTTGTCTATCCTTCCTCTATAGCCAGGAGGAAGGGGGGAGGGAGGTCTTTAGGTCAAAAAGGGGAGGAGAGGTGGGAGGGGACCAGCCGGTGGGGGGAGAGGATAGAGGAGACTAAGGCACTAGAAGAGAGGCCCGAAGAGTAAATGACTCTGGGGGGAAGGATGTGATAGAGGATGCCTGCAAGATGCCATGGGTCCTTCCATAGGGAGATGGATTGGCCAGTACCAATCTTGAAGGAGATGGCAGAGAGGGCCAGGGGTTTATGGTCAAGGATCTTGGCCCAAATCCAGGAAGCATTAGAGATGGAGGGAGCAGTCTAAAGGGAGTTAGATTTGAGAAGACCAGAGTAAATCCAGTCTACCCATATACTCTTATGTTTGGACACAATCTTCCAGGTAAGCTTGAGGATTCCAACAGAGTTGGTGTTTTTGATTCTTCTAATCCCTAGAC
>NC_056565.1:31935276-32200728 GCF_013358625.1 Macadamia integrifolia | reverse complement strand
TCCCTGAAGTTTCCAAGACATGGTGCTTAGATAGATTAGCTAAACGGTTGAAGGACCATAAGTGTGATTTGAAGGCCGAGTACTATAGTAAGTATGATTCACCCTCTGATCGGAGGAAAAATATTGATCTTCAACTTATACCATTGGAGCAATGGGATGTGCTACTGAAGTTGTGGGATGATAAAAAGCATAAGGTAATGTACATTTATAAATGTGTTATATTACTTCAAATTGTTGATGTATTCTCACTAATTGAATGGTTGTGACAATAACATATAAATTGTATTTGGTAAGGTATTGAAACGAATGGATTGACATCTATGACATGAGTATATATACAAGTTTGGTTTTAGCATTAAGTACCTTAAGGAACTGAAATTAATAAATGATACATTATTTTATTGTAGGAACTTTCTGATCGTAATAAGAAAAATAAGTCCAAACAAAAAATGCGTCATAGAATGGGTAAAACTTCATATGACGTCATACGTGAGAAATTGGTAAGTATTTTGTTTTATATTATCATATTGATTACATCAAGTTAATTAACCTTTTATTATCCCAAAGTCTTTAATACTTATTTTTTTTTGTTTTATACTTCAGCATAAGGAGGACCCAAAAAAAAAAGGCTTCCAAATCGTATCAAAATGTTTGACTACACCCATAAAAGGCCTGGATATTCCATGGATGGCGAGTCTACGGAAAAGTTGGTATGTTATGAAATAGAGCACAAGTGTTGATATTGATCTTTTGTTTCTCTAACTATTTGATTAATCTTTTATTTAATTATTTATCATTATGGTTTGTGATTGCTTATGAAATCATGATCTATTTTATATTTTCTTGTTTAATTATACCTGTAGGAAAAAATGCAGCGTGAACTAAGTTTGCAACCTGAAGAAATGCAACAGGACAATGATGTTATTGATGAAACCTTCACCAAAGTAATGGGACATGATAGACGTGGATATGTGCGCATGTTTGGGCCTGGAGTACCCTCAAAACAAGTGTTTGGCTTAGAAGGACTACATGCTCAGAGGCAAGGACAACATATCTCAGAATTAAGGTTAGAGAATAGCCAATTGAAAGAGCAGATTTCTCAACAGAGTGTGGAGATGAATGAGATGAAGTCTCAAATAGCTATGTTTATGCAATTCATGACATCATTCCAATCTTCTCAAGGATAGGTATAATGTATACTTTAATTTCTATACATTTATAATTGAGTTATCTATATATTATATCTTTGGTGGATGTATCTTCATAACCATAATGATTCCATGTGTAACAATCTATGATCTGTGTGTTAATGATTGATGTGTCATGCTCCATTGTAGTGATAGTCTAGAGTTCATTTTTTGACTCTGTATATATAGGTGATGGTGGTTGGGTGAGGTATAACATAAGAGTATAGAGTGTTGAGAGGAGACAAACTTCTTGGACAGCCTTACACTAAGACTTTGTCCTAATTTCTTAAAGGAACCTTCACCTTTAAACATTAGGAAGAACACTAGTAGAAATAATGTAAGTTCCCAATAAATTCATTCTTTGCCATTGCAAAGTAACACAAAAAAAATCTATTTTAAATATGTGATCTTATAGATATTACATTGAGAAATTAAGTCGATAATAACATTGTAATATTATATGAAATTGACCATCTTAATGAACACAAATAGTTTGACAACTTTTAATAATTTCTTTTGCTTTGTTTTTTAGTCAAATTTTGTTAACTAAAAAGCTTTAACCTTTTCATTTTATTTTATTTCTTTATTTTTTTATTATATTTTAGTATGATAGGTGGTGTTTGAAAAGTACATCATTGAAATGATGATAGAGAATTATTTTCATTTGTAAAGGACAATACTCAATACTATGAGTTAATTATGTGTTTGAATGTCCAAACAAAGAAGTATAACGAGATGTCAATAAAATTTCATAAAACAATAAATCTTCTTGTTTATATTTTTGATTTCATGATTTTTAGCAATGAGAAAAGTATGTCATTTTTATTTTCTTAGTAATCAAGCATAACATAAGTTAATTATTCTATATTACAGGATATTGTTAAATCTGATGTGGCAAGGCAAGGCTTTGAAAGATAGTGGAGCTATCCTTTGGAGCAGTATGCAAGACAAACCCAATCGATGAAAAATGCAAAGTCTGAAGTTTGATGTATTGATTGTACGAATTTTTTTTAAAGTGGAATGAAAACAATGACTTCTTATTAAAATTATAAGACTTTTTGAAAAAGGAATGAAAACAATGAATTTTTAATTATGATTGTAAGACTTTTTGGAAGTTGAATGAAAGTAATGTATTATGATATGGATGCCTAGGATGATCTCATTTTCTAAATTGGACAATGTATATTGATGTAATTACAGGAACAATTTACAGATAATATGCAAAATTTACTAATATAAAAATTTTATTTTATTTATTTTGTATTTGGCGACGGGTTTTATTTTACCATTGCTATAAATAAATTATTATTAGGCTTAGGCGACGAATAATAACTGTTGGCATATATATTTTTTGCGACGGATTTTTTTATATTGTTGCTATAAATAAATTTCTTCTATTATTCATATAGTTATAGGCGACGGTATTTGCTGTCGCTAAAAATATATTTGGCGATGGAAAAAATAATTCTGTCGCTAATAATATTTTTCCCAACCACCCATCTTTTTCCGTCGCCTATTTTTAGCTGTGGCAGTATAGGTGACAGAATTGGCGACTGAAAATTAATCGTCGCCGCTATTTTTAGCAATGGTTTTATATTTTTTGCGACGCTTTTTTTCCATCACAAAAAATGTGTTTTCTTGTAGTGCTCGATCCTGGTCTACAAAAGGGAAATTTTCCAAAAACTTATAGTTTTTTGACAAATCACTTGATTTTTTCCTACTTTTTGGTATTCTTCTACTCATTCAATCATTCTATAGCTTGGATTTGCATGATTGGAGCTTGAAGGTAATTTTTTTCCCTAAATCTAATTTTTGGAAGAATTAGTACATAAATATGTTAGAATTTAAAGGTTGCAAGGGAACAAGAGAGCAAGAGGAGAGGTGAGAGTAGAAGGTTGAAGGAGAAGGAGAGAGATGATGGTGAAAAATGTTGCGTGACAATATTGGACACTCCTACCTATATTGCTTTACTAACATGGTATAAAGAATTATATACACCTCCTTATGGAGGTAAAAGGTAAAAGGAAAAAATACAATCCAAGACAACAAGATAATAATCCAGTTCCGAAAGTACTCCTAAGACAAACTCTAACACTCCCCTAAAGCTAGAGAATAAATATCATACATTTCCAGCTTGCACGAAAGGGTACTGAACTATGAGAGATGAGCCATTTTGGTGAAGATGTTTGCCAATTGATCACATGTCTTCACAGAGGGGTGCAAATGTAACCAGAGTCTATCTTCTCCTTGACAAAATGTCAGTCTGCTTCAATGTCTTTGTTCTATCAAGTTGAATGGGATTCTGAGCAGTACTTATAATAGCCTTGTTATCACAATAGAGCTATATAGGTTCCTCAATGTCAAACCCCAACTCCATTACTAACTGTCTCAACCATAGGAGTTCACATACTCTATGAACCATTGCCTTAAATTCTATCTCTATGCTTGATCTAGCCACAATAGATTGTTTTTTGCTCCTCTATGTAACCAGATGACCAACAAGAAATGTGCAATAACCCGATGTAGACCATTTGTCAGAAATGGATCTAGTTCAATCAGTATACGATAGTCCTTTCCATGGGGTGGACTTCTAGTATCTAACAATACAGTATATAGCATCTAAGTGCCCACTCTTGGGGATTAACATAAACTGGCTCACCACTACAACTACATAAATGATGTTTGGGCAAGTCCAAGAGATAAATAAGCTTCCCACTAGCCTCTGGTATTTCTTTGCATTTACAAAGGAAGGACTGCAGTCTTCTCCTAGCTTGTGATTTTGCTCAATAGGAGAGCATGCCGGTTTGCAACCCAACATCCCTGTTTCTTTCAACAAATCGAGCACAAACTTTCTTTGACATGTATCAATTCAATTATAAGACCTTGACACTTTAATCCCTAAGAAATACTTCATGAGTCTTAGATCTTTAATCTCAAATTATTAGGTCAAGTGGTCTTCAGCCTAGCTATCTCAACCTTATCATCTTTAATCACCACAATGTCATCAACATAGACAATAAGGGTTGTGATGGTGTCATTACCTCATCGGGTAAATAAGGTGTGATTTGCTTGACTCCGGGAATACCCATTTTTTAGAATTAGCCTATTTGAACCTCTCAAACCAAGCCATTGAAGACTGTTTGAGACCATATAATGCATTTTTAAGGAAATACACTTTCCTTTCAATTGAAGCAAATTTGAAACCCAGTGGAGCTTGTATGTACTCTTCTAAGTCACCATGGAAAGCATTCTTCACATCCAACAACTGATACAATAGCCAATCTACATCCTCACGGCGTTGATTTTTTTTCTTTACAAATAATTACTTTATTTTTTTGATTTAGAAAATACATTTTCCATCAACATAAAATTGAAAAAAGTATGGTTAATATAGCTTTGATGGAACTCTATCATATATATGTTATTCACTATTGGCCGATCCACAGCTATACCTAATCGAAATTTTTTTTCTAGTTGGTAAATAATTATTTTAATTTTTAAAAAATATGATAAATAGTTTAATAATTCAAATTAAAAGAGGGAAAATAGGGAAAATATTTTGTTTTGATTTGAAAAATAAAGGGAAAATATGAAATTAATTTAAAGTGTTTTGAAGCTTACATGATGTGTTATGTTGTACCATATTTTATTTTGTTGTATTCTGTCATTATACTATTGAAAAATAATTATTAAAAAATATTTTTAACTAAGAAAAATATAAGTAGCTGCCATATACTTTCAGTGGTGTCATATAATGTGCTTAAGTTAATAATGACTTATTTTTTCTATTCATCAATGTTAAGGTGATATAAAATGGCTAACGTGATAGTGGAGAGATTGTCCTGACTCGGTTTAATTTGAATTGCTGTGATAGGTCTCAGACAGGAGATCGGAAGCACGGCTAAGTTTTGGCTCGCGGTCGCCCATTGCCAAAGGGGTAGAGATTACCCCAAGTGTTCGTGCATCACATACCAGTTTAATTGGAGGGGATTTGTACCTTTTGATCCTAGACAGTAAGTGACCCAACTCCTCACACATAATTCCAGGCACGTATCGAAGTTACCGAAAGGCCTTGAGCATGTCTGAGGGCAACCACCCGTGCAAGACCAGCCATGGGACAACAAGCAGTTAAGACAGCAAGCTGTCTTGACCACCGGAAATATACCACTGGATCCACTGGGCCTGAATCTAGTGGGCTGTTTTTGGTGAACATATCAGGCTTCTATCATGGTGTTGATGCCCGTGGGTCCCGCCACTCACGTCGTAAATAGTCTCGGATGATCCCAAATCATCCCCCACACTTTACTCGTAACGTGAACGCATTTGAACCTAAGTGGACAGGTTCTTAAGCTCCAAAAGTCATAATAACTCGATTGGTCCGAATAGGGTCCAACAAAATAGACCCTAAAGTCCATTTTAACTTATAAGTTAGAAATGAAGAATTCATTTCCTCATTTCTATTGTGTCCAACATAAGGAAGGAGAGAAAAAGGAGAAGGAAGAAGAAGGAGAAGGCTTACCTTAGTGCCGATTGCAGCCAAGTTGTCGGAATCACTGCCGGAGGTAAGTACACTCACTTCCACCACTCTCTCTCTTCATTTCGACCTAGAAAAATCTTGGTATAGATGGAATCTTAGTGTACAAACTATGTTAAGGTCATAAAATGAGTGTTCTACCCTCCCAGTGTTGTTGCCAAGCTCGAACCAAGCCCGGTGAACTCCGGCAACATGTATTGCCAAAAGACAAACTAGGGTTTCGATCGTTCGATTGACGTATCTCCCAAATGACTCATTGGAATCGGGAATTTATTAGCTTAGAATGATGCTAGGAACATCCCCTACAAACTCCACGGAACAAATCCTGATAATTGGGCCCTAGCTGGAAAGCCCCAAAATAGGTGGACTATCCTGAACCACCATCGGAAGCAGAAACAGCCCACCGGATCCATTGGTTCTGCTTTCGATGGCATATTTTTGGTGGACCACTGAGCCTTAGGATCCCTCTGTCAGTTCCACCAGAAACAGGACTGATATTTTTGGTGGAAATTCCTTGTTTCCAGTGGGTGTTTCCAGTGACATTACTGTCACTGAAGGATTTTGTTTGTACCCTTTGGGGGTGATCCATGTGGGTCCCTCCTGATATTTTTGACACGTACTGATGTACGATTATCCTTGTGTCTAGGATAGTGATGCGCAGAAGCCCCGAGATCGAAACTGAGTGGATTGATCGGTGGCCTTATCTGAACCCTAACACAAGCAGAGATCAACAAGGTGAGGGGTGGACTGTGTTTATTTTTAGAATGTTTATTATTATTAAATTACTATGCTTAGAATTATATGTTTAATTGTAATTTCTCAAATACGATGATGATATGTTACATTTGTCATTTTACAATCATGATATGAACTGTATGGAGATGTATGATGGGATCCGGTGTGGCCGAGGTGGTACCAGTATCGTGATTGCCATGTGTTTGGTTGTGTGTGGGATAGAATCCGACGTGGTCAAGGTGGTACTGGTGTCATGATTGCCGTATCTATGTTGCATTCATATATTGATTATGTGCATTAGAGTTAGTTATAGTCATGGGTTACATTTTGTGGCCAAGGTCTCGCTGGTATCGTGTACCCTGGGACTAGATTTGGAAATGGATACTCTTCGTGGCCGATGATTGGTACCGGTATTGTATAGTCCATACTCAACTATGATATATATGCTAGATTAGGTAAATGGTCTGGGGTTTCACTTTGTGGCCAAGGTCTCGCTGGTATTGTGTACCTGAGATTGTATTTGGAGATGGATTACACTTTGTGGCCGAGGTCTTACCGATATCGTGTAATTCATATTAACTATATCACTATAAAGGCATATAGCATATATGTGTTTAGATATCACTCCCTATGCTACGAACCCTTGCCAACAGGGGTTAAGGTGTTGGATAACCCATTGTAGTATGTTCGATGTGCCTTTCCGGAATGCCACACCCATGATACAATATGATTGTAGCTGGAGGTGGGAACCTGTCCGGCTTGGCTGATGTGTTACCGGTGCCATGACTGCCAAGAGGGGATTATCAGGGATTTGTTAGGTGACCCATGGACACATACGGGGACCGATAGGCTTTTATTCACGGTTAGGGTTTGTATCCTTGCGTAGTCAATGGCAGTTCCGAGATGAAGGATACAACCTAATGTGTCGTAGTAGCATTTACCAGACTTAGTTTGTATTGTTAGGTGGATAATAAATAAATGAACTGCATCACGAGCATCATGAACTATATGTTTAATTTCCGTTATCATGTATCATAAATTATTACTGCTATTGTCTTGCTTAGATGTGCTTGATCCCACCCCTCACTAAGCTAGTTGGAAAGCTCACCCCACGTATACACATTTTTTAGATGATGATGTAAGTACGGTTGTGCCTGTGGCTAATGACTCTTTTTCCTCTGGACCTGAGTACAGAGTGAGTAACTGGTGGATGCCAGAAGCGGAGGAGCATAGCCAGGACTGTGCTTGTGACTTTTGTGCATACGCGGTGCCATAAGATGTTAGGCGTATTTTTGATTATGTTGATACAGGTCTGTGAATATTAGGTTTTAAACTTGATATATGTAAGTCTTGAAGGATTGTAAACAGAATAACTTGGTTAACGATATTATGTTTATCATTAGACAATTTCCCTATTTATATCTGATGATTTCACTATTATACTCTGATTCCGCTGCTTTTGGTTGGTTGTGATGTGAGATTGTGAAATTTTAAGGTATTGCTATCAGCGATCCTGGTAGGTTTGTAAGACAGGTACGTGTCTTACTCACACCACCGGTATTCCTAATGGTAAGTTGGGTCTACTGGAATTGGGGTCTAACATATAGGGACAAGAAAAAAAGGCAGTAAATAGCGTAAGATAAAGGGGATGTGGACTAATATGAAGGCTTATGTTAGGGAGGTTATGTCTAAGTGGAGGTTATTTTATAGCATCCCAACAAATGCCACTACAGGTCCTTATTACTAGCCGATGCTTGATGCTGTTGTTGAGGTTAGACCAAGGATAAAGGGGCCCACTACATACAAGGTGATGAATGTGCATTTGCCACAACATGAGAAAGAGTTTAAAGAATACATAGATGAATCGAGGGTATTATGGGAGAGCTACGGGGTCACCATAATGTGTGATGGTTGGATAGAGCCAATGAGAAAGTCCATCAACTTTATGGTTTATGTGATGGACGGACAATTTTTTTGAAATTTTGTTGATGCATCTAAAGAAACAAAGAATGCAAAATACATCTACAAGTTATTAAAGGAGGAAGTGCAAGAGGTTCGAATAGATAACGTTGTTCAAATTGTGTCAGAAAACGGAAGCAACTATAAGAAGGCCGGTCAGAAAATGATGAACAACAGCAAATACCGACTCTTTTGGACTCCTTGTGCAGCACACTGCATTGATTAGATGTTAAAGATTAAAGGTTCATACCGATGCAAGATATTCATAAAAATAAAAAGTAAAAGAAAAAATCAATAAAGTGAATAAACTGAGTTCATCTTCATCAATCACCATAGCATATAATATGAATATAAACAAATTTATAAATATCAAGTATGCACACATATTGGGCAATATCAGGGATATTTTTTCCATTATAGATTAAGCAACAAAAAAGACAAGGAGACTTTGTGCTTTCTCTCACTTGTTTGGTGGGCATTTTCATTGCATGCATTCAAGTATTCACACAAATGGTGCCTAAGGGCATTGATTAGTTGCCTTTTATGTTAACACAGAAATTTTTTATACCGATTTTTTTTCTTTTAATAAATTTGTTGTAAGCAAACCTGATGTTGAGCTTTCTTTTCTTTTTTGTGTGACAACTCGTGCAAAATCACCATAGTTGGGACGGAGAAAAAGTTACAATGATATGGTTGATTCATCTCAGAGAGAATTAGAAAGGAGTATGTGATTAAGCAAATCGTCATAGTCTGGGCAGTTACAAAGAAGAGGAAGGAGTTGTGAAACCTCTCGCGACCTCTCTCTTTGCTGCTCAAACCTCTCTCTCAATCTCATACCTCTCTCACTAGTTCTTCTAAGACAAAAAAGAAGGCTTGAGATGGAGAAGAGGAAGGAAGTGTGAAAAAAAAAAAAATCAGATAAAGAAGAAAGAAGATGAACTAGCCATTTAAAAAAAAAAAAAAAAAAGGTAGAGAAGATAGAAGAAGATGAAGTGGAGAAGGGCCTATCTTGGCAAAATAGAGGCTTCACCAAATCCGAAATGGAGGGGGGAGGTTCGTCGGAGTCGGAAACAATGGAGCGAGGTTCACCGGAGTCGGTATCGAGGAAGGGAGCTTGTTGTAACTTGTAATAACTTGTAATAACTTGTAAAGCAACTGAATAGTGGGTGTTGTATGGGGCTTCGGTATGGGGGTTGAGGAAGATTGTTATCAAAGTACTCTCACAGACATGTTCTGCATCTGGTTGTGATTGAAACTGGACTGCATTTTCTCTCATCCACTCAAAAATGTCATCTTGCTAATTTGGTGTATGTGCACTAAAATATGAGAATAAGGATGGAGCACATACGTATGGGTATGGAGAATGATAGGGGCTAGATCGAGCTTACTGATGTTTTTCAGATTGACTCGGATGACGAGGATCCTTTGCTCGGCTGGTTAGGGACAAAGGAGGCGAACCATTGATGGATCAGCCTGGAGATAGGCCGGACCCATTTATAGCACAAGAGATGGAGGTCAATGTTGATGAGTACATGGCTACAGATGGTAGGATACAGTCACAGACCTCCCGACCATTCAACCCTGCACCTGGTAAAGTTGATTCAAATGGAGATGATGATTAGTCCACTTCCTCAGGTGGTAGTACCCAGACTCAAACTCAAACTCAAACTCAAACTCAGATATAAACACAGTATCACTCACCAAGTAGTGATGAGGGTGGTGATGATGGTGATGGTGGACATAATGATGATATTGATGGGGGTCAGGGTGGTGATAGATTTGAATGTGGTCAAGAGCAGTATGAAGAGTCAGAGTCAGAGCCGGTGTGACTCACTGGGGAGAGCCAATTTGAGCATTCCACACAAGATATGGATCATAGTGCACATCAACTAGGGGGTGGGAGGAGTGTAGGCTACAAAAGAGGGTCTTATCGCCGGTTCAGTGGAGATAAGCAGAGAGATTGTATGGATGCTAATAGTTTGTTTACATCTATTGGTGGAAAGAGTTTGATTAGAGGGGATAGTCATCTTCACAGCCACAGCAGAGGAAGTGGGCACGATTTACTGGAGAGAGCACCTGCTCTAAGTATAGTATTGATGGTGGTTATGGAGCGTATGGTCAATTCATTGGGATGGGGCATACATCTAGTTCATCAATTCATAGTATTGATAATAACGCCCAGTCACATGGTGGTGGCTTTGTGGACAGCTTATTCTCCTACCTAGTCCAGCAGTACATGCTACCAGAAGCATCACGTAACAGTGGCTCAATTGCGGGTTCTTCTTCATACTATGGTGGTACACATACCTTATGATAGGTTGCTTTCAGTATATCGAGGACATAGTTTTTATGACTTGGCTTGCATTTGTATTGCAATCAGAAGAAAATGCATGTTAACTCCATCAGACAATGAGTGGAATCCAACCAGGCCGTCATAGTTCATTTCAATAGACAATCATTCTGATCAGTATTGTATAACTAATATGTTTTGGACTTAGGATACTTAGGAGTTAGGATATTATGAGATAGACTTGGGAGTTACATACTATATTACTAGTTTACTATGTGAACTCTAGTACTCTAAATATTAGTTAATTGATCAATAATATGCATATTTGTCAAGGTGCCAAAGCGAACCAATGTGTTGGAGGGCTATCTAAGCGCTTAGGCGAGAAGGCGTCCGCCTTAAGGCTAACACAGCGACTAAGTGTTATTTTTTATTTTTCCTATTTGCTTACATTATTTAGTAAGTTACATATACCTTGTATCATAAAAAAAAACAATATTAAGTCACATTAAGTCATTAAAAATCAACATTTAGCCACATTAAATCATAATGAATCAACACTATGTCACATTAAGTCATAAAAAATAAACATTTAGAGAAATGCTCTTGTTCTATAATAAGTTTGACTCGTCAAATGATTTTATTTTTACATGACACTTTTTGTATTAGGTATAACATAAAACCAACTTTCCAACAAGTCTAAGATTATTTAAATCTGAGCTGTAATGACAAAGTTATGCTCCGATCAAACTTATTTTAAAGTGAGCAAATGCTGTTAAAATCTTCTGAATGAAAATAATTTTATGGATATCAAAACAAAAGATTATTTTACCAAACTTTTGGTTTTTAGCAATGTTTTAACTTGATAGGATTTATAAAATTTTCATAATTGAGAAAAATCCTAGCATTTAAAAGTTGAAAATCGCCCCTAAAACCAAATTCGTGTTTTTGTTCTTGCACCACTGGGGGTTGACTTTTTATCCTTTTGGAATTTAATTTTTAAACTATTTTTATTGGATTCAAATATGGGGTATTTTTCTAATTTATGAATAATATCTTTAGTAAATGAAATAACAAAAAAAAAAATGCCAAAACACAAAGGCGACTGTCGACAACTATGATAGTATGTTTTGATCATGGCATGGATGCATTATTTACTTGTTTTACTATCGGACAATGACTTGTTGACTTGTTCTAGTAATATTTCATAAAATCCCCACCCAAGGTTCGACGGTTGCTGCCAAATAATGGTACAACTTTAAAACACTGATTTTTTTTTTCAAATTTAAGTTCTATACATGTTTATTTACCTTAAAACAAGTTCCCCATCAAGTTTCAGCTCATAATATGGTCGTTAGGACACCGAAACAAGCAATCGAGACCAAAAAAAATACACTCAACTCGCTGAAATATCGAAACAAAATGAGATTTCGAACCTTGCTTTAAAGTAATTTTCAAAAAAAAAAAAATGCAGAATTTTTTTCTAATTTTTTGTAATTATTTAATATATGTTTTTTATATTTCAGAAATTAAATTAATATTTTGATTAACTATAAAAACAAAACAACATTAGAAATCAAATTAATTGTTTCACTAACTGTAAAAATAAAACGACATCGTGAGGCCATTGATCAGCCAACAATGACCAGCCTCCACTGTTTCTGTTTCTCAAGATAATTATAGTCAGAAACTTAAATGTTTCCAATAGTTTGAGTCATCTACCTCCATAGTTGTCATGGCGTTGCCTAGGAGTCGCCAAGGCGACGATTTGACATCCTGACGGAAAAAGAAGTTCATGGCAGTGCTACGATTTACGTGACTCACAAATGGCGGTGGCCATTGGCTGATAGGCATCGCCATGGCACCAAGTCATGCCTGATTCCCTAGGTAGTCAATTTTTTGTAAAATGCAAAGTGATTTTGATAGGGCTATGTTGATTTTTGATGATTTAATGTTGCTTAATATTGGTTTTATATGTTATAGGGTATATATTGCAGGCTTGTAGCATACTAAATAACTTTAGAAAATAGGGAAAATAAAAAAGTAGCAAATTAAATAACTTTAGAAAATAGGAAAAATAAAAAATGATACATGGGCAATTTGGCCGTCATGGCAACGCCATAACTGGCAATTCATCACCAAATCGATTAGCCACCCCTCCACCGCCTTTGATCAATTTGATGCCATGACAACTATGTCTACCTCCACTTCTAAAGCCACTTAAGCACACACAAGTAACTCAACTCTCATTACCAACACCTCATCTACTCTGTGGGTTGTTGATTCTGGTGCTCTTGCCATATAACTAGTAGGTAAGACTTTTTTCTTCCATGTCAGAACTCGTCTCCTTCTCCTTCTCCTATCATTCTTGTTTATAGTTCCTCTACCAAGATAATCGGTCATGGCACAATCGCACCCACTTTATCAATGACTTTGTTTCCTGTGCTTCATGTTCCACAATTACCATTTAGTATGTAATAAGCCAGGATCAATAGAGAAAGAAGAAGAGATTGCAAGGAGAGGAGCAGTAGGTAGTCATTTGCTTCCTACCTCCATTATATAATTTTTAAACTAAAAGAGTTACACCAAATAAGGTAAGTAGTACCTTGTATAGCAAGACAACTTGAAAATAGGAACCTACTTTAATTAGGAAACTAAAGCAACTTAGTCTAACTTGGAAGGGTTTAGAAAAACCCCCAGCTCGTGACTCACATATCTCAACACTCCCCCTCAAGTTGAAATATACATATATCAAAAGAAAAGCTCCAGCTTGGAACAAGAAGAATAGACAAAAAAAGGCAGCACCAATCTTGAATAGCAATTATTGATGCTAGTGAGCTCAAAGAGAACTTAAGTCAATCATGTAGCAATACCAACCCAAGCACACCAATCATCAACAGGACAAATAGATTTAAACCATCATGTAGAACCATGAGCAAAAAAAAAAAAAAAAAACAGGCGTTAGATAACACCAACTGCAATCCAAAAGATCATAGCAACAACAGCAGCATCAAAGGCTCTTCCCAAGGAACGCAGGCAGTATGTAAGGCAATTAGTAGGTAGTATAGGTTACTGCAAACCAAGTAGCAGCATTAGGTTGCTGGGGACCAAGCAACAGCATCAGTTTGTTGGAGACCAAATAACAACATCCAGCTGCTGGGACCAAGTAGCAGCATCAGATTGCTGGGGACCAAGTAAGTTGCATTGTTGCTGAATATAACCATCTTCAAAAGATAAAGTTGTTAAGAAGAAGAAAAAGAACCAACAACCGTCTTCTAATCTAGGCAGTCATGCAACCACAGTCCAGAAAAATCCATCTTCAAGCGGAACTTCTTCAACTAGCAGAAATCGAACCACAATTTGGGTTTCTTCTATCGATAACCAATACCAAACCCAGTAGCAAACTAGATGCAATCGACCATGTATTCAACAATCAACTCCAGCAAAAATGGAAACTATCAACTCTAAAATATGACAGCAGTAGCAGTAGGTAACGAATCGCCCAAAACAGGACCTCTCTTGGAGCAAGACAACAGTAGCAGTAGTATATAGCAGCAGGAGCAATCGATTATGAGTTTCAGTAGTGGTAGTATTTCTTCAGCCTTCGACCAAGAGATTGCGGTGAAGAACACATCATTAACCAGCAGCAGATTAAGAACACATTTCCAACCAAAGAACAAAGAACAAACCCTACTAGAATGGGGTGAACAGCAGCAACACTTAACAATACCAGATAATTACCTTTATGTTTTCCTTTAAAACTATAAAAAAGAAGAATCAAAGGGAAAATCACTCGAATAATTTTTTTTTCTTCCTCATGGCTCTAATACCATGTAACAAAATCTAGTATGTGACAAACCAGGACCAATAGAGAAAGAAGAAGAGATTGCAAGGAGAGGAGCAACTAGTAGTCTTTTGCTTCTTCCCTCCATTATATTATTATAAACCAAAGAGTTACACCAAATACAGTAAGTAGCACCTTAAACAGCAAGACAACTTGAAAATAGGAACCTACTCTAATTAGGAAACGAAAGCAACCTAGTCTCGTACATTAGAGGAAAATTTTCTGGTTCAAAGGCCATATTCCTCACCACAGCTTTACTGCATGGAGAGCCCTCTTGTACTGCCTTTTCATTCAGTCCTTCCTCATTTACCTTCACATCCTAGGCCCCATTCTTGCTGCCTTTACTGGAATGGTACTGAAGATGTTGACCATCTCTTCTTCTCTTACCCTTCTCATCCATTTGCTCTCCTCCTGTTGGCCTTCCAATAGGATTATGCTTCCTTTGAGTAGAGAATGGATCCGAGTCGACATGAATTTTGGTGGTTCCTCCTTCTGCGATATTATGGGGAAACTGGTGCTTTGTGCCTCTATAAACGATAGCTGGATGGAGTGGAATCTGCGTAGCTTGTCTTCCAATTCCCGTCCATTTGACATGATTTGGAAAGCCATCTACTTTGATGTTAGCTCTAAACTTGGTTCTTTCAAGCTCTGGTCTGTCAAAGATACCCTAAGGAATAGGCTCACTGTTGTCTCCTAGGTATGCCTATCTCCCTTCCCCCCCCCCCAAATTAATGTATCATGCTTATATCCTTTTGTGTAGTAGGCTCTCGAGCCTTCTTATAGATTTTCTTGCTTGTTTTGGTCAAGTCGGTCAACTTTGCTAAGTCGGCCTTGAGCTCCCCCACTTCTCTCCCCTTTCTTCTCCTTTCCTTGTATATTCTTTCCTCTCTTGGTAATGACTTTATTTATTCATCCTAAAAAATAAAGGAACCTAGTCCAACTTGGAAAGGTTTGGACAACTCATAACTCACATATCTCAACAAGTATTTTATCTCTAAGACGACTAAGTTGCTTGACTATTCTATTACTTTCTATCCTCATTGTGTTTTTCAACACCTTCAAGTAAGGACAACTATTGGTGGAAGACTTGAGCAGTCTGGCTTATATTATCTCAATGGCACTGGACAGCTACTGTTGTTGCTAAAACCAGTAGTGGATCTTCTCCCTTTCAATTTCATCTTCGCCTTGGGCATCTCTTATTATCCAAGCTTTAATTAATGGTTCCAAGTTGCAGATCCATTTCTCATCTTGAGCATGAAGCATGTGAACTCAGGAAGCATCATCGATCGTCTTTCCCTGCTCGTAGTGTGTCTAGGAGTTCGTCTTTATTTTCTTTAATTCATTATGATATTTGGGGTCCTTCTTGTTGTAACACCCTGAATTTAGGACTTTACTGATAAGAAGGGTAATGGGCTATTATATTATGGATCCCACATTTACAGCAGTAGAAGGAGAAATTGGCAGATTTAATAGTCAAGTAGGAGGGGTAAAATAGTCAAAATTTGTGGGAATGGCCCTACACATGTCAAGTAATGTAAAACAGAGGATTCGTCTGCTGGAAGGCCAAAATAAGGCAATCGGCCAGCCAATGTGGCTGGCAGAATACTTAAAACTATGTTTTCTTTGTGGGGCCCACTTCTCTGCAGCATTACTCCTTGCACTCCCACTATGTCTAGTAGGGGTTTATTTGAGGATTTTAACCCACCATTTACCTTAGTGGGCAGTGGGGCCTACATGGGGTTATGAGATGTTAAAGTTTTAGATTAATTTAAATCAAGTTATAGGGTCCAGTCAAACACCCCTAAGGTCTCATTTGGGCTAGCCTACCTCATTTGTGCCATACGTTTACTGTTAGCAGCAAAGAAAAGAAGGAAAAGAGAAGAAGAAGAAAGGAGAAGGAGAGAAGGGAAGAAGAAAGAAAGGAAGAGGGCTTCTGCACCTAGGGCTGGTATTGAACAGTTCAGCCAATAGGTATGAAATTTTGCCATGTACAATTGTAGAATTTAAAGTGGTTCATCTGAATTCATAATTAGGATTAGGGATTTCAGTCCAATAAGGACTGTAATCAGATTCCTGTACTCTAATCAGCTTCCCAGTAGAAGAATCCCCAAAATTTAATAAGGTTCTAAGACCTAATTGGCTTGAAACCATCTTTGTAAACCCTAGAACAGAGGGCTTTCAGCAATCGGGGTCAATTCCCGCAAATTGATGAGGGAATTAAGCTGATTGTAGCTTGAATTCTGCAGTAGAACAAAATCAGAATTTAAATTGGATTAAATTGGATTTTTGAAGGTGTTAATCAGAAATTCTTTTCAGAAAAATCAAGTATGGAGCTCAATTGGAGATAACATGGGACTTTGGTGACTGTAACCTGATCATTATAGTTCTAATTTGGTGTTTAAGAGGGGGAATTGATTCAATTGTGCTAAAACACATAAATTCCCATCTAAATCCTGGAATTTCTGAAATTGGAATGTGAAGATACCCAGGTTAGCTAATCTACTCCCAGAGGTGGTCAGTCTGCTGCCCACATAAGCATATAAGACTCTCCATACAAGGGCAGACCAATTAGGCTAGAAAGGGAATCAATTTCTGGGCTTACAGTGTATAGCAGTAGCAATAGCAGAATTGGATTTTGCGGAAAATGGGCTCCAGTAGGCTCGATTGGCCAGCTGGTTAGGCCAAGCCATACCTGTTGATTAGAGTTTTAGAGCCCTATATGGCTGTTGATTGGTCTGGGTGCACCCTGTACAAGGGTGGGGCCTACAGATACGTACTTAGTGAAACTTAGCCCTGTAAAGATGACTGTGGTATGGTTTCCAGAGCCTATACCTACCACTAAATTGACTGAGAGGACTTTGCCATAGTCAGGGAATGTACATAAAGAATGTAAGACTATACCCCTTTATAGAAAATAGAACAATGAGGAAGAAGCTGAGGTCTATGATAACCCACAAGTTGCCTCCGGTGGGTGTCTGATGACCTCTGTACTATATGGCTTGGTTTGTTTAGACAAATAGGAAACCTGAGATTGTGCGGATCAGGTTAGTGACCTACATAGGAGTTAGGGAGCCAAGTTGGTTAAGAAGGTAAGTTATCAGGAGAAATACTGGTCAGGAATCAGGCCTCTGTCCGACTGTTGGTTTGGATTTCGATATGGGAATTCAATAGGGGTTCAGGAAGTTGGGTTGTCCTTGGATAGTGAATACTAACCTAACCTAAATTATTAATTGTTTAATTAGGCACCTAAGATACTCAACAAAAATACACGTGGACGAGAACTCAACGAAAAGGCATCAAATTCGGGTATCAAGGTGAGTGGGTGTTTGATTTGTTTTACAGAGTGTTTTGATATTTTCAGTTATGCATGCTAATGTGAAATGTGATGAACATTGTGTTATGGATTTATTTTATATAAAACTATATATTTCACATGTTGCATGATTTTACCAACTTTAATGTGATCGAGATTTCGTAGATGCATAGTATGATAGCTGTGTGGTGATGGTTGTAATATTGACGGTCTAAGGCACGGTGTGGCCGAGATTCTTTCCGGTACCGTGGGCTCAAAGGTCAGTGTTATAGTTATGACCACGGATGTGTGATTGGATGCTATAGATGTTATGGATGCATGTAGATGCATATGGTTAGGATCACATCCCAGTTTTATAACCCCTTGCCAATAGGAGGTTAGGTATTGGCTAATCCCACTCGGTGGTAGGTCACGGAGGACTACTACGCCCGGATACGACATACTGTATCATGAGATGGCACAACATATTACGACATACTGTACGTATGACTATCGGACAGCATGGGGGACCAAAGCTCTTTCTGGGACCATGGCTGTCAGGGGTTACTGTTTAGGGGTTAGCTGGGGGACCTAGGTTCTTTCCGGGACTGGCTGACTCTTGCTTGCAACTAGATTGTATCTTTGAGGGCCGTCGTACTAGGAAGGGGATACCACCTACGTTGCTTATATCACTTATACCCACGTATTGAGGCTTAGTAACTAGAATGTATATTTATAAATAAAATGGGTCATATGGGTGTGCATATGTGGATATTACTGTGAGTGTGTTGGCATCATGATGTTGTGTGTGATTGCATGCTCACCCCTCACTGGGCTTGTGAAGCTCACCCTTCATGGATTTATGTTTTTAGATGGTGGAACCTGAGCTGGAGTGGATCAAGACTCGGCAATGGTTGTGAGGTTGTCAGTGAGACATGTGGTGGAGGACTGGGATTTCCTTTGCTTTAAGGTTTAATTATTATGCTTGTAAGATGTGATTATATTATGGTAATTGTGAGTTATATAATTCAATTGTGTCTATAATTATTATTTATCATTTACATTTGATCACCACGGGTTACGTTAAAAAGAAAATTTTCTTTATATGCGTACCCTGATTTGTTAGAAGATTTTGTACTTGTGTAAATTCATCTCTACATTAGATTTTGGTGGTTCATGCTGATTGGTACGGTAAGGTATCCAGTGCCGCATACCTTAGCCTAATTTGAGGTAGAGTGTGACAGTTGCATCCATAATAGATTAAATTTTTTTCTTATTTTGTCATCTATTTGGATGATTGTTCCTGCTTGACTTGGGTTTATTTTTTGTTGAAGGATCGGTTTCAATTTCTTACTATTTAAAAAAATATATCAAGAAAAAAAAAAAAAAAAACTCAGTTTGATGCTTTTATCAAAGTTTTTTATCCTTTTTTTTTCCCCTTTTATGATTCATCAAAATAAGTTGCTCATATACCCCTTAACAAAATGGGTTGGCTGAACAGAAAAAAAGACATTTGTTGGAATTTGCTCGGTCCTTTTATGATTCATATGCACATTTGCTAACATTTTTTATGTGATGTTGTTCTTACTGCTTATTTTCTTATTAACAGGATGCCCTCTTCTGTTTTCGATAACCAAACTTTATTTTTTTGTTTTATATCCCAATGTTTCTCTGTTTAATCTTTTATCATGGGTTTTTAGTTTTGTATGCTTTGTTCATACTTTGCAACCTCACATTGATAATTATCTCCTTGGGCAGTCAAAGGTTATTCTAGAACTTATAAGAGGTCGAGGTACTATGATCTTATAACCGATTGGCGATTTGTCAGTGCTGATGTCACTTTTTTTAGAATACATCTTATTATTCTCCTTCTACTTCTCTGACATCTCCTGTAAATTCTAATAATGCACACCTATTCTGGATCTTGTGTAGTTTTGCCCCTTGATGAAGCTTCTCCCCTACAAGTAGTTGCTTCTCTACAGGTATATCAACGATGCAAGAAGATATTGCAACCCACGTCCAATCCAGCTTCTGCTCAATCAACCATATGGTTTAATCCAGGTATTGGGGTTTCAATTGACTAATTGGTTGCTCTTCAGAAAGGTATCCTGTGTACTAAAACATCCATGATTTCCTATCCTATAGAACATACCCATTCCATAACTTGCTTTTTACCTTATCTACTAATTTTGTTCTGAAAAATCATCATGAGACTTTATCTCATCTTGGGTGGAAAGTGGTTATGGAGCTGAAAATGCATGTTTTTTTCTCAACAGACATGGGATGTCATTGATTTTCCTTCCGCTCCCAGTAAATATCTGTTGCGTTGTCGGTGGGTGTGTACCATCAAATACAATTCCAATGACTTTGTTGAACGTCCTAAGGCATGCTTGGTCGCTAAGGGGTATACTCAAACGTATGGTGTATATTATTTTGAAACATTCTCTCATGTTGCTTGTTTAGATTTTGTTCGTGCACTGATTTCCTTGGCTGTGAATTTAGACTTGACCACTATACTAGATGGATATAAAAAAAATGCCTTCCTATATGGTGGTCTACAGAAAGAGATCTATATAGAGCAACCTCCCAAGCATGTTACTCAAGGGGAGAGTTCTGCCAGAGCATGAAAACTACCTAGGCTATCTTTGAAACAGTCATCAGGAGCTTGGTTCAACAAATCCATTGTTACTCGTTGTGGATTCTCACAATGCCACTATGACCATTCGGTGTTTATACAGTGCCAAGACTCTAAGGTGATTGTGTTAGTTGTCTATGTGGATGACATCATTATATCTGGAGACAATGCTTCTGGCACTACAAAAAGGTGAAATATTATTTTAATCAGCATTTTCAAATGAAAGACTTGGGTCTCCTTAGGTATTATTTTGGCATTGACGTACTACGGAGTAAGAAAGGAATTAGTCTATCACAAAAGGAAATATGTGTTAGATTTCTTATCTAAGGCTGGTATGCTTGCGTCTAAACTTGTTTATACTCCCATGGATCCTCATCAATAGTTTGGGACCAATCGTGATGAATACTTTGAAGACAAGCACCGGTATAGGAGATTAGTTGGGAAATTATCTACGTAATTGTTAATAGGTCGGACATATCCTTTGCAGTTGTGGTCATCAATCAGTTTATGTAATCTCTAAAGAAAACCTACTGGGAGGAAACTTGTAGTATCTAAAGGGGGCTCCAGAAAAAGGGGCTCGTTTATTGTCCTCATCAGTGTTTATCATCCCAACACAATGGGTGTTGTGTTGAAGTTGTAAGGGGTGGGTGCTTCTCACTGGTGGGTGCTAGTGGAAACATTACCGTATTGTGCAAATACAGGAAGCCACTTTTCGGTCAATGCTCGAGTGGTCACTACACCGTGGATATAGCCTTCGGGTGAACCTCATACCTCTCCATGTGCTTGCGTTTTGTGATTGTTCTTTCAAGTGTTTGTTGATAAGATTGCACGTGAGGGAACCCTTTTAAATGTCATTGATTCACTCCCTCCCTCTCAATGATCCATTGGGTTTAACATATTGAACCATCTAGGGGTATTAGGAAGGGCTGCCCCCAAAGTCCTCACTTGTCTATCACGGTCCGTAAGTTGCATCATTCCATGCATGCTTATAGAGATCTCAATATTTTAGGGCTGTTAAAGTGGCTCAATGTACTCTTGAAGTGTCAATTTATTACTTGCAAATGATACATTTATATTCTGAAGAGCCACTGAAGATGATGTTACTACAGTCAAAGAATTCTTGATCTTTTTTCTGACCTTTCCAGCCAGCATATTAATTTGCCAAGAGGAAAGCATATTTTAGTAAAATAATTTTGTTTAAGACAAAACTATCTTTGAGTCAGATATTCGGTGTTCAGGGAATGTAAAGGGATGTTGTTTATTTGGGTACTGACCTTTTTCATCCTCATGCCAATTCTATTGGACTTAATAATATTGTGAATAGAGTATATAAATGGTTGTCTACTTTGAAGGCCAATTTACTTGCTCATGCTGTTCGTTATGTGTTAATTCATTCTGTACTATCATCTATTCCTTCTTATCTTAGGTCTTGTTTTCACTTTCCTCTGAAAACATGTAATTAGCTTGATTCCATTAGTTCTAATTTTTTCTGGGGACGGACTCCTGATAAATGGAAGACTAGGCTTTCCTGGAAAATTACACCCTCACTTTGACTGGGTTGATGAGTTGATTATTAATAGACAGTGGACAGCTAACCTTATCTGTTCTCTTTTCCCTAGTGTTGTGGCAACTGCTATTTTAAAGATTCCTCTTTCTACAGATCTTTCTCCTGATAAGTGGTTTTGTCCTTCTATAAAGTTAGGTGTTTTAAAGATCAGTATGCTGCTCTGTTTTTGATAAAAGATCAACGGCTTATTTCCTTCCCCAATAGTTATTGGACCCTTTCTCCTTGGTAGAAATTTTGTTGGTAGCTCCTTGTCCACCCCAAATTTAAGTTGTTTCTTTGGGGAGTGTTGAACAATGTTGTTCTAACTAAAATTCGTCTTTCTAAATGGTTAACCATCAATAATAGTTGTGTTTCTCTGTAAAAAGGAGCCTGAATCTCTATGGCATATTTTCTTTGCTTGTGACTTTTCTATAGAGATTTGGGTTGCAGGGCTGTTGGGTCATTGAGAGTTTATGTTTCCTTCTTAATCTTTTCATTTCCCATTTAATGATAAATCTGTCTGTGCGATCGTAAGTGTTTTTTAGTATTCTTGCCATCACTATGTTCTTTAGTTGGCCTAATAGAAATCAGATCATGTTTTCTGAGTGTTTGGATTTGCCTATTGCTCATCTTCTTATCATATTTACTGATGCCAGCTTTGTCAATACCTTGAAGGAGGATTGGCTTCTCTTATTATCTATAAAATCAGTTTATTTTTGTTAGAATGGACTATGGCATGACAGGAAGTGAGGTTGAGGCAGAAGCAAGGGAACTTCTCCAAGGGATCAAACAAGAAGTATCAGTGGGCATCAATTCCATAGAAGTCCGGACTGGGTCAAGGAGGAAGATGCACCTGATCCCGAAGACTGATGCGGTGCTGATTTGGCAATGGGAAGGTTTCCTTGTGATGTTTGAGATACACATTTTACTCAACATTTTGGCTCTTGTGTATTAAGGTACTGGTCAAAACTGGCTGTAAATATGATCAGGTATCTGGCTTATAGGGCTAGGAAGGAGAAGAGGCTGGTTGCCTCACAGTATTTTATGGATATTGTTTCCTTTTTCTGTTTTTAATTTTATTTTCTTTACATAATAATGGTGATGGTGATAAGAATTATACATGTATATCCAAAAGAAAAATGTAAAGCTAAGGATTATTTCTCTAACAGCAATTCAGGCACCTTCAATGTATAAAGCTTTGGCTTGGGAAGTAGATCATTAATAGGTTAACTCCTGTGATAGACTCCAAAGGAGAGTGATAATGAATTTTTGTTTATGAGCAATTTACATCCCCTCCCCTGTGTTTTGCTTTTATTACACCACCTCCCCTATGTTTTCAAAAATTACAAAAACCTCCCTTGTCGATTAACAAATATTACAAAAAACATGACTCCGACATAGTTTGACCATTAAGATTTAATTTTTTTTAAATACCCATATTACCCCTTAAGGAGTAAATTACCCATTATACCCATCCTACGATAACTAAAGAGTAAAGACTCCATGTTCTCTCACCTGCAACCTAAACCTGAGCGAACTTGTCTGAGGTGGGGTGGGAATGACCAACAGCAGACAGCGACAATGGCAAGGGGCGTGACAACAGCGAATGGCGATCAAAAAGCTGTCTGTGGCAAACCCAGTGAACCGCACGGTTAGGGAAAGCCGCCCTCTGCGCACGGTTAATTGATCTAAATTGCTTTTTTTTTTTTTTTTTTTTTTAAGTTGCAATCCAGATTCCAGACTCTTCAAAAGGCTATAGCCGCTGGTGACCGAAATGGAAGCGAGTAGGCCCAGCAAACTCGAGATGGTCTTTCGTTCTTGTTACCAGCACACGCTAGCATGGCAACCATTGATTTGTCAAAGAACCCAATAATGGAGGAGATGCTTCATGCGGGTCATGTCCCCAGCACCAACAGGCCCACAAACTGCAACTTTTTCTCCCTTTCTTACTTCAAAATCTAACCCCCTCATGAGTAGTAGCAGTTGTGTATGGATCCCAACTGAAAGCACCAGCGTGGATTCTAACTATATTCTCTGAATCTTGTGGTTGAATCCTCTGCAAATGCTCATCATTGAGCTCATTTTCCAGCAAAAACACTTGAGGTGGTTGAATCAACATAGACAGAGCATCAGGAATTGTTCTTACAGGCTCTGCAACCATCTGTAGTGCTGCAAGGACCGTGAAAATGGTGCTGGCATCCAATGGGGCAGTTCTCCAAATGGCACATCCTATGAAGATCACTGAAGAAACGATTGTAGGAGACAGCCAGTATAATGCAATGCCATAGGCCTTCTTAACCTGCAACTCAATTAGCCATTGGAATTCCATTTTACGGAAGGACTCAATCAAGTTATTGAACTTCATTTCCCATGACTGTAACTTAATTATCTTCATATTGTTTAGGATCTCAGAAATGGCTCTGAGTCGTTCATCTTGGGCAACCATGATTTGAGATTGACAATTCTGAAGGAATTTTGCGAAGGGGACGTTTAGAAAGGCAGAGATGATGAGGGGAACCAAACTGCACAAAGGAATAGAGTAACAGTGGAAGAAGTGAGAAGAACCACGACTGCGACTATCCTAAGAAAGGCATAGACTCCTACAATTATCATCTCTTTCATGTAAACTTTAGCCAAGGCCCTCCTCTGTCACCAGTGCCGTCGATCTTTCTATCATCATCGCCGTTGATCTCTCCTTCGCCATCGACAGTGACTGCTTGGTTCATCATCGTCTTCACCTGGACTCCTCCCTATCATCGGCGATGGAGGTGGGTGAATTCGTATGAGAGTGGTTATGAGGTTAGGGATAAGGATAAAGGGTAAAATGGGAAAAATAAGTGGTTAAAAGCAAAAGGGCAAATTCGTATTTTTACACCCAAAACTAACAGTCCAATAACAATGCTAACTGACAGGGGAGTGTTCGTAATTTTTGAAAACACAAGGGAGGTGGTGTAATAAAAACAAAACATCGGGGAGGGGATGTAAATTGCTCTTTATTTTACTTCGGGCTTGCATATTATGTGTGTTGAGTGCGGCATCTTTAATTTGTTGCCCATCAGCCTTCACTGTCCAACATCTATGGAACATCCTCCCCAAAATGTAATCAAACTCAACACTGATCGTATTCTGTCAACGATTAGGGCCCTTAGTGGCAATTAATTAGACATCCCACCATGGCCCAGTGGTAATTCTGACACAATCACTATAGAGTTGAAAGTGGACATCTAGGTTACTGAGATTTCTCTTCAATGTGGGTGGATGCAAGTGAAGATTTCTCTTCCATGTGTGTTAGGATGTCAAGTGTAGTCTGGGACCTAGGTGTCACTCTTCCACACAGACCAGGAAAGGTTATTCAATAAGAGCAGGATTGATCATATTGAAGGTTGGAGTAAGTGATTTGTGATGGATATCAAGATTTTATAAGTGGAGGTTTGTTGAATTCCATTGGATGAAGGGACTCAAAAGAGGATTTGATATACCTAAAATATCATATTATTAGATTATCAACACGTGGCATGAAGGAATAAACACAAACCGTCCAAGACAGTTGTCAGGGAAGGGAAAAGCATATCAGATCGTGGAGCTGCCATAACCCCCACCATCGGTTCATTGCATGCTCATGCTTAACCCCAACTTCTCTTAAACTTGAGAATGAGGGTAACCAATTTAGGAAAGACTCCCCACGTCCAAGTAAGGAGATTGGTCAAAAGAGAACCGCGACCTGGCTTGCTCGCCACCATTGAGAGCGAATAACTATCTAAAAGAATCTTACACCAAAAATAGAGGAAGACCCCTAAGGTACAGACACTTTACTGTTTCATACTCTACTACTCTCTCTCCTCATCCCTCTTCATTACTGTTGCAAGGAAGACTAACTTAAGTGTCGGAGAGTCCCCCTCCCCCCTGGTAGTACTCTACGGGCCTCTCTTAACTTGATCTACTTGTATAAGATGTAGATATCCACTGATCAGTTTTCTGACACAACAGATTTGCGTCGTCTATGGGAATAGGGATGAGAAATATACTTGATATGATGAAAAAGACTTAAAAGAAAAAGAAGACTGCCAAACAAGCACTTAATATGAATTTGAATTCAACCCTTCTGCTTCCTCTGGCCATGATCTTGTCGCTACGGAACAAGCTAATGATGGGCCAAACCGCAAGACATGACAATCCCAAAGCCGCTAGGCAAGCCAACATGACACTAACTAGAGCCACACGCAATTTGATCCTCCTCCCCCACCTCCAGCTCCAGATCAGGATCAAGCGCCCATCATGAGAGCATAGTTCAACAAGTTGCAGCAACAATTTTATCGATTGGAAGGTACCATCCGTGAGGGTTCCAAAGTCGTCACCCAAACACATGACAAGACGGCACCAAGCCGAAGCATTCACGTGTCGTATGATCATGGGGATGTTCGTAGCAGCTCTGGCTGGATCGAATCAGACCACAACCTCCAAAATCATCTAAGAAGAGAGTCAGATGCAATTGGAGGGGTAAAGAGATAAAGACTATAGCACTATCGACATAGAAGACCCCATCATGGGGAGGCCTACAAATCCCTGAAACGAATGATTCTAGACCTCCAGGAGGAGATCAAAAGGGTGTCATAGAACTTGGAGGGAACCAAGGAACCAAATGTCACCATTGAATACCACCTTAGTTGATGAATTAATGAGAGACCCTCTTCTCATGGGATTCAAAATGCCAAAATAAGATACGTATGATGGTACCACGGACCCGGTGATCTCTGGAAGGCTTCAAGACCACGATGTAATTCCACTGATTTTCTGAGCACATCATGTGCTGAGCACTCCCACTCACCTTTAGGAAGGCATCCAAAGCATGGTATAACTGACTTCCATCGAAGTCTATTCATACTTTCTGAGAGCTGAGCCAGGTCTCTGTGAGAGGCTTCTCGAGCAATTTAGCCCTTCCCAAAACCCCTATTAACTTGATGTCGTAAAGCAACAAAAGGACGAGTCCCTCTGAGCATACATGAATCAATTCAATCAAGAGAAGTTAGAGGTGGGAGTTCTAAACATCAAACGTGGAATTTGAGGCCTTCTTAGGCAGAATCAAAGACAAGAGCCTCAGGCTGTCCCTTGCAAAAAGAGAGCCACAAGACCTAGCAGACCTAAAATCCCGTTGTGATAAGTATATTGTGTGGCAGAGGCTATGGAGGAAAGTGATGTGGAAGAGAGCGGAAAAGCCAACAAAAAAAAAGGGCTAAAGAAAAATTCCCCTGGAGGGATGAAGCAAGAGGCACCGGTCTAATAGAGATTTTGATCAACCCAAGACCTCACTCAAGACATTTAAGAACTATACTCCTAGCCATAAAAGGTCATAGATCTTGAAGCAGATACATGATCGAGACTATATCGATTGACCGAAACTCGAAGGTCCTCTAGAAAATAGGAACATGAACAAGTTTTGTCGCGTCCATAACGATCACGGTCATGATATTGATGATTGTAGGCATCTCAAAGAAGAAACCAAGAGCCTTATTCAAAGAGGATACATCGACTGATTCATAAGCAAGCAGGTCGACAATCAAAGAGGCCAAACCACTCAAGATGGCCGAAAAACCAAGGCAATTTAGAACCCAATTGGAAGGAAACTTACCAAGTTACCCTAGATAATTCAACTAGGCTTGTATCACCTAGGAACTCTATTGGCAAGAAATAGAGAGGATATGGAACTAAAGATGGAACTCGGAGAATTTGAGAAAATATTACTAGTAGTACTTTGCTTCAATTTACTTTACGTAGATTTTTTTTCAAGTCACACTTATTTTCATCATAAGTATTTCAAATTTCTAGTAAAGCTGATTGTTTCGGCATGATGTTCCTTATTCAAATCTAATGGTGATTGAAGATGTAAGCAAACCACCTCAATTCGGAGTTTGATTTGGCATTAAAGTTGAACAACCTTAACTGAACAGAAGGAGGCTAAGCATAATAGGCAGAGTAAAAGCCTATTATGGTAAAGGCTTGAAAGCCTAGTAGCATGGCTTTCAGACCAACACAAAGTCACTTGAAATAGGTGATGGATGAGCTAAGAACTACATACCAAGGCTAAACCCGAGCCTTAGAACTGGTGAGTGACTTAAAGAGATTGGAAGCTATGAGGCAAAGATTGAGGTCTAGGACAGGGAAAAATATGAGAAAGGAGTAACGTATCACCATCCTAAGATGACTTCCTGACTTCCCAACATGTTCGCATTAATCATACACCAGCTCATCCAAATTAATTGCATGAGGAATGTATAATTCATGAGCGGCCTTGGTCATCAACTCAGTTCAGCCATGTACGTAGAAGATCACCGTGTTGAACTAAATGCACCAAGGTTATTCCCGAAGGGAAGGCTACATGGCATCAAGACTGACCTAAATAGGCCGAATTAAAGTCAGGAAAGGGAAGGCCGAGGTGCCAAATCACGAGTTGGGTTGGCCGAGTGGCCACCCAATATTACAAAGCCAAGAAAGGGAAGGCCGAGGTGCCAAATCCGAAGTTGGATAGGTCGAGTAGCTATCCAATATGGTAATTAAAAAAAAATCACATGTGAAGAAATTGAGTCAAATTCTGGAAAGGAAACTTCAAGGGTAGGAGAATCGTTAGGGCATTAGCCAATTCCAAGAAATCCGATTTAGGTAGGTCAAGTAGTCACCCAAAATGGCAAAGTAAAGGTGGCAAGTTTGACTTAAGTAGGCGAGTAACCTCCCAATATGGCAAGACCAAAAAGGGAAGGCCGAGAAGCCAAATCCTGAGCTGGCAAGGCTGAATAGCCTCCCAGTATGGAAAAGCCAAAAAGGGAAGGCTGAAAAGCCAAAGCCCGAGCTGGCTAGCCAAATAGCCTCCCAATATGGCAAAGCCAAGAAGGGAGAGGCCAAGAAGCTAAATCCTGACTAAAGTTAGCCGAGTGGCCTCCCACTATGGTGAGGCCTAAAAGGGAAGGCTGAGAAGCCAAATCATGAGTTGGCAATACTGAATAGCCTCCCAATATTGCAAAGCCAGAAAGGGAAGGCTGAGAAGCCAAAGCCCGAGTTGGCAGGGCCAAGTAGCCTCCTTATATGGCAAAGCCAAAAAGAGAAGGCCGAGAAACCAAAGCCCGAGTTGGCAATAGCCTCCTTATATGGCAAGGAAAAAAAGGGAAGGCCAAGAAGCCAAAGCCCGAGTTGGCAATTCTCCTTATATGGCAATACCAAAAAGGGAAGGCTGAGAAGCTAAAGCCCGAGTTGGTAGGGCCGAGTAGCTTTTTATATGGCAAGGCAAAAAAGGTAAGGCCAAGAAGCCAAAGCTCGAGTTGGCAGGGCCGAGTAGCCTCCTTATATGGAAAAGCCAGAAAGAAAAGACCGAGAAGAAAAATCCTGACTTGAATAAGCCAAGTAGCCACCCAAGAAGGTAAGGTAAAAAGTGTAAGGCTGAGAAGAAAAATCGTGCCTTGAATAGGCCGAGTAGTCTCCCAAGAAGGCAAGGCCAAAAAGGGAAGACCGAGAACCCAGGGGTTGAGAAGAAAAATCCCGACTTGAATAAGCTGAGTAGCCTCCTAATAAGGCAAGGTCAAAAAGGGAAAGACCTAGAAGAAAATCCCAACTTAAATAAGTCAAGTAGCCTCCCAAGAAGGCAAAGCAAAAAAGGGTATGGCCAAGAAGAAAATTCTTGACTTTAATAGGCCGAGTAGCCTCCTAAGAAGACAAGGCCAAAAAGGGAAGACTGAGAACCTGAAGGCTGAGTTGAGTAGGTCGAGTAGACACCCAGAGTGGAAAATTCGAGCTGAATAGGTCGAGTAGTCACCCATAATGGATAAGGCCAATTTGAATTAGGCTGAGTAGACACCCAGAATGGCAAGTCCAAGCTGAATATGCCGAGTAGCCACCCATAATGGAAAAGGCCAAGTTGAGTAGACCGAATAGACACCCAAAATGTCAAGACCAAACTGAATAGGCCAAGTAGCCACCCCAAAATGGAAAAGGCTGAGTTGGGAAGCCTGAGTAGGCATCCAGAATGACAAATCCAAGCTGAATAGGCCAAATAATTACTTAAAAATTATAGAGTTTGAGCAAAATAGAGCAAATACAATCCCGATCCAAGAAAGAGAAAGAGGAAAGTCAAGTTTTTACTCCTTCACTGCCTATAAAGGGCCAAACAGAGTAGGGGCATATGATATACCCAAAGTATCATACCATTAGATAACTGACCTGTGGCATGAAGGAATAACTTGAGCGTCAGAGAGTCCCCCCTCCCCAGAGTATGTTCTAGGCCTCTCTTAACTTGATATACTTGTGTAGGATGGATATATCCACTGATCAGTTTTCTGATGCAATAGGATCTATAACATATGATGTGTTATTATATTTGGAAACATAGGAACTAGACCATCTTTGGTATTGAAAAACCAAACCCATATAGTATTCTACTCCAGGTAGAATACTGGATTTCTATTGGCATCCCTGTACTTAGTGCAGAACAACAAGTGGCTTCTTCTAATCCTTTACCAAGCCATATAACTACTCTTCCTTTTTTCTACAAAAACATCTTAATCAGCACAGTGATTATTGATCACACTAAAAACATATCTGGATGGACTTTTGCTCTTATAACATAGGGGAATTGTGTCTTACTCTATGCTAACTACATGATAACAAGAAAAGATACTGAAGCGGCAATATAGAGTCTACTCTATGGTTTGAAAAATGCTAACGAGTAAGGTTGGGGATGTGGTTGAAATATAGAGCGGTGTGGATGAGCTAAAGAACCTTATGTCTAGTACAAGCACTAATTTATAGCCTTGGGTCTCCATTCCCTTTTTCTTGGAAACTGCACAGTTCTTTGTACTAAGGCTAATAACAAATTAGGTTTACTAATGAATATTTCTATAGGGCAATGAACATGAAAACTCTGATCATGGATCCTAAATCCATGACTAACACTATTTTTGTTATTTAATCTATTTTCTCTTTCTTCTAGTCAGAGAAAAAAAAAAAGAGGATCCATGACATCACTTTCATATAATCAAACTTATTCATCAATTGTTTCTTAGATAAATCAATGCATTCCAGGTGAAGTCACCATATGCTACTAAGGTTGTTCTGTCATAAGTTATGTTTTGGAAGTGGATTACTGTGAGATATTGCCTATGTTAATGGTCTTGTCAAGAGTTAGCGATGTGAATGTGAACCCATATTCAATGCATGTTTGATGTCTATATATTCACATCTATTAAGGACTCAAATATCAAAACTCAAATCTCAGTTTTGTCTTCCATTATTTCTAGACATTTACGTGAAATTTCTGGAACTAAAAGTGATAAAATTACCAACATCAATATTTGGACTCCTTAACTGTGACCACATTATCTAGTTAACATTAATTCGAACTCAACTAAGGTGTACAATTTGGGGTGAGTTAAAATATTAAAATTGTAGATGTTTTTAAAATAATGATTCAAAATATTAGTTTCATTTTAGTAAAGTTTTTTAGAAGGTTGTGCCTTTTCCTATTGGAAGATTTTTTTTTTTTTTGGATGATTAAATAATTCATTACCAAGGAGAAGAATATACAAAGGGAAAAGAAGGGGGGACCCAAAAGGGAACAAGACCTCAGGGGGAGGGGAATAAAATTCCACTGGGGTAGAGGGCAAAACCCAACTAATAAATGGCACAACAATAGGGGGAGATGATGGTGGAGGGAAGACCCTAGGAGACAACGATGAGCATGTTCCTTGGGGTGTCACGAATTGGATGATGGTGAAGAGAGTTGATCTTGGAGGAGACGTCAAAATAGATGGCTTTCCAAATCCTTTCCAAAGAACGGGTGTTGAATGTCCATCTACGAAGATTATATTCCATCTAAAGGTAGTTGATGGTGGCACAAAAGGCAAACTTTCCGACTGTGTCACATATGGATGAGCCATTGAAGGCCATGTCAACCCAAATCCACTCACATCCAAGGGGGAGGATCGGATAGGAGGAGCGCTAACAAGAGCGGAGAACCTTCTTCGAGATGGAAGCAGAGAAGGGGGCAGGCGAAGAATAGATGGTCAACATCTTCAGTATTGTTCTAGCATAGACAACAGAAGGAAGGGACCTGAATGTGACGAAGTTGAGGAAGGACTACATGGGGAGGCATTAGGAGAGGGCTCACCAGGCAGTGAATCTATGGCAAGGGATGTGCCCTTTAAACCAGATGATTTTTCGCCAAGAGATAAAAAAGTCTTTAGAACGGATGAAGTTCCAAGTAGAGGCAGAGGAGAATAAACCCGAGGGGGAGGGCAGTCAGATAACCATATCCTTTAATCCTCTATCCCAGGGGGGATGGGGGGAGAGAGGACCAGAGATCCACCAAGGTGGGAGGGAGAGGAGGAGGGGACCAGCCATCAATGGAATGAATTAAGGCCACAGTCACATATCTGGAAGAACCAGAGGAGAAGATGATGCAGGGGGAGACAAAGGCCAAAAGGATGCCAACGAGGTGCCAAGGATCTAACTAGAGGGAAGTGGAGGAACCGTTGCCAATGGTGCATGAGATAGCAGGAAGGGTGAGGGCCTAGATTTGAGAATGTTACGCCAAATATAGGAGGCATCTGGGAGGGGGCAAACCAAAGGAAGTCATTTTTAAGGGGAACAGAACAGAAACAAATGTTGTGCTGCCTAGAGACAATCTTCCAAATGAGTTTGAGAATGGCAAAGGAATTGACATCTTTGATTTTACGGAGGCCCAGACCTCCTTTAGCTTTAGGGCGACAGACATTGGTCCAACTCATAGGGTGAAGGAATCTAGTTGCATCAGTTCCTTTCCAAAGGAAGGCACAAAGGGGAGATTTAATGGCTTTGGAGGTGGAGATAGGGATCCAGTAGAGATAGAGAGATTGAAGAACGGAATAGATAAGGACAATAAGACCAGTATAGGAGAGAAATTTGCCTCTTCAGAGTTGGAGCTTCTTCCTGATGGAGTCAAGGATGGGGAATAATGATGGAAGAAGGAGAGACGAGAGGATAGGAGAGGGTGACCAAGATACCTAATAGGGAGGGTTCCCATAGAAAATCTAGAGTTGGCAAGGAGATGGGCTTGATAGGCATCAGAGACCACAGAGAAGAACAAGTTGGATTTAAGGAGATTGATTTTCAGACCAGAGATGGATTCAAGGAGATGGAGAGAGGCCATGATGTTGGACATGGAATAAGGGTCAGCTTTAGAGAAGATTATGAGATCATCAGCAAAAGCAAGATGGGTGAGCATGAGAGATTTACATTTGGGGATGGGAGAGATAAGGTGTATGGATGATTGGATTGATCAGGAGAGGACTTCAAGGGCTAGACAGAAGAGGAAGGGAGAGAGGGGGCAACCTTGCCTGATGCCCATAGAAGAAGAAAAGTAGCTCACAGGACTATCATTAATGAGGACAGAGAAGCGGGGGATGGAGATGCAGGAGAGGATCCAATAGACAAAGAAGGGGGGAAGGACATTTAAAGGAGGACATAAGAAATGAAATCCAAGCAGATAGAGTCAAATGCCTTATGGATATCAATCTTGAGAAAGGCAGAAGGAGAGTGGGATTTGCGATTGAAGCCTCTAACGATCTCATGGCAAAGGATGATGTTGTCAGAGATACTTCTACGAGCAATGAAGATGGATTATTTTGGGCTGACAAGGGAGTCAATAACCTTTTGGATCCTGTTGGCTAAGATTTTAGCAATAAATTTATAGAGAAGATTGCAGAGGGAGATAGGCCTACAATCGGATATGAATTAAGTACCCTCTTTCTTAGGGATGAGGCAGAGAAATGAGTGATTGATGCTAGAGATTTGGGAGGGATTGAGGAAGAAGCTATGAATGGTAAAAATGAGGTCATCACAAATGATATGTTAACAAGAGGAGAAGAATCCCATGCTGAAGCTATCAGGACCCGGAGCATATTGGACTTGTGGTAGAGGACAATAAAAAGAATCTCATCATCCGAAGGGAAGGCCTGGAGGGAGGGAAGAAGTTGGTCGAAAATGAATTTATTGAGGATGTTAAGGGAAAGGGTAGGGGGATGGATGAGAAAATGGCTGAAAAAGGTCATCAAAATAGGAGACTGCTTTTACTTTGATGTCAGGAGGAGAGAGGAGGTCGAAGCCAGAGCAAGAGATAAGTTTGAGAATGAAATTGGAATTGGTTTTGGCTTTGAGGGAGCAATGAAAATAAGCCAAATTGGAGTCTCCAAGCTCAAGCCACTTGATCCTGGATTTCTGGCGGAGGAAAGATTTGTCTTGAGCAAGGTGGGAAGAGAAGTCTTGAGCAGCTATCTTTTCTTCATTGTTTAGAGAAGAATTAAGGGGGTCAAGCTGAAGCCTGGATTGAATGAGGCCAAGTTTCTCTTGATAGGAGAAAACTTAATTAGAAATTTTACCAAAGGTGAAAAGGTTCCAGGCTTTGAGAGACTTCTTGACACTCCTTAACTTTTTTGCAAAAGCTAAGAGGGTAGAAGCGGAGACAGCATGAGGGATGGCCTAGGTTCCCCTAACCAAGGGGATGAAATCCTTATGGAGAGACCACATATCAAAGAATTTGAATGGTTTAGGCCCAAAGGAGGTAAGGGGTTGGATAAAGTGGGAGATGGGAGAGTGATCAGAGATGCCAAGAAGATCAAAGTGGCGTGGGAGGCAGGGAAAGAGGTAAGCCAGGCTTCATTGATAAGAAGACAATCCAACTTGCAGGCTATACGATCAGGCCCATCAAGGCGATTATGCCAAGTGAATTTTGAGCCGGACCATTTAAGGTCCTCCGTCCCAATCTCCTCAATGCATTCATTAAAAGAGTCTGAGGACAGAGAGTCGATGGGGACACCTCTTAGTTTTTCATGGGAGGCCTGGACCACATTGAAATCTGCTCCAATGCCCTAGGGAAGAGAAGAGTGGGTGGAGGAGAAGGAGAGGAGGTCAGACCAGAGAGGAAGTCTGTCGGGAGAACGGTTGTGGGCATAGACCGCCAAATAGAAAGAGATGGGGGGCCCAAGGGGTGGGAGAAGGAAAAATGGGTAGCTTGGTAGGATGAGGCAATGGGAGAGATGTTGATAGAAAGAGGATCCAAATTCTCCCATTAGGGGAGTGGGCATAGTTGGAAGTGAAGGACCAGGATGGGGCAATATGGGTAGCAATTTGGGAAGCATCTGCTTCCAGGGCACAGGTTTCAAAGAGACAACAAATGATAGCTATGGACGACTTAAAATGGGAGAAGATAGAGGCTTGTTTGGTAGAGGAATTGAGACCTCTGATGTTCCAAATAGTCCAAGGAATCATTTGGATCAAGGGACAGAGTAGGTGAGGGAGCCAGATTTGGGTTTCATCTGGTGGGAACACTCCTTAAGGGGGAGGGTAAGGTAATGGTGGATGTTTTGTTGATTGGTATAACTTTGGGACGGGGATGGGAAGTCATGACCTTCTTCTTGGGGGCAATTAAAGCACATCTGATGGGGGCCTTAGTAGAGGTCGAGTCAGCAAGAGGATTGGAGAGATTCCCAGTGGGGGGACTCCAAGTGTTGGGGACCAAGGTGGGGAGCAGCCACAATCTTAGTTAAAGGCCTAACTAGCTCGAGCATGGCTGGCGAGAGGCCAGGAGAGAGCACAGTAGCAGTGGTGGCATCAGATGCAGGAGTCGAGTAGTGCAAATGGAGCTGAGTGGATAGAGATGAGTCAAAGCTGACACCTTCCAAGGTGTAGGGAGGTAGGGGAGCTGAGTGGAGCTCAACGGAAGAGGTAGGGCCCAACAGGAGGCCAGGCAGTATATCAACTGGCTGAGGCATGCTAGTAGTGATGAAGTTATCAAGTGAAAAAGAGATGGAGTTGTCGCCTTCCAAGGCAAGGGGAAGCAGGGCTGCTTGAAGGGGGGGTAACGACAAAGGGGCCTGGCGAAAGGCTAGGCGAAGGCATGATGGTGAGCGGCAAAGTAGCAGTCAACACAATCAAGGAGGGGGAGTCATCAATGGAGACAGGAGCAACAACAAGGGCGGAGATGGCCATGGTGATAGCAGAAGAAGCCAAGGGGGAGAAACGGGAGCCGTCTAGAGTGGCGATGCAGGCAGGAGGGATCTCAAGGGAAGAAGTCCTAGCAGTAAAGGAGTTGGGAGATAGGATCAAGTAGTTAGCACGAAGGCCTACAGCAGGGAAGGAGGCGGGTGAGGAGAAAGATCGGTTAGGGAGATGGGTATGGATAGGAGATGGAGGGAGAGGGGGGAAGACTGGGTTAGGTGAAAGGGAGGAGGATGGAGGCGGGTTGGAGAGGGGGGCGGGTCAAGAGGGATGGATGAGTAGATGGTCAGGTCAGATAGGGATGTCGGATCTACCCCTAGGTTATAAAGATTACTCAAGTAGAGCAAGTGATCCAAAGAACATTTGGAGAACTTAGATAGTATCTGGACCGGGAGAAATCGGTTGAGTGGAATAAAAGGAGGAATGGGATGGACCGGATGGGTTGGGTTGGTTGGAGAGAATAAAGAAGGAAGGCTAAAGGAGTCAATAGGTTTACAGGGGATACTCGATGTCAAAAGCGGGGAAGTGGGGAGAGGGAGTAGAGGAGGAAGTTCAGATACAAAGGGGACAAAAGGGAGAAGACGAGGAACAATATCCGAGGTAGAGAAGCCACAGGCAAGGGCAGGATAGGAAGAAGAAATAACTGGAATGTCAGAGTGAAGGCGAGAGGAGGAGGGTTGAGATTACAGGGTAGGGCATTAAGCAATCCATCAAGACAAGCTAAGCAAGAGAACCGATTGTTGTCTTTCGAGTAATTCATCGAACCAGTGGATCGAAGTGAAGCGGTCATGTCAATGAAAGAAGTCACCGGAGGTCTGGAGTTCTGGTCACCTTTCCTTCTTGAGAGTTTTTTCTTAGGCAGTTGGATCTCAGTGAAGGTATCTAGATGCATATTGTCCAGCACAAAGTTAGCAGGAGAGGCGACAGTACCAAGCATCGAAGGATCATCAGAGGAATTCTTGACGGATTCCCTAATCGCTGCAATATTTGGATTATTATTTTTTTTCTCCATCATTATTTTTTACAAAGCACTGTGGAGTGTCCAAAGCATTTGTAGGTAGTATAAAGAGGGGGACTCCAATCATATTTTAACTCATGTTCAAAGGAGTAGTGTAGACACCCAATTTTGTCACCCTCCTCTGGCTATGATGAGATGTGGATCTTGGACCCGAATTTCGACTTTTGACTTTCGATCAACAGAGATGATGATTGTCTAAGAAAACTTGGAAACATCCCCTACCTAAAAAAAACCCTGGAAATCCACGTGGGAAAGAAGAGGGTCCAATTTTGACATTTTATATACGAAGGAATCCTGTCAAGATGACTGTACAAATGGATAGTACTTAGAAATACAATTCTGACGATATATGGCACCTCAAAATTGGATCGTCGAATCTCTCACAATCATCCCTAGAAAACTAGATTTTCCTGTACATATACTGTGCACACTGGCAAGCCTGCTGGAAACCTGAAAAATTCCCGACCTACCCAAATACCCCAAATTCATCCCCTACCTAAAAACCCTTGAAACCCTGTGCGAGAGAGAAGAGGGTCCAATTTTGACTTTTTATATACTGAGGAATCCAATCATGATGATTGTACAGATGGATAGTACTCAAAAATATGATTCTGACGATATATGGCATGTCAAAATCGAACTATCGGATCTCCCACAATCGTCACTAAAAAATCAAATTTTTGAGCGCACAGCCAGCCAGCCAGTAGCCCCAGCCACAGCCCCACGGGCGCCCCTATATGCTGCGCCATACACCCAAGGGTGCTACCCTATGTGCCCCCGAGCGCCCCCACGCTTCCCCGAGTGCTGCCCTACACACCCCTTGCTGCACACCCCGCACACGCGCAGGCCAACCCCGACGCAGTTGCAGGCTAGCCTTTGCACCATGCCCGCACACCTTTGCACCATGCATGCCCACCCATACACCCGTGCCTATCATGCCCCATGCACCTCGACCCAACCTTGTGGACCATTGTCAATGGCCAGGATTGTGTTCCACTGGCTCGATGGGTGAAGACATTTTCTCTTCACCCACTTATGTGTATGCACTACTCCGCTAGCGTACCCTACACCACAACCTCCTATTAGTCCAAAAACCCACTTTTTGCCCCCATTGGTTAAAAAAATTCTCTCTCCTCACATTAGTCAAAAAACCCACTTTTTTCCCATTGGTTAGAAAATTCTCTCTCCTCACTATTGGTCCAAAAATCCTATAAATACCCCCTCCTTTGGATTTGACACACGAACATCACAACCCCACAACCACTCTTAGAGAGATAAGCTCTCTGCCCTCTCTCCTCCTCCCCTCCCCCTTTGAGCTTCTTTGGGTCTTCGGAGTGATCTTCGTCAAGATCCGAAATCTTGTTCGGATCTTAGAAGTATTTTTAAGGACTTTGAAGATCTTCAATCCAAGTTTTTAGTTCAATCCATTTTTTACTCAAAATAGTATGTTCTTAACTTCCCTCCTTTGAGTGTTCTTGGTTTTTACCAAAAGTAGAAATCCCTCCTCCCTTGAGGTTCTTCAGGTCTACGAAGAGATCTTTGTCAAGATCCAGAGTTCTGTTCGGATCTTCAAAGTGTTCTTCAGGGCTTTAGGGATCTTCAATCCATTTTTAGGTCAATCTATTTCTTTTAAAAAATAGTCATTCTTAGCAGAAGCTCTACCCGAGTGCCCCTGGAAGCTTTCCAGAAATAGCCATTCCCAGCGGAAGCTTTACCAAAGTGCCACCTCAGCCTAGCCCTCCCATAGTCTATCCCCAACAAAAGCTCTGTCAAAGTTCCACCTCATTCTAAGCCCGAAAATAGCCTTCCCTAGCCGAAGCCCTATCCGAGTCCAAATCCAGAAATAGCCTTCCCTAGCCGAAGCTCTGTCCGAGTTCAAATCCAAAAGCAACCATTCTAAGCCGAAACTCTATCCGAATATCATCACAGTCAGCATCTCTTAAGAAAAGAAGTTGGAGGTCAAGACCATCTTCCTCTGAGCTAAGAGAATCCAGAAAACCAGTTCGTACTAGCATCAACCAGGGCATCCAGCCCTCTTGATAGGGGTCAAGCTCAGATATAATTTCTCAACAGAATTAGCATAATGTAGACTTTATATAAATCTTGTTTTAATGTACAGATTCATTTAAATTCAGTCAATGCATATATGTGTGATAAATTAGCCATGCATGCGGAATAGAAGTAATCGTGGAAAATGTTCATTCTTAAAGCATCTAGTAGGAAGACCTGTTGAACTGGGCAAATTGGGTGCCTAACACCTTCCCAATTCTGTAACCTGACACTTACCCTAAATCTCTAGACCAAACCAATTATCGGGCCCTTTTCTCAGGAATCGGGCCCACCCTAGGGTCCTAGGCCCATAATTCTAGGTGGCAACTCCAAGCCCCTTTTGCATGATCCTGATCCCCATATTGGACCATCATCAAATCTCCATCTCGAATGGAAAACTTTACACTCTTAAGAAATAGGCCTCCACATATCTCCAAGTGGCGGCACGATGGTGTAGAGTCCACAAACAAAGTACACATGACACACTCCTCCCTCATGAAAGAAAAAGAGAGGAGAAAGGATGGAATGGATGCAAGTCCTTTTTCCCCCCAAAAGGGGTAGAGAGATATAATCTCATCTCCGGGTGCTACCCTCACAAGTAGCCTTCTTCATCAATTATGGTAACCGTGGAGGGGAGGACCTGGTCTGCCGAAACCTCTATGCAAATCCTGGTGAAGGAAAGACGATCCATTAACTTTGTATGCTTGTCTGAGTAGAGTGGCTTGCCTATGATGAAGCATATGATGCTAATGCCCTTGACACACCAGAAGTGAAGAGGAAGGTTGGGGAGAGACAGCCAAAGAGGAATGGAGGTAGGTTCTGAATGGTAGAAGGAGGTGTGTTCATCCCATTGCCGGAGAAAGATTGGTTTCTTGCCCACATACCATGGGCCACAATCAATGGCAGAAGTTTTGTCCAGGGAGGAGGAGAAGTTGAAAATGAAAATACCATTATCAAGCATGAAAAAATAAAGGGGACTTGAAGGACTCCTCTAGTTGGAGAGAGAAGTCTTAACCGCAGCAAAGGGAGGTCGGTTGCCCAAGAAGGAGCCGATAACGCAGTTCTTCCACTTGCTAATCTCAGATTCTAGGAGACCCGGGGGATAGAGACCAACAAGAATGGATTTAAGGGAGGAGGGAGGATGGAAGAAAAGAGAATGATTGGTGGAGGGAAGCTAGGAGGAAGGGGGAGAGAGAGGAGACGACAAAGCTCCAACAACATTGATCAAGAGGAGGGGAGGGAAGGGGGGAAGAGGAGGGCTGAGAGGCAGGTTTGTCGGAGGGGATGCCAGAGGCAGGTTCATTGGAGGGGATGTTGGTTATAGCCGACAAAGTAGGGGAGGGCATGGGATCAGGGCATAGGTTTGGATTTAAGAACAGAACATTAGTACTGATTGGAAGATATGTTTGAATGGTCAAGAAACATACTTTGTGGGAAAAGACATGGTGTTTGGACATGTCTTTGGGCGACAACCTTTGCTAGCGTCTTTTTTTCTTTCATATATATATAGAGAGGAGGTTTTACCCATTTCTCTAATGGTTTTGAGACAATCCTAACTTGGTTTTCTCCTTACATTAGTGTTGTTTCTGTCCAATTGAGCACAACCCTAAAGGGTCTCATGGCTAAATGAGTGTAACAACTACAAGAGTGGCCTACTGATTTGTTTTATCTTGGAGGTTGATAAGTAAGAACCCAATATAGACCATACGGGTGTCTATAGTCTTAAGGAAAGTGACCAGTGGCACAATTCAGTCCCACCGGTTTCTCAAGTTTCTCTATGTATTTTTTATAAAAAATAATGAAGTTTAAATATATATATATATATATATATTCCACTGATCGTACCTCATGTAGTGTTAAGAGTATTCAATACATCCATTGTAAGGCTTAGAGTTACCTGATAATTCACAAGTGCAAATTCTCCTCCGGAATACAGATCTTGACATGGTTGCAATCCAAAAGGAAAGAGAGGGATGACAGCACTAACAACTATTCACAGTAGATCCCCTCTACAAGAGAGAAAAAACTTTCTTCACAAGAGGGGGAGAGAATTCTCTCTCTCTCTCTCTCTCTCTCTCTCTCTCTTTGTTACAGCATAAAGTTTTATAAATTCATGAAGTTACTCTCTAATAAATTCAAGGAGAAAATCCTTAATTAGTTCAAGGAGTTACAATGTAATGAATTCAATTCTTCATTAATTCAAGGAAATAAATCCATAATTAATTTAGGGAGTTACAATGTCATGAATTCAGAAATAAATCCTTAATTAATTCAAGGAGTTACAATGTAATGAATTTAAGGAATTAAATCCTTAATTAATTGTTCCCTATTTTGTTGAACGAGTCAAAAGGTGAAATCCCAATGGGTAATCTACCGTGGTTTCTCAATATGTGTTTGCCTTTTTTTCTCAAATAAAAATATTTGACCATAAGGACACCTATTAGTAGATATAACATTTAAGGCTTCATTTAGTTGCAAAGAAATTGAAGGGAAAGGGAGGGAAGTGAAATTTTCAAACATAATAAAAAGCTTTTGTAATCATTATATATATATATATTTTTTTTGGTAACGTGATCATTACCTCACATTGTTTTGTCACTAACTCTAAATTATTCCATATTTGGTTATTAAATTTCATTTTATTTTGCATCTAAATTTATTGGATTTGAAAAGTAAAATAAAAAATTGCATAAAAATTTTCATAACTAAATATGGTAAGAGATTTAAATAGTTTATATAATCATATTGGGTAATGATTTCAAAAATTTCTTTTTTTGGTTTAAAAACTTTCACTTCCCTTCTAACCAAACAAAGCCTAAGCCTCGAAGAATTACAATTAAGTCTATCCACTTTACAATATCACATAAAGGACCTTCGGTCATGGAAATAATTATTGTCACCACCCATGTCCGTCTAAACATCTTATATAGAGAACTAAAACCAATAATTAGACCTAAAAAATGTTTTCAAAATATTTGTTAAAATAGGTATTAATGTTAGTTAATATTTTTCAAAAGCTTTTGTGAACAATTTACAAAGCGTGCTACTAGATCTAGATGTTGTCTAGTCATCTCTCTCTCTCTTATATTTTTCAAAAGCTTTTGTGAACAATTAACAAAGCGTGCTACTAGATCTAGATGTTGTCTAATCATCTATCTCTCTCTCTCTCATTCTCCCCCCTTTTCCTGAGGGAAGTGTGTTCTTTTTTAACGTTTCTTCTATCCATAATCAAACATCATGAATCCAGTGCACCAGGGAGATATCAACCATTGGTACACCAAAACCCATAATGCCTAACTGCAACAATAAAAATCTTTCAGGTCTAGGGACTAACTACTAATGAGAATCTTGTACTTAACACGGGATAGTAGTACATTCAAGATTCTCATGTAAATCCAATTTAATGTACACACAATATGTACACGTTTATGTTTGAAAATCAACATTCATGAGAGCACACAGTGTGACGACCATATAAGCAAAATGCCCAATTCTACCCCTACCATATATTATTTTAGATGGAGACCTATGGCCAACCAAAACCAGTTAAGATCATGAAAATTGATTATATTTAGCTATTAAATTAGATTTGATGGACAACAATTCTAACAGACACATACATAACATCATAGAGGAGGCAATGTGGGTGGGGTATGAGTTTGGTTGAAATGATTCATTTAGAAAAATTAGTAAGTTAGCATTTTGCTCTACAATTCACCTTCTTTGCTAAGAGAAGGATTTCCAAATAATTCGAAATGAGATATGATCCAAGCCACAAATTGTTGCAGCTATTCAAGAGGATATTAAGCTAAAGGAGTACTTCTATCATCTCTTCCGGTGTTCGGAATTCGAGAAATAGTTTTTCTTCTTGTTCAAAGGACTCTCCAAGTCTCATGGGTTATGGAAATCCCAAAAGCTTGTTCTTAGACTTTTCCTCGTGGGGGAACTATTGCTCTTCACTGTGATTGTTCTCTTGTCCAAGATAGAACTTATGGTGAGCTGACCCCTGATGAGTTCAATACTCCAGTTTTTGCTTATGTTGGATTCGGGATTGAGATACGGAAGATGATTGCCATTTATAGAGGGTTGATCTTGTGTGCATAGAGAAGAATATTCAGACGATTGCTATCAGATCTGGTTCCAAGTTAGCTATTGAAATTTTGAGGAGAAAACTACAAGGTCCATGGGCAGTACAGCCACAAAAATATAATCATCGGATTTCGATTGCTATGCTGAAAAAATGTACATATTGCAAGCATGCCACAAAAATTAAAATGTAATGAAAGCCATTGCAAAAATATTGGAGATATTGCAGAAATATTGGAGATGTAAACTGGTCAAATTCCAATTTGATTAGTTTTCGAACATATTGAAACAATTTTTGAAAACTGAGTTATTGAATACGAATTATCCTAAATGGATATGGATATTAATTGAATACGAATTTCGATTATCCATTTACATCCCTAGTGGATACTGGAGAGTAAAGTCATAAGTCTAGAGAGAGTGGTGAAACGGTCTTACTATCTGTGTTGAGAAGCGGAGAACTAGAAAGGATGAAAAGTTGGTAAAACGTGAAGGTGAAGGACTTAATCAACTACCCCATTGGCTGCCAGAGTTTATGTTGAAATGCCATATCTAAAATTATATATACGTCCTTGTGAATTTTTTTTTATTTTTTTTTTTGTTTGCTTAATTGTAATAAATTGATAAGAGTATTTTAGTATCATAAAAAATAATTGGACGTAAACTTATAGGATATTATCTGGCCTGAAATTGAAATATCCATATATGTATCCGATTAGCTTTTAAATGGACTTGGATATTTTTCAAATATGGATTCACATATATGAATACGAACCCAAATCAAATATAGATTTTCGACAAACCATTTACATCCCAATTATTGGATTTCAAAGTCAACACACCATGGCTTGAAGAGGATCAAGATTCTAGATTCTAAAATCATGCAATTTCTATGTGATGACACAGTTCATTTGTTCTATTTGTTTTTCTAGAACCATCAATATAAAAATGTTAATAATGAATTTAAAAGCCATTGCTTATCTGTTAAACATGATTCCAAACACGGTCTATGGCATTGAAATTTGAAACTAAATTAATAGATAAAAAGGATAATTGGCTTGCATCAGGAAAATAACTTGACTATTGTTATTCGACTACTACAACGATTAATGAAGCAGTGGATCAATGGCCATTGTTACTGGCAGTAGCATGATGAGCTGGATCTTAATTAGAAGTGTCATTCTAGCATCAATACACTTGTCTAGGAATTATGTTATAGAATGAAGATAGATGAATAAATTCATATAAGATGACACAAAGATTTAACGTGGTTCACGCATCAATGTGATATCCTATGTCCACAGGAGAAGGTGAAGATGATTCATTATGTGATGGAAGAAATATTACAATGAAAATCTCTCAAGAACACCCAAACTCGTGGCAAGAATTCTCACCTAGAAACCCTAACTTGAACACCCTCAAATCTCACTTGTTTCACTCTGACTTATACAACAAGACATCAAAACATATAAATACTCTTTCAAGTCGGGCCGATCTATCGGGTCACATCTGGTTGGATCGAACTATACCACAGGGGCTTTGCCCCTGTACCCCCATACAAGATTGGTGATGATAGGCCCAAGCCATCTGCTACCATCACAGACCTCAAGAAAAAAAAAATCTCATTTGAGTTGCCACCAAGATATTTTGAAGCGGGCCAACTTTCAAACAGGGTTAAGAATTCGAAACACACACAACGTTATGAAATACGTTCTCAAGAGTTTGATGGTTACTATTATTTGCTAATTTAATAGTTCTTTTATGTTTCAATAGTATTTGATTATTTTTATTCTGATAAATAATCTTTATAAGAAGATGAGCTAGTTTACAAGAGGAGGTAAGGTCCATAAAAGACATGAAATAAAGGAAATGGGCACCATCACAATTATGAATCTAGGTATATTAGAGATCCTAGATATTCTTTCTTTAGAGTACTAGTTCCTATTTATTTATTTCTTTTAATAGATCAAATATTTTATTAAGAAAAAAGAGATTATAATATGTAGGAAATACACTGCCCAACATTTTTTTGCTGGGAAACTCATTGATCAACATCCTTTTTCACAATAGTACACAAATCTTCAGTTTGGTTCCCCTACGACCAGTCCTTCGAGTGAGCATGTTTTGTTACCCTCGATTATACCTACTTTACTATCTATGGATCATTTCGTTTTAATTTCTCATGATTATTTTGATTTTTCTCTACTAAATCTGGACAGGGTGTTGTGCTACCATTTGAGAATGACTTTGTGTGGAAATATATGGATTTTGGTAATACATAAAATAAGGAAGAAGCACAAATCAAAGGGTGTTACACCCGTGCCCTAATCCGGTCAAATTTAAACTTTTGTATTAGGTCTCACGTCAGATGTCTCAGTACTAATGACTTCTGGATTGTGATAATCTATTGTCGCGAGGGAAGGAATGATCTAACCTGCCAATAATTTCTTTCCTCAAGCATTGGAAGGAATTTAAACCTTCCAAGCCTAAGAGGTGAGTGACCTAAACCTCCCCACTTGAATCCCCTCACGTTGTAGAATTGACCGAGAAGACCTTGTGCACATCCCTAGGGAACCCCCTAATAATTGGCAAAAGGTGGACAGAAGACTATGAAACATAACATTGGGATGCCACTGACAGGACCACCTCCATCTGTTGACCTACTTCTGGTGGTGCATGTCGTATAAAAATGGCTCAAATGCCATTGGGACCTGTTATGCATGTCATGTCCAACTCCAACTAACCTCCTACTCTGTATGGAATCCTTCACCATGATTTGCACACCTTGTGAGTCCAAGGTGGTGGGCTCGCATGACCCAATTGTTGGCTTAGCCCAATTTGGTTCTGAACAAGTGCGTAGGCAAACAGGCCCTAAGGCCATGCTCTATGTAAGGGAGAAATGAGCAAATGAAATATAGACACAACCTGAGAGATGGAGAGAAAAAAGGAAAAAGAGAAGGAGAAGAAGGAAGAAGCTCACGGCTATGCATGTGTTTTTGGTTGCCACTGAAGGTTAGTGCGCACCTTCCCTAACCACCATTTCCCTTCCATTTTGGTTTTTGGGTTGTTGAAAAACCGTGGATTCACTGGGTTGGAGGGGTATGCCTCGACCCCAGTGACTTCTAGTAGTCGAGATGGTGTGCATTGCGCTCCCCAACATGTTTTCCGAGCTCAAAGTGAGCTAAACAAGCTCTGGTGACATTTTGACCAAATAGGGAGGTTAGGGTTTTAATTGTTCCTTCATCGTATCTCCTAAATGGCTTATTGGAAATGTAAATAAGTGGTAACAAATTTTAAGAGTCAGCCTAGGAATCGAGTTTTCTATTAACAAGCCCAGCAAGCTATGACTCAAAGGAATGGTCGAGTATTGGGAACACCTGAACAGAATTCCCCTGCAGAGAATTCTGAGAAAGAAGTGAGTCCATACCCCAATCCTGAAGCTCCACAAGCTTCCAAGGACGATGAAATTGAACAAGTTGGGGGAGGTAGTAATCCTGATGTTTATATGCCAAAAGCCCCTTTCCCCTCTTTAGAATCCCCTTCTTTTTTTACATTTGGCAAGAAGGGTTCAAGAATAGAAGAGATGATGGAATTATTCAAACAAGTCCAGATCAACCTTCCTCTTCTCGTTGCCATAAAGCAAGTTCCAGCTTATGCTAAGTTCTTGAAAGACTTATATACTCAAAAGAGTAAGCTGAAGAACCACATTCCAAAAATTGTCCATCTTACTGAGCAAGTGAGTGCAGTCCTGTCCAATAAACTTCTCCCTAAGCTTAAGGATCCAAGGGAACCTCTCATATCTTGCACCATTGGGAACCTTCCCATTAAGCGTGCACTCCTTAATCTAAGGGCGAGTGTGAATATTTTTTCTAGCTCAGTTTATGACCAATTTAGATTTGGAGAATTAAAGCTTACGGAGGTTATTCTCCAACTTGCTAACCATTCAATCAAAGTCCCTAGAGGCTTTATTGAGGGTGTATTATTTAAGGTTGATGAGCTCTATTTTCCTATGGATTTTCTTGATCTTGATATGGAAGCATCTACTAATAGGAAACCGCAGTCAATAACCTCAGAACGTCCATTCTTGGCCACTGCCAATGCATGCATTAATTGCAGATCAGGTGCAATAGAAATTTCCTTTGGTAATAAGAATCTCTGATTGAACATCTTTAATGCCACTTTAGGGCCTCAACATGAGGACGAGTGTTTCTTTGTTGATATGATAGATGAGGTGGTAGTAGAATATACTCCAGTGATATTAGCAGATGACCCAATGCAACAGTGTTTAACATTCTTTGGAGGTGATGATTTTGATGTTGATTCTTACACTGCTGAGGTCAGTGCTCTACTAGATGCTTCTACCCTTTCCAATCGTCCTCCTTAAACTATCAAGTTTGAGCCCCATCCTCCTTTGTCTAAGAAACCAGCATTGAGTTTTATTGAGTCTCCACCAATGTTAGAGCTTAAAATATTATCAAATTCATTGAAATATGCTTTCTTGAGATCGAATGAGACATTACTTGTCATCATTTCTTCCAATTTGACATCTAATCAAGAAAGCAAACTGTTGGATGTTCTCAAAGAACATAAGGCTACCATTCGACGGTATGTGGCTAATTTGAAAGGTATTAGCCCATCAATTTGCATACATCATACCTACTGTGATGATGGAGCTACGCCTTTCCAGAATGCACAAAGGAGATTGAATCCTAACTTGTGCAAAATTATTAAGAAGGAGGTGGTGAAATGGTTAGATGCAGGCATTGTTTACTCCATCTCTGACAACAAGTGGGTAAGTTCAGCAGGAATTTTCCAGATTTTCTTAAATTAAACCACATTCTCACAAAAGATCATGAATCAAGGTAGGATTTCAGTATCAAGCCTCTAATTTGATGATCAAACCCCAAATTAGGCATGCATGCATGTAATCCATCCTCAGTTTCACTTTGCATGTAACTCTTTAACCTTAGTACAAAAATTTCAAAGTGGGATTTCTCCTTAATTACAAGAAATTTTATGTGAAATCTTGGCCTCACAGTTCCATTCGGCCTTCATGCATGTAACCTATTTCAAAATTTTAAGGCCCCTTTGAATTTATTTCATCAAAGAACAGTAAATCAGACTCTCTATAATCACATACTTGCTGAAATTTCAGATTTCTACTTCCTCTTCTTATTTCAGCCGAATCGGCCCAATCCAACTTCTAATTTCTGAAAATTTTTCCACATTTCAGGTTCATGCAAGTGAGATCCCTTACCTCTGAATCCTCCAATGCTGCCTTAGAAGATCGAATTCCTTCTTGATCTCCTTCTCTGTTCTTCTTCTTCTTCTTCTTTCTCCTCTCTTTCTCTTGTTGTCCAAGTGAGAAAATAAGGCTACTAAGATCGGTGGTGGCCTATTTATAACCCCAAATTCCTTGGTGGAATGTTCCACCCACTCATGAATATAATATATATATATATATATATATATTACTTAGAGTATGTCATAATATGAATACATATATAATTAAGTTAAATTATATAATTCTTATTGTAAATCATTATTATTTAACTTATTTTATCATAACAGACTCATAAAAATAGGTCCTCATGTCAAATTACAAAAGTGGGACCCACAACAGTCAAATATGACTATTCTGTCCAGTTGACAGGCCAACCTGTCCTGTCCAGGACTCTCTAGCCAGTTGACCCATATTTGTTCCCCCTTGAGTCTGCTTAATTCCTTATCATTACTAACCCTTAATAAAGGTTAATGTATACCTATTGGCTCACTTTTCTTGCTGATTCTTCCAACATTGTTGGCAGAAGACACAGATACGTGTTGGGTTATTCTTCACTTCTTGGCATTCTACTGCTGCCAGCCATGTTAGCGTTGACCTCTCCTGCCTATTACTCTTGCCTGTCCATAATTTATGTAAAGAGGTGAGATTGGGGTGTTACATTTTTCCCCTGTCTCTCTTCCTTGCTCTCATCTCACACATGGCCCCTTCCTTGTTTCTCTCCCCTAGACCAAATCTCTTATATGTTCCTCCCTCTCTTTCGTCCTAATCTAGAATTTCTTTCCCATCGAATTTCTTTCTCTCTCTCTCTCACTCACAACTCCATCTCCACCCACAACTCCCACTCACACCATCCTTGTTTTATCCTTCACACACTCCTTATTTAAGGAGTGCTTCTCTATTGTTTGTCCTACTTCTTCCTCTCTTCCACAGATCTACATAGCAATCATCTCTCCAATGTCAATACTTATATCCACCATCACTAACTAGTTCATCATAGTTTTTCTTGGAGGAGACTTCGAGGAGAACACTACCGTTCACCGACGTTCGTTTGCATCCATGGAAGCTTGTAGTTGTTGCTCTTCGTTGATTCGCACCATGAGCAGCTAACTCCCCTCTCTATCTTTAGATTTAAATGAAGTTTTGATTTATTACTATTTAATTTCTAGTTGTAATGCATACTTGATTGTTTGATGTTAAAGACCTCTTCCCATGTGGATGATTTTAAATAGTTAAATTAGTTTAAAATATTTGTCTTTTGGATTCACCTATTTTATTCAAACAATGGTATTTTATTTGATTTTTGACAAACACTAATGATATCTTTTAACCAATCAAACTAAGTGTGCTAACTGAAAGCGATAGATGATAGTGCTTGACAGGATATGTTATATTTTTTTGGTTGAAGTGGAACTTGTAGTTTTAATGAACAGAAGTATGAGTCAGAGATTATTTAATAATATCAAAAAGGATTAAAAACCTAAGGATAACTTATTCTCATTAATTCATATGATACCCTACTTTCTAAATCCGATCTAATTTTCAGTTGGTTTGGTTTGGCCTTGCAGGACCTAAACCCGAGCTAGCTAATTCAAATACCTTATGGAACATGATGGCAAGGGTGAATCTGAACTCAGGTTGGCCAAATGAGTTGGAGTCAGTGCCTAGTGAAGTCTGTGTACTCAACCTGTGCACTTGTACGTATCACGAGGTCATGTACGCATAATAAAGGTATGTACTCAACCAAGTACGCATGTTTATCGATTACTAAGAGTAATATACATGTCGGGGCCGAGCCCCATTGAAAGTTCCAATGTTTTGGCTAAGTTTTGGCCAACTAGTGGGTGGTCATAGATGGATCGGGCCCACCAGTGTGACCTACCACTCTGGTCATTAGATATTGTGACCCACTATAAATAACATTTATTTCCTTCTTTCACCTCATTTATTGTTTTACACGGTGGGTGAGAAAAGTAAAGAAGAGAGAGAAAAAGAAGAAAGAGGAGAGAGGAAGGAAGAAGAAAATGGGAAAGGAAATGCTCGTTGTGCGTCGTCGAGGTTGAATCCTTCAATTTCAACATCTTAACAATCCTCATCTCAAGATCTACAATTTGAGGTGAGTAAAGTCCGTATTCCTTAAACCCTTATGAAACCCTAAGTGAAACCCTTCAATTTGGGTAGCAATCCTTTGGATCTTGTTATGATCTCTTGAGAATGTGAATCTAAGGTTTAATAAGGTTCTATATGTTGTTCATGAAGGATTTAGAGGAAGACTTGCTAGATTTGTGAAGCATTTGTTGATCTCTTGAATTAAAAAGAAGGATTTGAGGTTTTGAGGTGTTCTTGAGCAAAGAGGTAAGATCCACGCTTAAGACTTTGGATTGACCTTAGATCTAGGTTGGAATCAAGATTTGAAGCCTTAGATTTGTGAAAAATGCAGTCGACTCGACCCGTGGTGGTTTCCCCAAGGTGGGATAAAGAACTAAAGTAAACATCAAAAATCCCGATTCTAATTGGTGGGTGCCTAGGAATGATCGGACCCACCAATCCAGCTCCTGCCTATCCTAGGTAGGCTGCTAGCTCGATTGACAAGCAAGATCGATGGGTGACCTAGCCCACTGTTCTTGGCCCCTGGTCCAATCAGAGCCGTTGTCCGATAAGTGAGCAAGATCGGTGGGCAACCTGGCCCATCGCTCTTGGCCCATCGATCCAGGCAGAGTCCCTGGGTTGAGCGGCGAGCAAGGACTGGTGGGTGTCTTGCCTACCGGTTGACCCACCAATCCGACTTCTCGGGTCCCGTTTGGACCCAAATTCGTCAGGTAATCTTCTCTTGTGATTCTAAACATATTGGGATCATCATACCTCATTGGTTATGACCCTAAAGTGAGACGTACTAAATCCAACTCTTTTATAATAGGTTGTTCTAGGAACTCACGTCATCACACGCCAGATCTTCCTCGTACTAAGGGTGATCTTCGTACACAACTAGGTAAGTGGGAAGAGGACATTGCATCATGTCATTCTAGTTGTAGACTAGCCATGTCATCATATTATTATTGTGCAGACTAGTCTCCACGAGTGCCATTGCATGCATTGACGTGTGCATTATGAAATTAAATTATGATTAAACATGCTGATATCTTTAATTGTCAAATGCCTATTCTTGCTTGTGATATGAGATGGATGACTTTAACTATTGAATTGATGCTTGCTAGACTAGATGCCATAGTCGGCTTGGACACGAATGCATTGGTGGCCCGTGGAATGGGATGCGATGGCACCATGCAGTCGTACTATCTCACATAGGAGCATGTAGTTAAGAATGCCATATCTCTGTGCTATGACCCTTCCTAGTAGGGGTTTAGGTGTTAGATATATCACTGGAGGGAAGCCCGAGGTTGTGAACCAATGGTGGCAGTTAGAAGTATGCATGACTGATCATTAGGATTGTCGACAACTTTGGTGATATAATAAGAGGGCCAATCATACTGCTCTTAATTTAATGTCATCGTGGGTCGGTAGTTTACTTTAATGTAGTCATGGGACGGCAATTTACTTTAATGTCACTGTGGGTCAGTAATTTACTTTAATGTCGCTGTGGGTCGGCACTTTATTTTTTCAGTACCTACGACTGGCCTTCTCTGGCAACCCTATGGACGTATCACGGGATGGGGTTCGCGGCTCATACCTGGAGCATACGCTCACTGTGGTTGCGAGTAGCACATGATCTATTACTTAGAATTGTTGTCTCGGTGGACTAAGATAATAAAATGAACTGCACATATGTAGGTTCATTTGTATTGCGCATACTTGTTTGGTCTTTCTTTTCACTTACTGGGCTAGTGAGTTCATCCCATATGTGCACCACTTTTTAGATGATCTTATAGGTTTTTCAGCTGAAGAGCTAGAGCCAAGACCCACCATAAAGTTTCCAATCGAGGACTGGTGGGTCCCTGAAGATCTCAGGCACAGGGCCATGTGCCCGTGCGATAGTTGTGTTGCGAGTCAACAACATTGATACCATACAGGGATTCTTTTTTATTATTTTGTAAATGCTACCCCTATTGTGTTCTAGATGCTTAAACTATATTTCTTGTGATTATATCACGCCTATGGGCCCACATGTAAATGTATTATGTAATAAAATTTGGGTATCAAGAGCATTGGGGTATTTACAGGTATGTATATGTAAGACTTCCGTTGAAATACAAAAATTTCTTGACTTAATGTGTGTGTATAATGTGCTGTGGTTAGTGTATCAGATGATCCTGGCAAGTTTTGGGTTAACAGGTGTTAACTCGGTCACCGATTTTGTCCTGTATGGAACAGGGTGTGACAATCGGTGGTATCAGAGTGCGATGCTCTACCCACATATAGCATACAAGTTAGATCCCATAGAGTCTTATAATAGGACCCCGAGATTGGGTAAACATAAAAGCTTTAAAGGATTAAAAGCTGTAAAGGATTAAAAGCCGTAATAAAATGAAAATGTCTAAATACTTGCATTCTATGGTATGCATGGGAATAGAACTTAAATAGATTAACAAAGGACCAATAGGTCTATTCTATAAACCATTAAGTAAAAAATTTACTCAAAATTTTGGGAGCATAACGGCACCATATTGAATTTCCAAAAATTTTACACAAGTCACCTGATAAACCACAGACATAAAGATAATTACAAAATAGGGTGACAGCCACTGTCACCACCAAACCACAACAGGATAATGAAATAAGTAAACCTATCCAAAAGTTATAAACATCCACATAAATGCCACCATATAGATATTATCCAAGTTCCAAACCATAAAAGTAAATCAAAATATACAACCACCAAGTATCAAAGACCATCATCATCAACTAGAAAAGAAGGAACGTAGAGGAAGAAGCCACCACTCTGTCAATCATCATCGTCGTCCACGATGAAGGTTTTCCCACCCATAGGCCATGTGTCGCACTCAAAGTGAAGGTCGTAAACATCAAACCTGTCATTCGTGAAGGCGACTTCTTTCTTCACACGGAGGAAGTCGATAGCAATTCTGTTAGATACCTTATCCAAGCCCTCAGTGAAGTACTTGAAACTGGCCTCTAATCTTCCTAGTCGGTGCTATACCGCCAAACATTGGTCGACCCTCTCCTCTACATGCTTTGAAATCTGATCTTACCCTTCCTTTAGGGCACCGATACTGTCCATCAATTTCTGAAAATCAAAAGCCCCCCACCTGAAGGTGGTGGAGCAGTAAAATGTGGATGAACAACCCTAGTCTCTAAGGGCTCCTCCTCGAGGATCTCATCCTCATCTATCTCCTCCTCGTCTGGATGAGGGAAATAATCTTCATCCTCCTCACTCACATACTCTATCACCATATACTTTGGCTCAGGATCATTTGCTCCCTGTGGTGCCCCCATTGGCACTGGCAACCCCATTCTCTTCAGATTTTCTTGAGTAAACTTATCCCCTTGGTACTTCCCTTCCTCACCTGACAAATCCACTTGGAAATACTCAAACACCTTGGTAAGCAACCTACCATAAGGAAAGCCAAAGTCATTGGGGTGAGCAATGTGGTATTCCATCATCTTCATCATAACATAGGGAAGGCAAAGGCAGGAAGCACCCCCTTCCAGGGCCACAGAGATGCATTATGCAAGGTAAGCTATCATAAAGCTTACCTGGTTCCTATGACTTGCTTTGGGAAGTAGGTTGAACTAAGCCAAGCATGCGAAAACTGGGCCGGCTGTATTATAGGCAGTCTCAGACAATGGACGCTCCTTATGTCCACATTTGGTCTCAAAGATGACCTCCTGCATCTTAAAGGGCCCACTGCCTTGATCCTTGGAGTGTTATAAAAATAGGCACCTTCAGCTGATATACCTAAGATGGCTGCCAACAAATCCACCATCAGAACAATGTCTACTCCCTTTATCAGACTAGTGAGAGAGTATTACCCATCCCTAAAGGAAGCCTCTAGGTTACAATAGGAGTACCAGACGAGGTTCTCGTGGCATGGGCCATCAAGGTAGAGTATGGGTTCCCAACCTAAGATCATGAATCTCTCCAACCTCTGATAATCTACAAAGTCCTCGGTCACTACCGTCTTTTCCAACATGATCGGTTGCTTGGAAAATGTAGACCAGACAACAGCTGCCTTAGTACTATAGAACAAGCTCTTGTCGTAGTTCATAGGATCAAAAGAGGGGTTCCTTGCGGGTCAGGCCCGTGGTGAAGAAGAGGAACTAGGAGTGTCATTCCTTCCCTGGGAGGTAATAGTCTTCCTCCTCTTAGAGGAGGAGGCAGTCTCCTTGCCTCTCCTAGAAGACATCCTGACAACACAAAGGGAGATGTGTAAGTGTAATGAATGGGGACTATGAAAAGAATGTAATAAGTAGTATTTTTAAAAAGGGGAGTGAGATGAACCCTATGAACAATGACATGAATTGGAGAACCTCTAAAGGCATGGATAGATACCAAAATGGAATGAAATTAACGGAATGAACTTAGAAGGAAATGAAAATTTGTGATAAAGAAATGGATGAGTGTGAAAATCTACATAATACCCAAATGCAATTGAATAGGAAACAAGGAGCATGATGATGGCAATGACTACTACTGAAACAAAGAAAAGGGATGGAAATCCCTAAACATTTGATCGAAGACAGTGGAGATTATACATGAGTAAAAGTGGAGATAATCTTAAGAGAAAGTTCATGTATCCCCAAAATGAAATTATTCAAACTATCTTATGAGCTGTTGTTAGAGGATGGACAAAATGATACTTTCAATCATAAGAGAAAAATGAAGAAATGGAAGAAAACTCCCAAATTTTCCAAAGAATTGATCATAAAAAGGGGTTATGTATATCAAAAGAGAGGAAACATGTTCACACACAAATGGAAATGGATACTCTACTAATGGGTGTGTGCAATGAGAGTGAAAAATAACATTTGAATCATCAATTTGAGACAAAGAAAGAAAAATGAGAAGAAAACCCTAAAATAGAGAAATTAGGGCAAGAAATTGAGATTTCTATCTATAAATCGATCAATCAAGCCACCAAATCATGGAAAGCATAAATGGATCATCATATTGTCAAGAAAACAAATATTCCATGGAAGAAATGAAGCATATAATGAGATTCCAAGTTTCTAATGGGAGAGAACACCGAAAAACATGATTCCAAGGAGAAAGAGGAGAAAAGCAACCTACTTGAGTACTTGTGATGATGAAGAAGGGTTGGAACGTCGATTTGCCGAGTGAGAATCATGAGTTGAAGCGTCGGATAGGTCCCCAAATCACCCTAGTAGAGTTTGGAAGGAAGAAGAAGAGAAAGTGGGGAAAATGGGTTTTCAAAACCCCATTTAAAATGGTCCGAGTACCAAGGCCCCAAATTGGCCTGTGTTGGAGATTTTTTAATATTTTGCGCCTTCTAGGCCCCAATTAGATGCCAATAGGGGTGTTCCGCCGCATAGTTAACCATTATGGCGAGACCAAACTATGCATTGATAATTAATGTGGGCATGTTTGGATATGTGGTGTGTCAATGTGGCCTGTGATATAAAATGCATTGATTATGAATATATATATATATATATACAACTGTGTTGGCACTCAATCAATGCTTATGTTTTGGAATAATTCAGGTATAGAACACCATAGTACGCACCAGATCGGGTGGTCGTGCCCGTGGTACCTCTCTTGGTCAGCCACCCATTTCCCATGATCCTCGACCAATAGGGCAATCCTTACATCCACCACCACAAGTGGATCATGATCTGGAACATGTTCAAGGTAACTCACCCATGAACGAAATCCCAGGTCCCCCATATGTCATCACTCCTGGTGATGTGGTAACCCTTATACAACAGTCACAAGGGGCTTTCCAGCAGCAGTTGCTACAGCGACAACAAACATTCATGGCTGCTATGCAGCAATATATGAACCTTACTCTATCGGGTCAGCCTCCTAGAGGGGTTACTCCATAGGACCCTCCAGTGGGGACAGGTGTTGGAGTACAACTTGGAGGAACACCGCCTGAGGTTATACCTCAAGATCAACAGGAGGCACCCCTACGATGCCACCTTGTGGCACTCCGTCATTCATGATGCCTCCACATTATCCGTACTATCCACCCTATCATCCACCAACCACCATTACAGCAAAGGTAGTGAAATATTTTAAGAAGTACATGCCACCCATCTTCACCAAGGTGGGAAATGACCCATTGGAATCGGATCGGTGGATCCAAGAGTTAGAGAAAGTATTTGACATAGTAGAGTGCACAGAGGCACAGAAGCTTATATGTGCTGGGTTGTAACTTATAAATGAAGCTGATTCTTGGTGGAAAGCTTCCAAGCCTACATTGGTGGCAACTCACCCAGACCCTACTTGGGAACAATTCAAGGAATTGTTCTTGTCAAATTACTATCCCAAAAGCTTTAGAGACCGCAATGAGGCGGAGTTTATCGCACTAACTCAAGGAGGAAAATTTGTTCAAGGAGGAAAATTTGTTCTGGAGTATCGGCAACAGTTTGAAAGTTTATTCTATTTTTCTCCTCACCATATGAGGACGGCTGAGGAAAAAGCCCATAAATTTTTAAACGGGCTGAAGACATCAATTGGTACAATGTTGGAGGTGCTGAACTTAATTGAATATACACAAATTGTGCAAAAAGCTAAGACAATGGAAGATAGGCAGAAGGGAGAGCCATCCCTTGCGCTGGGACTATGGAAGAGGGTAAACCCATATGCTGATTCAGGTGGCATTTTCGTGGTTCGTACTCCTATGGTCCCACCTATAGACAACCCTATAGGCCTTCGGGTAATCCCTCCCGACTAGTTAGTGGGCCGGGCACTACATCATTCCGTCTGAGCACCAGTGTGGTGCCTATGACTCTAAGACCCCCTCGTCCATCAACTGCACCAGGAACAGTACAGAGAGCTCCTTTTCTAGTTCAGTCATTGCCAATTCAATGTTTTAATTTCATTCATACAGGCACTAAACCAAAGATTGTCGGTATCCAGCAGTAGCCCCCATCTAATTGGTCTCCTATTCATAGACTTGCATTGGCTTAGGAAAACCAGCCTAAGGGAAGGATGTATGCCCTAACAGCTGAAGAGGCTGAAGCTAGTACTGAAGTAGTAGCAGGTATGCTTAATTAAAAGACTTGTGATAAAAACTTTGAGTAACATGTTATACTTATATGCAATGCAATGCTAGGTGTCTTATCTGTATCAGGTATACCTGCATATGTCTTATTCAATTCTGGGGAGTTGCATTCATTTGTGTCTAAGCGATTTTCTAGAAAGCTTGATGTGCCATCTAAGACCTTATAATGCAAGCTAGTTGTTAGCACGCCTACCAGCACAGTGGAATAGTTGAAAGAAGTGTATGGGTCGTGTTCAGTTGCAATTAATGAAAATAAACTAGATACCCAGCTTATCAAATTCAATATGCAGAATTTTGACATCATTCTGGGCATGGATTGGTTGTCGGCTCATTGACCAAATGTGATGTGTGCCGAGAAATAAGTTAAGATGAAGGATGAAGAAGGAGTAGAGCTTGTGTGTCAATCCGAAAGGTCAAAGCGACCTAGAAAGACTATTATATCTGCCTTACAGGCGGTGAAGTTAAATGAATTTCAGGGCTACCTTGCATCAATACTGGATGTGGATGCAAAGGTTACACCATTAAATGAATTACCGATAGTCAAGGAATTCCCTGATGTCTTCCCAGATGATCTAACTCAGCTTCTGCCTAATAGAGAGTTGGAGTATGCCATTTACTTAATTCCTGGAGCTGCCCCAGTGTCTAAAGCTTCGTATAGAATGGCACCAGTCGAATTAAAAGAGCTATATATACAGTTGCAAGATCTGTTGAAAAAGGAGTTCATACGCCCAAGTGTCTCACCTTGGAGTGCACCAGTCTTATTTGTCAAGAAGAAGGATGGTAGTTTACGTATGTGCATCGATTACCAAGAACTGAACAAGTTGACCATTAAGAACCGGTATCCGTTGCCATGCATCAACAACCTATTTGATCAACTGCAAGGTGCTAGGGTGTTTTCAAAGATTGATCTTAGATCGGGTTATTACCAGCTCAAGATAAGGAGCAGTGATATACCAAAGACAACTTTTAGAATCTGATATGGTCATTATGAATTCTTAATGTTGTCTTTCAGGCTAACCAATGCACCGGCCGTTTTTATAAATTTAATAAACTAGGTATTTCATGATTTCCTTGATGAGTGGGTCATCATTTTCATTGATAACATCTTGATTTACTCGAAGTTAGAAGAAGAACATGCAAAACACTTGAGGATGGTACTACAAAGATTAAGAGAGTAATAGTTATATGCCAAATTCAGCAAATGTGAATTTTGGCTCAAGCAAGTAGGATTCCTAGGGCACGTGGTGTCTAAGAATGGGATCAAAGTGGACCCAGAAAAGGTGAAGGCTATAGTAGAGTGGGAGGCACCCAAGAATGTAACAAAGATTAAAATCTTTTTGGGCTTGGCAGGCTACTACCGGTGCTTTATTATAAAATTTTCTCGAATATTGGTGTCGATGACCAAGTTTACCAGGAAAGGTGTAAAGTTTGAATGGTCAGAAGAGTGTGAAAATAGTTTCCAAGAGCTGAAGAAGCGGTTAGTGTCAGCTCCTATGTTAACCATTCCAAATGGTACAGATGGGATGACAGTCTATAATGATGCATCTAAGATAGGGTTAAGTTATGTTCTCATGCAACACGGCAAGGTGGTAGCATATGCATCCAGGCAACTCAAGGAGTATAAGAAGAACTACCCCACTCATGATTTAGAACTAGCAGCAGTCATATTTGCTTTAAAGATCTTGCATCATTAGCTGTATGGGGAGAAGTACGAGATCTACAGTGATCACAAAAGCCTTAAGTACTTCTTCATTCAGCTAGATTTAAATATAAGGCAGAGTAGATGGCTTGAACTGATGAAGGATTATGATTGTGATATTCAGTATCACCTAGGCAAGGCTAATGTGGTGGCTGACGCTCTAAGTCAAAAGGCTCAGACTGTATCGCTTACATATGTAGCTGTCAGTCCACAGCTTATATAAGAGGCGATGTTGATGGATGAAATCCTTCTATATGAGGGGGCAACATTGGAACTTGAGCATCAACCAGATGATGTTAAGCATTTGACTATATCCTTCATAGCCTTACAGGTGCACCCATCCATCAGACAAGAGGTGATAGCGAAACAATCTTTGGAAACTAAGCTGCAAAGGATCATGCTGAAATTCAAGAGCAGACAATGAATGACCCTGACTTCACAATAGCCAATGACAAAATTGTGCCTGATAGGCTATGCGTGCCTGATGATATGGAGATACAGGATAAAATTGTGAAGGAGGCACACAGTTCTGAATACTCACTTCATCTTGGAAGTACAAAGATATATAAAGATCTCAAACAAAGCTATTGGTGGCCAGCAATGAAGGACAATATTTCCTTGTATGTAGCAAAATGTCTTGTGTGTCAGATGATTAAAGCAAAAAAGGCATCGACCATATGGTGCTCTACAGCCACTCCCAGTATCGGAGTGGAAATGGGATAAGATCACCATAGACTTTGTTATAGGGCTACCCCATACACCCAAGGGAATGGATGCAATTTTGGTGGTAGTTGACAGGCTTACCATGACCGCTCATTTTATCTCGATCAGGACCAATTACTCCACGGACAAGTTAGCTCAACTTTATATGGATAACATAGTCCATTTACATGGATTACCGGTAAGCATTGTGTTAGATGGAGACCTGAGATTCACATCTAAATTCTAGAAGAGTCTCCAGTAAGCCTTAGGGACACGGGTGAATTTGAATACAGATTTTCATCCACAGAACGATGGGCAATCAAAATGTACCATACAAATACTAGAAGACATGCTCAGGGCCAATGCAATGGAAATGATTGGCAGTTGGGAAGAAAAAATACCTCTTATGGAGTTTGCTTATAATAATAGCTACCAAACCATAATCGGGATGGCTCCATATGAAGCATTATATGGAAGAAAGTGTAGAACGCTCCTATATTGGGATGAAGTAGGTGAGCGATGGATGCATGGATTAAAGATGATACAGATGACGTGTGACAAGGTCAACTTCATTCGGGAAAGAATTAAAGTAGCCCAAACATGTCAAAAGAGCTATGCAGATAACCGTAGGAAAGATATTGAATTTTAAGGGGGGAGAAAGTGTTCCTAAATTTTTTTCTTACCAAAGGGTTGCATAGATTCCACAGGAAGGGCAAGCTAAGTCTGAGGTATATTGGCCCATTTGAAATCCTGGCTCGAGTTGGCTCCATGGCTTATATATTGGCTCTTCCGCTTTACCTCAGCAATGTTCACAATGTGTTCCACGTGTCTATGCTAAAGCAGTACATCTATGATACATCACATGTGCTATCTGTGGAACTGGAATATTTGGAAGCTGATATGACTTACAAAGAGCAGCCCATTGAAATCTTAGACCAGAAAATAAAGACTTCGCAATCGCTCCGTCGCCTTTGTGAAAGTTCGATGGGCTAATCATTCGCTTGAGGAAGCATTTTGGGAAAAAGAAGATGATATCCAAGCTAAGTATCCTCATCTTTTCGGATGACAAGGTACTATAATTTCGAGGACAAAATTTTCAAAAAGGGGGGTAAATGTGATACCCTACTTTCTAAACCCGATCTAATTTTCAGTTGGTTCAGTTTGGTCTTGTAGGACCTGAACCCAAGCAAGCCGATTCAAATACCTTATGGAACATGATGACAAGGGTGACTCTGAACTCAGGTTGGCCAAATGAATTGGAGTTAGTGCCTAGTGAAGTCTATGTACCCAAACCATGCACTTACACGTATCACGAGGCCATGTACACATGATAAATGTACGTAGTCATATTTTATACCAAGTATGCGTGTTGATTGATTACCAAGAGTAAAATACGTGTTGGGGCCGAGCCCTATTGAAAGTTCTAATGTTTCTGCTAAGTTTTGATCGACTGATGGGTGGTCATAAATGGGTCGGACACACTAGTGTGACCTACCACTTTGGTCATTAGATATTTTGACCCCACTATAAATAGCATTTATTAACTTCCTTCACCTCATTTATTGTTTTACACGGTGGGTGAGAAAAGTAAAGAAGCGAGAGAAAAAAAAGAAAGAGGAGGAAGGAAGAAGAAAATGGGGAAGAAAATGCTTGTTGTGCATCGTTGAGGTTGAATCCTTCAATTTCGACGCCTGATTAATGATCCTCATCTTGAGATCTACGATTTGAGGTGAGTAAAGTTCGTATTCCTTAAACCCTTATGAAACCCTAAGTGAAACCCTTCTACTTGGGTAGCAATCATTTGGATCTTGTTATGATCTCTTGAGAATGTGATTCTAAGGTTTAATAAAGGTTATATATATTGTTTATGAAGGATTTAGAGGAAGACTTGCTAGATTTGTGAAGCATTTGTTGATCTCTTGAGCTAAAGAGAAGGATTTGAGGTTTCGAGGTGTTCTTGAGCAAAGAGGTAAGATCCACGCTTAAGACTTTGAATCGACCTTAGATCTATGTTGGAATCATGATTTGGAGCTTTAGATTTGTGAAAAATGCGGTCAAATCGACCCGTGGTGGTTTTCCCAAGGTGGAATGAAGAATAAAAGAGAACATCAAAAATCTCGATTCTGATAGGTGGGTGCCTGGGAATGATAGGACCCACCAATCTAGCACCCGCCTATCCTAGGTAGGCTACTAGCTTGATCGACAAGCAAGACCGATGGGCGACATGGTCTGTCGCTCCTAACCCGTGGGTCCAATCAGAGATGCTGGTCCGACAGGCGAGCAAGATCAGTGGATGACCTACCCTGTCGCTCTTGGCCCGCCGATCTAGGCAGAGTCCTTGGGTCGAGCGGTGAGCAAGGATTGGTGTGTGCCTTGCCTATCGGTTAACCCACTAATCTGACTTCTCAGGTACCGTTTGAGCCCAAATTCATTGGGTAACCTTCTATTGTGATTCTAAACACATTGGGATCATCACGCCTCATTGGTTATTATCCTAAAGTGAGACGTACTAAATCCAACTCTTTTATGATACGTTATTCTAGGAACTCGCGTCATTGCACATCGGGAAGAGGACATTGCATCATGTCATTCTGATTGTAGACTAGCCATGTCATCATATGATTATTGTGTAGACTATTCATCTACGAGTGTCATTGCATGCATTGACGTGTGCATTATGAAATTCAATTATGATTAAATATGCTGATATCTTTAATTGTCAAATACATATTCTTGCTTGTGATATGAGATGGATGACTTTAACTATTGAATATGATGCTTACTATACTAGATGCTGTAGTCGGCTTGGATACGAATGCATTGGTGGCCCATGGAATGGGATGCGATGGCATTATGTAGTCGTATTATCTCACATAGGAGCATGCAGTTAGGAATGTCATATCCTTGTGCTACGACCCTTCCTAGCAAGGGTTTAGGTGTTGGGTATATCACTGGGGGAAAGCCTGAGGCTGTGAACCAACAGCGGCAGTTAGAAGTATGCCCAACTTATCATTAGGACTGTCAGCAACTTTGGTGATATAACAAGAAGGCCAATCGTATTGCTTTTCAGGATTAAAGTATCTGTATCGATCGTCGTATCGGTATACCAAAATTAAGATACGTATCGGAAGGTATCGTATCGTATCGGAGATACGCTAAGATACGCTAAAGATACATACATAAATGGATATGAAACACCTTTTTAAACACTTTTGCATAAAAAATTTGTTAAAAAAAAATTATTGATAACATATATTATTCATAAACACTAAATTGAGGGTATCGCACTAAGAATTCAAGGTTTTTAGTTGTCCCATAAATGTAAAATCCTTGTTCCCAACCTTGATTTCCACTTTAGTTAGAGAGAAATATAACCGGCAGCAACTTTGGAACAAAAACCCCTCAAAAATTCGTGTTTTCTCAAAAAAATACTCATCTTGGCCATTATATGACCGTAGCGCACTGTATCGGTACATACCAATACGTATTGATCGATACTCACCGATACGTATTGATCGATACATACAAATACTCACCGATACGTACTGATACATACAGAAACGTATATTTCACCTTGATTTTATATTTTTCATAGAGTATCAGTACGTATGGATAGTGTATTAGTGCATATCGATATGTATCATAGGATATATATCGATACGAAAGGATTTTAAAAATTTCATGTATCGTATCGGTGTGTATCGTATCATCCGGTTAAATTTAAGATACGTATCGGAGGGTATCGTATCGGTATCGGAGATACTTTAAACCATGAATGTCGTCGTGGGTCAATAATTTACTTTAATGTCATCGTGGGTCGGCAACTTACTTTAATGTCGTTGTGGGCCAGTAATTTACTTTAATGTTGCAGTGGGTCGGCACTTTACTTTTCCAGTACCCTATGACTGGCCTTCTCTGACAACTCTATGGAAGTATCATGGGATGGGGTTCACGGCTCAAACCCAGAGCATACGAGCACTGTGATTACGAGTAGCACATGACTTATGACTTAGAATTTTTGTCTCAGTGGACTAAGATAATAAAATGAACTACACCCATGTAGGTTCATTTGTATTGCGTAAACTTGTTTGGTCTTTCTTTTCACTTACTGGGCTAATGAGCTCATCCCACATGTGCACCACTTTTTAGATGATCTTGTAGGTTTTTCGACTGAAGAGCTAGAGCCAGAACCCACGGGGGGTCCCTGAAGATCTCAGGCACGGGGCTGTGTGCCTATGCGATAGCTGTGTTGCGAGTTAGCAACATTAATATTATTTTTTATTATTTTGTAAATGTTACCCTTTTTATGTTTTAGATACTTAAACTATATTTCTTGTGATTATATCATGCCTACGGGCCCACATGTAAATGTATTATGTAATACAATTTGGGTATCAAGAGTATTGGGGTATTTACAGGTATGTATATGTAAGACTTCTGCTAAAATATAGAAATTTTTTGACTTAGTGTTTGTGTATGTTGTGATGTGGTTACTGTATTAGATGATCCTGGTAGGTTTTGGGTTAACAGGTGTTGACTCGGTCACCAGTCCGGTCCTGTATGGAACGGGGTGTGACAATTCACATCCTTGTTAATTAGCTTACATAGTTTCAATTTGAATTCTGAATTTTACAGATTTGATTTTCAAAACAACATTCACCTTAATCTTTGTAAATTTAGCCTTTCAGTTCTTTTTGGATTCGACCCCTTTCTCACCACTACCTCATAGTTTAGTTAAAGTTTATTTTGATTTGTTCATTACAGCGATCAATCACAAGACATAACATCCATCTTAGGTGTTAGGAAGGATCCCAACTTTATTATGGATTTCTTAGGCTCCCTGAATTTTTATACCTCTTTCCACTACGCCTATTCCTAATGCCTTTGAATGAAATGAACTGAAATGATTGTCCGATGTTATCTTATTAGGAATTGGGTTGGGGATGATGAAGAAGGTTAGCGCACCTAGCCTACTTGATCTCAACTTATCGACAATTGCTGCTCATGCCAGTAAAAGGAGGATTGAAATCAAAATATACAAAAGCACCGTGGAATTGTAAAACAACATTGCAGATGTTGATCGATATCTTATTTCCTTTTTCAATATTCTGTTTACTACATTAGTAGGACACTGAGATTATAATTTCTCTTTTTGAGGTATTTTAGTTATCTAAAAAATAAAGAAATATACAAATATATAGAGAGAGCTTAAAATAAGACTTCATTCTATTTACTTACTAATGAATACAAAGGAAATTTATTTTGATTGAAGTAGAGATCTGCTTCATTTAGAACTTTTGTTTTATTTGTAGAAAAAATGATCCTATGTTCCATCCATTTATGTTGTGCTTCCCTGATTTTTGTTCGTTGGGTTGCCTTTGCGACGACGAAGAAGAAAAAGATGATGAAGAGAGAGGTTGAAATATGAGGAAGATCACATCTAAATAGTGTGCATGCTGTTTATTATGTATTTTTTTTTTTTTAAAGAGGAAGAGAGGTCGAAAAGTAAAACCCTGTTATATTACCATTTGTGGGGCCCACAAATAGACATTTTCCATTATTTTCCTCACTTCCCTTTACTTTTTTTCCCTATTGTTGAACCCCATTACATCTAGGTCCACAACATTACCTTTCCCACCCATTTTCCTCCAGAAAACAAATTAGGTTGAGGCCCCGTTTGTTTGCTAGAAACAAGTGGGTTGCAGGAATTCAAGAAACAACAATGTTTAAATCAAAAGAACTTATCAGCTTATGTGGCAGTACGTTTTTCCTACTTCACCCCTCTTCAAAGTTCAACAAAAAATGGTGGGATTTCACGCGAAAGTGACAAAAGCACTATGCTGATGAAATCAAGTTGGATGGAAGAAGTAAAAGAAATGCAGAATTAGAGATTGGAGCTTGAGGTCCTTCATTTGATCCACATTACATCAGCATATCATATCCAAGCAAAAGTGGAGGCAAATGCTCAATGGCCATGCCCGGACAAAAGTTACCGTTCTCTCATCAACTCTTGCAACTCTGGCAAATGGGAGGATCCCAACCATGTACTTCCATGTAGCCGCAACCGATTTTTCTTCTGCAAATGATTCTCATAATTCTATCGATTTTTGCTGTAGCAATATCTACTGCCCCTTGAGCAATAAGCGACAACGTCATAAGATTTGCAACCATCTTAGAAATTACTTAATTGTTTGTGGGATCCACTACCACACATTTGCCTTTCTTTTCCTCACTTCTCCTTTTTTCTTTTTTCTTTTTTTGTTTTTTATTCGAAGAAAGAAACAACCAAACTTACATAGTAGAGTTCAGGATATACAAAAAAATCAGATGTGGTGAGAGAGCATTTCCAACACATAGCCTCTCTAGCTAATCCTTTGGTATTCAAAACCATAGCATTTTGTGGTTTGAGACAAAAAAATAGTATCGGTTAATTGTTCCACTCCTAATCGAAGAGGTATAGTTATCCAAGCCCAAAAAAAGTGTGAGTGAAGAGATGTGATATTCAAAAAGTGAGATAGGTCCTTATCACTCCAAATCTATTCCACCCGCCATCCCTTCTTCTATGTTGTAGTTAGCCCGAAGAGCAACCATTTTGCTGTGGCTTCACCACTTTCTCCTGTCATCAAATAATTAGCTGTGAATAAGACATATTGATTCCTATTAAAGAAAGACACCACCCAGGTAGAGATGTTTCTAGTTCTTGTAGGGAACATGCCCACACTCCTATATATGTTTTGGTGTTAACAAACAAACATGCATCCTTAACTTGATTTGATAAGTGAGATTAGCATGAGAAGAAACACACTTGGATAGCTCAAGTCAAGAACTCAAGGAATAATTCATGGAGATACTACCTTGAAGCTTAAAGAGGTGAAATTCTAAGTTTGGAACGCCAAGACCAATGACGAAGACTTAGAGACTAAAAATGAAGACTTCAAGACTCAAGATGAAGGCTTCAAGACTCAAGTTGAAGACTTCATGACTTAAGATGAAGACCCTAGGATAGGCCAGTACACCTTGTATAATGTACACACTCTATATATGCACGCACCTCATGCATTGCATAACATCATGCTAGAATGACCTTAGGACATCCCTTAAGCAAGTATGGAAGCCCTTAGGTGGTATGGTACATACTCATCATATGTGTTCTAGCAATATTCTATGAAAATCACAATGACCTGACTTAAGGGCATTTTAGGTAATCTTAGAGTTAGTATCAAGATATGAACCCTTCATGGAAGTTGTAGGAAATCGAGTCATGATTCCAACAAAACTAGTGTTAGGTCAATCCAAGGTCAGACCAAAAGGTTATGGTTAAAATACTTATGACTGGTCAGTATGGCAACATTCTGTCAAAATAGAGTCTGTCATGTTGGCAGTCAGCCAGTTGGAAGCCCTGGTCGACTGAAACTGTCCAAGACCAAAGTTGATGAACTGGTGGAAAGTCCCGATCAATCGATGATTGACTGGAAATTCTCCAACGGCTATATTTTGCTATAACGGCTCTTTCTGGTCGATCGGCTACCGATGACGATCGACCAGTGGACTCAAAATACGATCGTTAGAGCCTAATTTGCTACCTAAAATACTCTCCTAAGTTCACCTATAAATACCTAAGTTGCTTTTAATTAAATACGAATAATGTTTGAGCATTAAGAGCAATATAGTGAGCATACAAGAGTGAAAAAACTATTCTATCCTACTTGAGCTGTCCGGTTTTCTAAATCTCAAAAAAGAGCTCAAGTCCCAATCAAGTCTTCTACATTCTTCTGTGCAAGTCAAGGCTACAGAGAAGACTTCATAAAAAGTGCATCATTTATTTCTCATTTTCATCATTTATACGACACCAGAGGTATTCCTCTTATTCTACTTTTCTCTATTTTACTGTTTTTACAACTCTAGACTGTACTTAGGATTGTAAGGATTCTATTATCCTAAAAAGAGTAAAGTGCATCTCTACCTGCAAAGGAGATTGTAAAGGTGCCTCTCTACCTGTAAAGTGGATTTGGAAGGATACTCTTATCCACAAAAGATTGCAAAGATTTTCTTCCCTACCTACCGTACTGAAAGGGAGAACTAGTGGATTACCTTACAAGAGGATTCTTGTGGCAAGTGGACTAGAATTGGATTGAGTCGAACCACTATAAATCCTGCGTTATGTGATTGTGTTTATCTTATCTATTCATTATTTTTAATTCACAATCACACTCAGGGTTATTATTTCGAAAAAGATTAAAAATTTCACTAGTATAACCTATGCACCCCCCTCTAGGTTATTTCAATTGGTATCAGAGTGGAAGCTCAAATTATTTAAGACTAACTTGTCTTAAAAGTGAGTCAAAGACCATGGCCACATCCCAAGGACCATCAGAGGACATGAACACCTCAAGACCCCCTTACTTTAATGGAGAAACTTTCTCTTTCTGGAAGTGCAGATTCAAGAATTTCATCTATGGACATAATATTCTAGTATGGAGAGCTATAGAGAACGGACCATACACCATCACCAAAGTCATGGATGGAAAGACAGTTCTAAAGGAAGAAAAAGAATGGATAATAGAACACATAGTCCTCATTCAATACAACTTCTGGTCTATCGCCTTCCTTTAGTGTGCCCTTAATGAGCAAGAATTCAACCGAGTTATAATATATGACACAACCAAAGAAATTTGGGACATGCTCCTAGGCACACATGAAGGTACGAAAAAGGTAAAGGAAAGAAAGGTAGATAAACTTGTCTCCGATTATGAAAGAAGATGAATCTAGAACTTCTATGTTTGTCCATTTTACTGACATTGCAAATAGCCTTAAGAGTTTAGGCAAAACCTATACTAATGCTGAGAAAGTCAAAAAAATTCTAAGAAATTTACCATCTTCTTGGAGGCCTAAGAAGACAGCCATTGAAGAAGCAAAAGATCTAACAAAGATATCCCTCAACTACCTTTTGGGATCCTTGCACCCATGAAGTGGAGCTAAAAGCTAATAAGCCAACCTCTAAAAATAAAAGAAGAACTATAGCACTAAAATCTTCTCAGATAATAGAAGAGGTAAGTGATGACAATGAAGATGAAGCATTCGACATGGAGAAGAAAATATCACTTATCATGAGAAAGTTCAACAAATTCCTCAAGAAGAAAGGAATAATGCAATATAAGAAAAAATCTTACGGAGATAAACCCTATGGAGAAAAAGATAAGTCTAAAACCAAAACTAAAGAAATTTCTTCTAGAGATGTTGTGTGTTTTCAGTGTAGAAAGCCAGGTCATTTTAGAATTGACTGCCCACACAAACCAAAGAAGAAGGCTTATGCAGCAACATGGGACTCAAGTGATGGAGAAGAAAAGAGCGACTCCGAAGAAGAAGTCACTAACCTAGCTTTAATGGCTATCGGAGATGAAGATCAAGAGGTATGTCAAACCCAACTTGATTCTCTCATAAATGACTCTAATAAAGAACTTCAAGAAGCCTTCGAGGCCCTATATGAAGAAAGTCTAAAATTATAGTCAGATAAAAATAATCTGAAAAAAAAGTTGATATACTCAACAAAAGAGTGGACGCACTAACTTCAAAGGTGAGTGAGGTTGAGGAAGAAAACTCCAAGTTAAACTCCACCTTTTGCACCTTTACCCAAGGGCAAAGGAACCTTGACTATCTACTTGGATTTCAAAGGAAAGGTCCTAATGAATGAAAAGGACTGAGCTATAATGGACAAAATTCATCTAAGAGAAAAGAATCCAAGAAGGAGTGACCAAGGTAACCAACCATCCACCTCTTATGTCAAATGTGGTTTTTGTAAAAAGACAGGGCATTCCATAAACCAATGTAATGCTAGGAAAAGAAAGACCACAAACTCTCAAATTGAGAGACCAAGAACTAGAGTTAACATGCTTCCTATTACACACCCCAAAGAAGGCAATATAGACCTCAAGAAGATCCTAGACCTATGCCTAAATATAGAAGATCCCAACCTCAAAGAGCATACTCTATTGAAAGGCCCCAAAGGCAATACCAAGATTATGAGAACTACCCTCGGAAGTCTTATAGACCTCATGTAAAATACCAAACCCAAGGATCCTATAGACCTCAAAGGTATTATACTTTTCAAAGACCAAGTGGGTCATATGAACCTCAAAGGACCCAAAGAAACCCAAAGTCATCTCAAAGGCAGAACCAAAGACCTAAAAAGTAAAAGATCACTTGGGTTCCAATAGGAACATTCGACACTAACGATGATGAACCCATGAGATTATGGGGACCAATGTACTTTTGAACTAATGTTGTAGGTTTGCTTAAAGAATAAGGTGGAAGCCGAGTGGGTAATCGACAGTGGATGCTCCAAACACATGATATCCAACAAAAACCTATTTTCAAGCCTATGGGACTACGACAGAGGATGGGTCTCCTTTGGAGACGATAGTAAAGGAAAAATTGCTGGAATTAGAAAGATCAAACTTGGAGGTATTTCAATTTCAAATGTTTATTTTGTGAAAAATATGAACTATAATCTTCTGAGCGTAAGTCAACTATGTGGTATTAGATACAAAGTAGAATTTGATGTTTCTCACTATTATATCAAAGATGCAAATAATGATCTAATTTTAAAAGGATCTAGGAAGAACTATTTATGTTTGCACGCTTGGAGAAACAAGTCCCTTGGAATGCATGTTTCGTTTCTAACCATAGTGAATTCTCATTATGGTATAGAAGGCTTGGACATGTGAATGTCAAATTAATCTAAATCATTGCATCCAAGGATCTTGTTAGGAATCTTCCTAAGATCAAGTATGAGAAAAATAATTTTTGTGATTCTTATCAAACGGGCAAACAAACCAAAGTTTCCCATAAATCGAAGAACATTGTTTCTTCTTCAAGACCATTGGAACTCCTTCATTTAGACTTGTTTGGGCCCATTAATATATCTAGTATGAATGGTAAAACTTATGCTTTTGTAATTGTAGATGATTACTCTAGATACACATGGACTGTCTTTCTAAGAAATAAAAATGACGCCTTCGATGAGTTTGTAACTTTGTGTAAGAGATTACAAAATCAGAAAGGATATACAGTAACCTCTGTGAGGAGTGATCGTGGAGGAGAATTTGATAATATAAGTCAGTTTGACTTATATTATAATAAGTATGGAATTGACTATAACTTCTTCGCTCCTAGAAAACCTCAATCTAATGGGGTTGTTGAAAGGAAAAATAGGTCACTACAAGAGACGGCTAGGACAATGTTCAATGAGCATTCCTTGCCTAAATACTTTTGGGCTGAAGCTGTGAATATAGCTTCCTATGTGCTAAATAGAATAATTCTCGGACCTTTGCTTTCTAAGACCCTTTATGAACCGTATTTGGTAAACTATCAAAAGTAGACTACTTTAGAGTATTTGGTTGTAAGCGTTTTATCCTAAACACTAAAAACCATCTTGAAAATTTTGATGCAAAATCTGATGAAGAAATATTCTTAGGATATTCTCTCAATAGTAGAGCATATAGAGTTTTCAATAAAAAGTCACTAATGGTTGAAGAATCCATGAATGTTAGATTTGATGAATCATTGTCTAATGACTTGAACAAATCTCCTACTGATGATGATGATACTATGTTTGATGAGATAAAGAACAAAGTGAATGATGTTTCTCTTGATGATTCTAAGGTAAAAACAAATGATTTTACTATCGAAAAAGTAGAAACACTACCTAAGGAAGTTATCCCACATAGGAATCATCCCTTAAAAAACATTATAGGAAATTCAGATGGAGAAATCCAAACTAGATCTAAAACCCCGAGAGGTATGCAACCACACTGCATTTATCTCAAGGATTGAACTCAAGAACATAGAAGAAGTACTAAAAGATAGTGATTGGATTGTTGCTATGCAAGAAGAACTTCACTAGTTTGAAAGAAGCAATGTATGGGAACTTGTCCCAAAACCTGACCACCACACCATCATTGGTGCCAAGTGGGTTTTTCTTAATAAACTGGATGAAGATGGAAACATAGTACGGAAAAAAACTAGATTAGTAGCTAAAGGGTATAATCAACAAGAAGGAATAGACTATAATGAAACCTATGCACCTGTAGCTAGACTTGAATCCATTGGAATGCTACTCGCTTTTGCATGCCATAGGAATCTTAAATTATATCAAATGGATGTAAAAAGTACCTTCTTGAATGGTTACATTCAAGAGGAGGTGTACGTAGCTCAACCCCCTGGCTATGAAAATACAAAGTTTCCAAACCATATTTTCAGTCTTGAGAAAGCCCTCTATGGACTCAAACAAGCTCCTAGAGCTTGGTATGAAAGATTGAGTACCTTCTTAATTGAAAGTGGCTTCTTAAGGGGGAGGATAGACACTACCCTATTCAAAATGAAGACATACTCATTGTTCAGATTTATGTAGATGATATCATCTTCGGCTCAACCAATGAGAAAATGTGTACTGAATTTAGTAAGAAGATGAGCAATGAATTTGAAATGAGTATGATGGGAGAATTAAACTTCTTCCTAAGACTTCAGATTAAACAAACTGAAAATGGCATTTTCATAAACCAAAGTAAATACACCAAGGAGCTTCTAAATAAATTTGACATTAATAGTAAAAAATCTTCAGATACTCTGATGAGCTCATCCTTGAAGCTCACCAAGGATGAAGATGACATTTCGGAGGATGTTAGTAGATATAGAGGTATAATTGGGAGCCTTCTATATCTAACGACAAGTAGACCGGACATCATGTACAGCGTATATGCATATGCTAGATTTTAAGCTGATCCTAAGAAATCTCACTTCACTAGTGTAAAAGCCAACCCCTTGACTTAGTCAGTTTCTCAGATGCTGACTTTGCTAGCTGCCATATCGACAGAAAAAGTACCAGTGGTACCTGTCACTTTCTTGGCTCGTGCCTTGTCTATTGGTTTAGCAAGAAACAAAACTCCATTGCTTTATCTACCACCAAAGTTGAATATGTTGCTGCTGGAAGATGTTGTGCCCAAATCCTTTGGATGAAGCAAACTCTCTAAGACCTTTGGGTGAAGTTCAAATCTTGCCCAATTATGTGTGATAACACCAATGCCATTAACTTGAGTAAAAACCCCATTTTACACTCAAGGGCAAAGCACATAGACATTAGACACCACTTTCTGTGAGATACCATTCAAAATGGGGATGTCTCCCTTGAGTACATCGAAACCAAGAAACAACTCGCAGATATCTTTACTAAACCCCTAGGTGAAGAAAGGTTTTCTATCTTGAGAAAGGAGCTTGGAATTTGCAACCCATTTGGGTAAAGAATAAATCTTCTACCTTGCATATTTAAGCCCTTGAGAAACCGAATCCGAAAACCCCCTCAAAAATCACTTTTTTTGGGTTTTCTGGCAAAACCTACAGAAGCTAGTCAACCGCCCCTAAATCACCAGTCGACCACCCATGACAGAATCATCTTCTAGTCGACCACCATAAATCTTTCGGTCGACTGCCTCTGTTTGAGTGCTCTTCCTGTCGATCACCTCCTCTAACTGGTTGATCGGCCCTGCTAAAAACCTCATTTTTCCTCTTTTAAAACCCGACTGTATGGGTTCATTTCTTCATTTTAAAAGACCAAAATCCATTAGAACCCTATTTCGACTATTTCTCTCCCAAAACCCTAACCTGGACTCCATCTAAAACCTAGATCTACAAAGATCTTTAATATCTCTCTCAAAACCCCTGATTTCCTTCAACTTCTCGACTTTTCCTCTCCATGGAGCCTCAATGCCCTCACAAGGCTAAGAAAACTGTGGCTCACAAAGGAAAAAGGAAGTTTTCAAGTAGGGACAACTGGTTCTCCTCATCTATTTCTCAAGAATCTTGAGAGATGTTATTCCTCGGCAGATTGAGCAAGGAAGAACCATAAACACCGATTCTCTCTCCAGGTATGCTATCAAAGAACACTTTGATGCTTTAGGTTGGGGAAACATTCTCAAACTCGAGTCCAAATGCTATCCCCATTTGGTAAAAATGTTCTTCTGCAACCTTACCTTCTCTGGTGAAGATGATACTCTTCAGGTTCATTCCTATGTGAAGGGTGTTCACACAGACATAGATATTCTGAATTAGGAGAAATCCTTGACATATCTGCAGAAGGTGACCTTAAATACTACCAACACAAGACCTATATTGAAAAGTTTATGGACATTGACATAGTCTACTCGAGTATTATGAAAAACTATGCCAACACCCACAAGATCAAAGCCACTGAACTTACTGATTTGGGGTGGATAGTCAACCTCATCATCTCCTACAACATCCTACCAAAGGGTGGTCACAGAGATGAGGTCTCACCATTCCATGCTTATCTTACCTACTCTATCTGTAAGACCGTGAATGACAATCTTCCCTACATCCTGCTCAAAACCATGATTGCCCATGGTGACAAACTTCAGAAGGAAAATCTTCCCTATGGAAGGATGATCTGTCACATTCTGGATTATTTTAATGTGAATTTCGCTGATGAAATCTTTGAGCCTCTATCCCAAGAGATCGACATCTCCACCATTCACAAGATGCACCTCCTTCCTAGGAAGACCATTGCCTCAAAGAAGACTGTTGTTGGACCAAGTCAGCCACAAGAACAAAGAAGTGATGACTCGTCAGCCTATGCGACTGTTGTTGAACTTGAGAAGTTTGGTAACATCATCCTCGCCCAATTAGCAAAGATGGAGAGAAAGCAAAATGAAATCCTCAAGCTACTTCAAGAAGATGAGGAAGACGAAGAAGATGGCGAAGGAGATGAAGCTGAAGATGAGAGTGAAGAAGAATAGCATGTTCACATTTCTTTATAAGATGTGTTTTGTGAACGTTATGTCTAAGCCTATGCTTTTATTCTATGTATGAGATGGAACTCAGTATTTGTCTTTTCTTTACTTCTCTATAGAATCCTGTGTGCTGCATTGTTGAAGAAATGTTTATTTTACTGCTTTGATATGTGTTATGTTTTGATTGGCCTAAATCTTATCTTTATTTTTGGGACATACTCAGGGGGAGTATTTCACTTTATTTTATTCTACTACACATGCTTTTTCTTTTGTGTTCCCTTTTTTATGTTCACAAAAGGGGGAGAATATCTTGATTATGAACTGTCTTGGTTTTCTAGAAATGACTTAACTATAAATGCTTTTTAAACATTTTACTGTCATTTCTTGTGTTTGTTTGTCATCACCAAAAAGGGGGAGATTATTGGGAACATGGCCACACTCCTATATATGTTTTGGTGTTAACAAACAAACATTTATCCTTAACTTGATTTGATAAGTGTGATTAGCATGAGAAGAAACACACTTGGATAGCTCAAGTCAAAAACTCAAGGAATAATTCATGGAGATACTACCTTGAAGCTTAAAGAGATGAAATTCTAAGTATGGAACGCCAAGACTAAAGATGAAGACTTCAAGACTAAAGATGAAGACTTCAAGACTCAAGACGAAGACTTCAAGACTCAAGTTGAAGACTTCAAGATTCAAGATGAAAACCCTAGGATAGGCCAGTACACCTTGTATAATGTACACACTTTATATATGCACGCACCTCATGCATTGTATAACATCATGCTAGAATAACTTTAGGACATCCCTTAAGCAAGTGTGGAAGCCCTTATGTGGTATGGTACATACTCATCATATATGTTATAGCAATATTCTATGAAATTCACAATGATTTGACACAAGGGCATTTTATATAACCTTAAATATAGTATCGATATATGAACCCTTCATAGAAGTTGTAGGAAATCGAGTCATAAATCCAACGCAACTAGTTTCAGGTGAATCCGAGGTCATACTGAAAAGTTATGGTCAAAACACTGATGACTAGTTAGTATGACAACATTATGTCAAAATAGAGTCTGTCATGTTGGCAGTCGACCGGCTGGAAGCCCCGGCTGACCAGAACTATCCGAGACCATATCCAATAGACCGATGGAAAGTCTTGTCAAACGGTGACTGACTGGAAGTGCTCCAACGAGTATATTTTGCTGTAATGGCTCTTTTTGGTCGACCATCTACCGATGGCTGTCAACCGATGGACCCAGAATATGACCGTTAGAGCCTGATTTGCTACCTAAAATACTCTCCTAAGTTCACCTATAAATACCTAAGTTGCTCTTAATTAAATACAAATAAATTATGAGCATTAAGAGCAATATAGTGAGCATACAAGAGTCAAAAAGCTATTCTATCCTACTTGAGTGGTTCGGTTTTCCAAATCTCAAAAAAGAGCTCAAGTCCCAATCAAGTCTTTTGCATTCTTCTATGTAAGTCAAGGCTACAGAGAAGACTTCATAAAATGTGCATCATTCATTTCTTATTTTCATCATTTGCACCACACCATAGGTATTCCTCTTATTCTATTTTTCTCTATTTTGTTGTTTTTACAATTCTAGATTGTACTTAGGATTGTAAGGATTCTCTTATCCTAAAAAGAGTAAAGTGCATCTTTACCTGCAAAGGAGATTGTAAAGGTGCCCCTCTGCCTATAAAGGGGATTTGTAAGGATACTCTTATCCACAAAAAAATTGTAAAGGTTTTCTTCCATATCTATCATACTGAAAGGGAGAACTAGTGGAATACCTTACAAGAGGATTCTTGTAGGGAGTGGACTAGACTCAGATTGAGTCGAACCACTATAAATCTTGTGTGTGTGTGTGATTGTGTTTATCTTATCTATTCCGCATTATTTTTAATTCACAATCACACTCAGGGTTATTATTTTGAAAAAAGATTAAATTTCTAATAATATACCCTATTCACCCTCTCTAGGTTATTTCAGTTCTATCAGCAAAGCTTGTAACAACAAGTCTTATATGCTGATAGGGGAGTGAAGAAGAAGATGGTGTTGTAAAATTGCATACCAGTTGTTGATCTCTTTTTTCAACCAAAACGTTAGTCATCCAGAAAATAATATTTTTAAGAATGACATTCGGATTTAGTTTTTCGGAATTAAAGATAACTTGATTTCTTTGAGTCCAGATACAGTAATAAATTATCATAAAAGTAGACGAAAAAAGTTAAGTTTATTGCTAAAAATAGTATTAGAATTAAAAAAAAAATACATTAGTATATGCTTAAAAGATGAAATAGGGAGATGGGATGAACATTAGGATAGCCTAGTGGTGGTAGCTTCGGCTTGTGGAGCTAGCACCTAGGGGAGGAGGTTAGGGATTGAACCTTGTCGTACGCATTGTGTGTGTTATTTATTCTGTACTCACCCGTGGGTTGTCCAGATGGTTAGGGCGAACTGAGCATTGTGTGGATTAGACGTACGATCTCAGGTTTGATTCCCCATCTGTGCATTTACAATTTAAGTGAAGATCATGGTGGTGAATTGCTGTGCTAAGCTAGCTTGGGCCGGCAACCCAAATCCGTCAGTTCTCTTGCTTCCCTTTCATGTTGTTGAATCCCTCTACACGTGGGGTCCACAACACTACCTTTTTCACACCTTTTCTCTGGCAAACAAACAGTTCACAGTTATAGAAAATCTTGTCAAATCTGGGTTTTAGATCCTCCATTTACTGGATTTTTTATTTTATTTTGTACAAACTCGTCCTTCCAAACTCTAGTTCTTGGAAAGCGTAGAATAGTTTTAGGCATAATTGAAACTGGGTCGTGCTTTGTTTCACTTCAATGGAGGGTAACCACCGAAAAGGCTATGCTTGGGCGATTTTAGCCGGATTTAACGCAGCCCTAGCTGCCATTGTTACAAAGCTATTCTTTTCTCAGGTACTTTTTCGATATATGAACTGATCAATCGATCAATGTTTCCAGATTCATCTCGCATTGGCAAGATATAGTTCGTTCTGTGTGGGTCTGTCGTTTGGATGGCTCTTTGAGGCAACAATTATGATATTGTTTTCCAGTAATATTTCTTTTTTCCCCCCATTTTCTGAATTGTTTTGTTTGTTTAAAATAAAATGGTGTTCCACATTTGTTACTGTATTGATGTTTTCTTATTTTGATGAGTTACTTTCTTGCCAAGCTATGAGATTAAATTATATAATCTAGGTTTTCTGTCTCGGAATGAGTATAATCAATCTGAAGCAGAAGCTAACCTTATCTAACTAGTGGGTTGAGACTTGAGAGGACTTCTCCACATGAGACTGCCAGAGTTCTTTCACTGATCAGCAGGGTTTGTAATGTTCAAAGTAATTTTCATGTTCACAATTTCTGGGTTTTAAAATGGGGAGAAAAAAGCCCTGATCAGTATAGTATACATAACGTTTTGCCAACTTCTTGGGTTTGGCTACACGGCCCTTGTTCTTTCATGCCACTTTATTTGTCTATTATAAATTCAGATTCACATTCATAATTCACAACCCTCTGATGAACATGGTATATTGGGGCCAACTTTTAGGGTTTGTCTCAATGCATTGCATTTTTCCTGTGATTCATGCAACATGAGAATAAGCGTGGTGTAAGAGTGTTGCGTAATAATTGAGATTGTAAAGAAATGCATAGTGGTAATATGAGTCTTAGTATTTCTTGGTGTCATAAAGCTTGTATGGGCATTAGTGTTTTACTTGGTGTGGTAAGAGGTTTCCTATCTATTTGTTATTTGATTTCTTTTATAAACCTTATTTAAATCAGTCAAAATATTTACTAGCAATCTTTACTTCTGTTCGTCTGACCTAGAAATTTAATAAATCAATACCAAATCCCTTTCAAATTATTGTGAATCCACTTGTGACAGTCTGCTTTTAACCGCTTTGCAATATGTGCCATTGACAAACAAATTAGGTCAGTATGGTTGTGGCCCTGGGTATTTAGATTTCCTTTATCTGCATAGTAGTGCAAAAGGCTTACGTATCACATTTAGCATAAAGAGAAATGTTAGAACTAACAATGAAAATTGTCTTCAACTAACCCTCGATTTTGATGGTAGTAAGAGAAAGAAGCATTTTGGGCTACAGAAAGTGTAAACAACAGGGCATTCACAGTTTAGGGTGAAATTAAAGCTAGGTTTTGATGGCTAGTGAAAGCTGAAGATGTGAGTTTATAGAAGTTAGCTATGGAGTGTTTTTTTATGAGATTTTGCGGAGAGAAATGGTATAAAGTGGGTGGTTATAGAGCTTAAAAGAAAACTGCTGAAACAGAACTAGGAAATTGAAAATAGAAGAGAAAAAGATAATTCACCTAGTGATCCATCTAGGGGTGAAGGAGTTAGAGGCAAGAAATCTAACTCTTAAAATCATAAGTAAGCCACCTTAATATTGCATTATTGCTAAAGGCTCCAGCGTATCGTGTAGAGAAATCCATATCCACCACGATGAATTCACACGGTAATAGCTCACATGCTAAAGAAAATTTCGTTCATTATATATATTTCATTCAAAAGTAAAACTGTATATGTATAATGTGCCAAATCCCTTAAGGGTCAAGTAACTAGTTACTTGTGTAAGTTGGTAACTAGTTATTATCATTTAACTACCTGGATAGTTATTTACTACCAAACTAGAAACTTCCTCCACCTTGACATTGCTAGCTATCCTCATTTAACACCTCTAATTACAAATATAGAAAAAATGCAGCTTTGACTGAAAATAACTCCTAGGTTATTAATTCTATAACAAAGCACTTACAACCATCGATACCACTTAATAAACCCTACTCAATGACATAAAGATAAACAGAAAACGGTGCCCATATGAACCCCACAAATTGGAAAATGCAAATCTGGTCTGCGGCAGTGTTTGGCTCCTCATTATGGAAGCTAGCCATGCATTGACCCCCATACCTCCATTCTCTAGAATACATGCCAGTCTTCACTAGGTGCTATTTTGAAACAGGTTTAACCATTGGCATCATAATTTATTTGATGCATATCATGTTGTAAAATGGGTACAAGGGTAGAATTGTCTCATAGGGTGTTTTGGTCTTTTATTTATTCTAGATTGTTCTCCATATTATAAATAAAAATGGCCTGTGTCCCATTGGACACAAGACACCATTCAAATCAACATGGTATTGGAACTTAGATCCGAACCCTAAGACCTCTCCATCTTGCTTCTTTCCTCTTTTCTTTCTCGATTTCAGCAATCAGCACCTCCTAGCACCTCTCTCTCTCTTTCTCTCTCTCTCTCTCCCCTCTTCTCTCTCTCTCTTCTCCTTGCCTTGGTTCTCTCTCTTGGTGGTGTCTCCTTAAACCACCGAGAGCCTTTTATAGTCCCTTCCTTTCCTTTTTTGGGCTCTCAGATTCCATCTCAATTTACCAGTGATCTGAGAAGACCCAACTAGTTCCTAGCTTTATCCATTTTTCTGGGTTTTTTTCCCTGATGGATTTTTTATGTCAGGGTTCTTCGTTGTTTGTTGCACCGATTGACTTTGAAGATGACTTCTTTGGATGCTGCCTACCTAATTTGTGGCCTGTGCTCGGCACCTTCTTAGGAGACCTTCCCATACAAAGTCGATTTTTTAGGGTTTTACCCTTGTCAATTTTTGGATCTCAGGGTTTTCTTCCTAGCTTTTTGGTGCTCTTGCTACCTGCGCTGGGTGATTAGGCTTGTCTTCATCCTTTTAGGACCCCTTTAAGTGGGTCAATATGTCAGAGATCTCAATTGCATCCATTGATGGTGATTCTAGCAACCTTCCTACTTTCCTTGCGTGTGCTATCAAGCTTGATGGTACAAATTATTTGATGTGGTCTTGCTCATGCCTCCTCTCTATCAAATGCCGTGGCCTTTATGGTATCTTACAGGAGACACAAAGTGGCCTACTACACCAGGTAAGACTATTGATAAATGGGAATGTGAAAATTCTCTTGTTATAGCCTTCCTCGTCAACTCTATGGAGCCACAGATTGCTCATGGCTATCTAGTTCTTGACTCTACTACGAAGATATGGAAGGCTGCCCAGGACACTTATTCCTAGGTTAGGAATGATGCACATGTCTTCAAACTCCACGAGAAGATTATAAGCTCAAACACAGAAAATTGACTCTGTCACTGTCGTACTCTGAGTGACATTGCTTGTGGAAGGAGTTGGATTTTTATGAGGAATTCATGCCTAACACTCCGGATGATGTTACCCAATTCAGGAAGAGAAAAGACAAGATTCAAGTGTATGATTTATTGGCAGGTCTGAATGTTGTGTATGATCAGATCCATACTCATGTGTTGAGTTGTGCTCCCTTTTCCACATTGGGACAATCTTATGCTATGTTACAGTTGGGGGACAGTTGTCGTACCACTATGTTACCACAACCTAGCTCTACTCAACTAGAGAGATCTGCTCTTGTTTCTGGCACTCAGCCTCACAGTGATGCCACATGATCTGATGGTCTTTCTACCAAAGTCCCTGTGAAGTGTAACTGTTGTGGCAAGGAGCGTCATACTAAGGAGCATTGCTGGAAACTCCATGACCGCCCTACTGATGCTTCTTGTAAAGGTTGAAGTAAATTTCAGTCAGGCTAATCAGGCCAATCACACCAAAGCATCTGATTTTTCCTAGCATGCCTCCTTGTCCTCTAATGAGCTTCTTGCATTTCGACGTGATGCTGATCCGGGTTCCCAAAAAGCTGGAATCGTATCACCTATGGGCCCACAATTAATAACTAAGCCAGCTTTCAAAGTAGTGGCATTCTTGTAAATAATGTAAACAATATAAGGTTCCTTAGGTAGAGCCAAATTACTTGGGGACAATAAGGAATTAAAGAGTGAAGTAAGGGTAATTCTGCAAACTTGGTAAAGAGGGGGTGTATTTAATAAAGGACTTAAAGGTTGGATGGGCTTATCTGTAATAACCAGAAATCAGATGCATAAACAATAGAAGACCTGTCTTCTTCTTTCTCATGATGGAACTCAAGGCGGTACTCCAAACCTCAAGGGAAAAGATCTAGTCGCTGAGGAGTTTGATCGAGCAGCAAGCCTGGGTTCAGGCACCAACTCTCAGCCCCTATTGGAATCGATCAACAACCTGATGGCATAAAGAATCTGATGGAATCTGAAACCGGCGGAAGTAAGGGTTTCAGCCCAGTTGCAGATCTGGTTTCTCACCACAAAAGAGATGTGATGACCTGAGGTTCAAAGAGGGTGAGTCGCCTAGGCACAGGCTACCTTTGACCCAAATCCTAGGGTCAATCGATGGGAGACCAAGCTTTAGGGAAGCTTCCTTAAAGATCTGATATTGTTGCCCAGAACAGGAAAAGGGAAGAAAACAGAAATAATAAAGAGGAAGAAGAAGAAATAAAGAAGTAGGAGAATGGAAGAGAAGAGATTAGAAAATTTCAGAGGAGGAAGAAGGCATCGGCAGCCATGGTTTCAAACACAAAAATATTCTTCAATTTTCATTCAATTCTTCAAATCTGAAATCTTCTTCGTTATATGGGTATATAAAGAAAAATAAAACTATAACATTGGAAACTAACCTAAATTGGCAACTAAAATAAAAATTCAATCTTCCTACTAACTTGACCACACCATACACTAACAATAAAGGAAACAAATCAAATTACTAAGTCAATTCCAAAATTTCCCAAGCCTAATTGCATCACGACGTCTTCTAACTCGAATTGGGTCTGCTCAACCTGTCACTACTACATTTGCCCCAGTTGTTGCTACTGCTAATCCTGCATCAGGTACCCCTTTCTGTGGACATAGTGCATCTGTCTCTTCTTCCTTGTGGATTATCGATTCTGGGGCATTAGATCACATAGTCGGTTCTCTCCAACTATTTTCTTAATATAACCTGCTCAGGTAATGGCAGGGTCCGACTTGCTAATGAAACTCATTCCACTATCTCTGGAAGTGGTTCCATATGCTGTTCACCTACTTTGTCCCTTTCTTTTTTTTGCATGTCCTACCTTTTCCCACTAACTTGCTGTCCATTAGTAGTGTTACTTCCAATCTGAATTGGAAGTCATGTTTTTTTCCTGATCATTGTGTTTTTTAGGATTTGGTGACAAGAGCAATGATTGGCTCTGGTAGGATGCACAATGGTGTGTATCGCTTGATGATGGATCCTCTTCAGTCTCTAATCAGGCTCTTTAGACATCTTCGTCACCGCCCAACTTTTGAATAGGTACAGTGGCATCGCCGGTTGGGACATCCACCCTTGGGCACTTTAGCTAAGTTTTTTCTTTTTCTTCAAGCATTATAATTTTGAGTCATTTTTCTGTCACTGGTTTTCGATGGTTTGTCTCTTTTATTGACTGCCACTCTAGGACCACTTAGGTTTATATGCTATGCTCCAAGGGGGAAGTGTTTACATGTTTTCAACACTTACATTGTCTGGTGCAGACTCAGTATGCTACTGTTAATATTCTTCGAAATGATAATAGCCATGAATACTTCGAGGGATCCTTTTAGTCTTATTTTGCTGCTTATGTGATCATACATCAGACATGTTGTGTTATCACTCTAGCTCAGGATGGTATTGCTAAGAGGAAAAATCAACATTTGTTGGAGGTGGCGTGGTCCCTAATGTTTGAGATGCATGTTCCTCCCCAGTATTGGAGTAACGTAGTCCTTACTGCTGCCTTTCTCATCAATCGAATGCCCTCCCGATCTTCTTCAAAATTCTGCTGCATTTTTAGTCCTGCTAAAGGTCTTCGGCTATGCTTGCTATGCTCGTGACCATCATCCCCATGGGAAGTTTGATCTTCGTGGTCTTTGGTGCATTTTCTTAGGATATTTTGCAACCCAGAAGGGCTATCATTGTTATCATTCTCCATCTTGGCACTGGTTTGTGACTATGGATGTTGTCTTTAACAAGTCTGCCTGTTACACTCGTGCCTTAATCTGGTAAAATTTCAATTTTTGTCAATGGGTGATGCACCCAGCAGTGTTAGCTCTGCTACCTACTGGCTTGTAGCAATCTATTGCACAGAAGGGAGGAATGTCCCTTTATGTCAATGCGAAGGTTTCCGGTAAAACTGAAAGGGATTCAAACCTCGCAAGCCTTGGTGGTAAATGACCACATGCCACCCGACTTGACCCCCTTGCACGGTAGGGACATCACTAAAAGGCCATGCACAAGTCCCTAGGGAACCCCTAGGTGTTGGCAAAAATGGTTGAAAACCAGCAAAGTACAACCAATGTATAGTCCACCGGTAGCACTGGTTGGATAGTGACCTACCAGTGGACATCAATTGGTGGGTCTTGCTGTGGTGAAATGTATTATTTTCCCATGGGGCCTATTACATGCGTAGTGGCCTACTCCGCCCTTGCCCCAACACTACATAGACCTACCCCTTCTTCTTACACACATTGTGAGCCTAAGGTGGTGGTTGCAGTGGCTTGACACTAAGTTAAGCCATTTTGGCCAAAGCCCACTATATAGGCTAACAGACCCCAATGAGCCTTGCGTACAAATAGGGAGAAGGTGAGCCTTAAGAAACCATAGCTTGAAAATCACGATAGAGGAGAGAAGGAAGTAGAAAAAGAAGGAGAAGTGGGAAGAGAGGAAGGAAGGAGAAGAGGACCTTCGGCCACTCTCTATTGTTGTCGGTTGCTTCCAAATGTAAGGGAACCCCTTCCCAACCTCGTTCCTCTTCCATTTTGGGTTTGGGGTAGGTAGAAAATCGGGGTTTTGTCGGGTTGGAGGGGTACACCTCGACCTTGGCAACTTTTTTATGGCTGAAGTAGGTAAATTACACTCTCCTATGCATTTCCTGAGCTCAAAGGGCTACCCGAGCTCTGGGAGCATTTTGCACAAAATGAGGGTTTAGGTCGAAAAATTGACCTAACTCTCAAATGGCTCAATGGAAACACGATCAGACGGACTTAATAGAAGGTGGGAAGACCCTCTACAAACTCCACGGAACAAATCCCGACAAGCGGATCTAAGACGGTGCGGCCCCAAAAGTGTACAACAGTTTTGGGTAGCTACCGGTAGATAAACACTGGTAGGTCCACTACCAACCGGTGCCTATCAACCAGTGGGTCTGTTGATCCAAACCAACCTCTATTCATAACACCGGTAGCAAGCACCAGTTGAAACAGACACCCACTGGTGGACACTACTGGTGGGACAGACCTTAATTGGCCTCTGTCCATCTCACTGGTAGGATAGACACTTGCCGATGGCACCTACTGGTGGACCATACTGAACTGCACTTTTGAAATTTTGGGGATTTTGATGGACCTTCTAGGGGACCCTCTTAGACACCTTTTGACACATTTTAACGCTCGTTTGCCCTTGCAACTAGGATAGAGATATTCACATCCGGTGAGGCCTAGTGGAATTTGATTCGGGCATTCATATTTGGGGATATAACTCACCAGTCTACAGACTAGGTGAGTGGTGGTCTGAACTTATTTTGAAGTGTTATATATATATAAGTGATATAGGGCCATTGCAAGCATGTATTTTATGATATTTATAACATGTATGCTCTATTGAACTGTATGAAATGTTGATATTGTTGAATGTTGTGTCTGCGTGGGATTCGGTGTGGCTGAGGAAAATTTTGGTACCGTGATCACCATAGTGTGGATTGCATCATGCATTTGAGTGTGCATTAGTTCAGGCTTGGATATGGAATGCAGTGTGGTTGATGGGAATTCTGATACTGTTTGGCCATCCTAACTGTATGTATGCTAGTCTAGGTGTGGACATGGAATGCACTATAGCTGATGAGAATTTCGGTACCGTATGGCCATACTAATTGTATCATTATGAAAGACATGTTGTGGTTAGGTATAACTATGCTGTGTTATGATCCCTTGTTAACAGGGGGTGAGGTGTCAGATAACCCACCGTAGCCTTTTGTATATTATTCCGCTGCAATTATTTAGTTTGGTTTCGTTTGTTGGTTGTGACGGTTAAGGTATTGCTATTAGAGATCCCGGTAGAGATATAGGACGGTTGAGCGTCCTAGTCACACCGCATGTATTCTAGCGAGAATGGTGTGTGACACTGCTGCCTACTACCCTATGCCACCTCTTTAGGGGAGCCTTCTTCCACAGCGTAAGATGTGCCGCCTCTTGAACTTGTTACTCCACCGTCCGTTTCAACGACGTTATTCAGGGGGAGGCTGACCCTCTGAGTCTAGTCCGACCACAATCAGAGATTGAGTTTATATTCGCAGACAGCAGATGCACCTACTCTACCACAACAGTTCCCGCCTCTAGATGTTGATCCGACTCCGTTGGACCCTGGTAATCCCTCATTTGATGTTGATCCTACTCTTGATTTACCTATTGCTGTTTGCAAAAGGTACTAGGTCCTACACTTTACATCCTAGTACTAAAAATGTTTCTTATGAGTCACTTTGTCCCTCCTACTATAGTTTTGTGTCCTCACTATCCTTTGTTTCTATTCCCCAGACTTAGCAAGAAGCTATTGCTATATCACATTGGTAGGCATCTATGGTTGAGGAGATGCAGGCCCTATGGAAGAATGACATGTGGGATCTGGTTCGTCTTCCCTTACAGAAGAAGACGATTGGTTGTAAGTGGGTCTTCACAGTTAAGCCAAAAGTAGATGGTACAATGAATCGCTATAAGACAAAACTTGTTGCCAAGGGCTTCACTCAGACATATGAGATCGATTATCAGGAGACATTTGCACCAGCGGCTAAGATGAATACCATCCGTGTTAGTTTGTGTGTAGTCAACATAGGCTGGGATCTTTAACAGCTGGATGTGAAGAATGTGTTCCTTCATGGAGAACTTGAGGAGATTTATATGGACATTCCTCCTGGGTTTACGAGCTCTAAAACCCAAGGGAAGGTGTGCAAGCTGAAGCGTGCATTGTATGGGATTTAAGCAATCGCCTTGTGGTTGGTTTGGCATTTCCACAAAGCTATGGTTTCGATAAGCTACTCTCTGAGAAGCTGACCATATGCTGTTAATTAAAGGATCAGGATGAAAGATTACCCTTTTGATCGTCTATGTAGATGATATTATCGTCACAAGAGAGGATTGGGAAGAAATTTCTTGCCTCAAAATATATCTGGGAAAGGAATTCGAAATAAAGGATCTAGGACAGCTTTGTTAAATTTATTGGTATTGAAGTTGCCAGATCATCTAGTGGCATCTATTTGTCTCAACGAAAGTATGACCTTTTTTCTGAGACTGGTATGTTGGGTGACAAGCCAGCCGATACTTCAATTGATGGTAACACTCACCTAGTTAGCAAGGAAGGCGATCCAAAGGATAAGGGACAATATTAGAGATCGGTCGAACAATTGATTTACCTCTCTCATACTCACCTTGACATTGCATATGCCATCAGTTTGGTTAGCTAGTATATGCATGATCCTTACTCCTCACATATGAAAGCAATGTTGCGTATTCTCCTTGACCTGAAATCTGCTCCAGGTCATGGATTCTTTTTTCTCCTCATAATCATCTTCGAGTTGAGGCCTACACAGATGCTGATTGAGCAGGTTCTCTTGATGACTGTAGGTCTACCACAGGTTATGGCACCTTTGTTGGTGGTAACCTTGTTACTTGGAGGAGTAAGAAGCAACTTGTTTCTGGGTAGAATGCTGAAGTCGAGTTTCGTGGTATGGCATTTGTGAGCTTTTATGGCTTCAGGGTCTTATCATAGATTTGGCTGTCCTCATTACCCTCCCTATGAAGCTTTTCTGTGACAACAAATTTGCCATCAGCATTGCTCACAACGTAGTCCAGCATAATCGGACAAAACATATGGAAATTGATCGTCACTTCATCTGAGAGAAGTTGGATTCAGGTCTTATCTGCTTGCCTTTTGTTCCATTAATGAACAACTGGTTGATATATTTACTAAAGGCCTTAGTAGTAAAGTGTTTCATCCTATTGTTTCCTAGTTGGGTACTTGTGATACTGAAGAAATAGGGAGATGTGACTTGTGCCTTAAACTGACACAAGCCCCTTTATTAATAATAAGTAAAACCCTGAAGGGCTTACGGGTCCGTTTGGATAATACCCCTAAAACCCATTAACAGAATAATCCATTATTACTCCCCCTCAAGTTGGTGCATGAATATCACACATGCCCAACTTCCACAAAATAAAATTAACAGATTTACTATTAAGTCCCTTAGTAAGAATATCTGCTAACTGATTTTCACTTCTCACAAAAGGAATGCATATGAGGCCTTGCTCCAACTTATACTTGATGAAGTGTCTATCAATCTCCACATGTTTGGTACGGTCGTGTTGGATTGGACTATGTGCAATGCTGATGGCTAATTTATTATCATTGTACAACAACATTGGCAACTGAACGGATATAACCAGATCCTAAAGGAGATCATGTAACCAAAGTAACTCACATATACCATGTGTCATTGCCTGGAGTGCCAAAACTGACTGATTTTTATTGCGCCATGTAACCAGATTGCCACCAACAAATGAATTGTGGCTAGTACTGGAATGACGATCATCTGGAGGACCTGCCCAATCAGCATCAATATATGCCTTGGCCCTCATGTAATTTGAAGGGGAGAATAAAGTGCCATTCCCTATTCATAAAAAAAAAAAATGCTATTCCCTGGGGTAGTCTTCAAGTACCAAAGAAGGTGGCCTTTGTCCCATTAGACACAAGTCACCATTCCAATTAACATATCAAAATGTGAAAAGGGCTCACAAATCCAATTCCAAAATGCCAGCTAGAGCTGAATTGCATGGGGGCGACAAGAGAAGTGTAGGCATTCCCTTTTCTTATTCTCTGGTTTCAAATTGTTATTTTGGAATCACAATATAGGTTCTTATATGCTGTCTGGCTAAGAGAGTCTGTTTTTTCATTTGACAGATTTTCAGTAATCTCCAAAACCGATCTCTTGTTGGGGATTATATTATATATTATAACTTCCAGTCCATATATTTAGAATTTTGCGTCTTAATTAGTTTTTTTTTTTAAGAGGAGTTTCTAAAGTTTGGACAAGCAACTTAGTGTGGTTCTTTTGTAACTACAGTTATGGTAGGAGTTTGCTAGTATATTTGGTTTCCAATTATAAGAGTTGGTGTACTTCTCTCCTCACTTTATAAGATGATTACTTGCATCTCGACAATTTACTCTTGTTGTGTGGACTCATGCTATCAGATAGACTCCATAGGTTTATCATTAGGAGGCCTATATTCTAAGAAAAATAATGAGGCTTATTGCTTCTCCATTAATTATGCTAATTGCCATTCCCCATGACCAGAAATATTCATGGATTTGTTTGCAGCAACCATGCACAAATCCTGTTAATTTGGTTAAGAATCCCCCCAAAAAATCAAAGAATCGTTTTCCTTTGTCTTTGGCAAAGTAGGGATTGAATCTTGTTATCATCATTATCATGTTACCATTTCTCTTGGAACCTTATTTAGAACTTGTATCATTGGGTATATATTTATTGATTTTTCATTGGGTAAATAATAAAATTAAACCTTTGAACCTTTGTTTACTCATTTTCTTGGCATCTAACTGTGAATTTAACTTCTCTTTCTCAGCTTATCAAATATGGCCTGGTCATATTCTTCAATGTGATAATGTGGGGATGCTACATCAATAGCTTGAAAGCACTGTCATCTCTGCAAGCTACAGTCACAAACTTTGCCACTAACTTTCTCTCTTCAGGTCTGGCAGGGTTCCTACTTTTTGAGGAATCATTATCTCCACAGGTAATATAACAAAGAGTGCTAGCAATCTATCCAGTTCTTAATTATTCATACCCAAAAAAATGAAAATGTCTTGCAGTGAAAGAAGAATTTTGTTGATTTTCAGCGATGGTGGTGTTGTTAATGTTACATTGTACCCATCCTACACAGGCGAAGATTCCCTGAACCAAAGCCTCAGTAATGCTTGATGTAGAGAAGTTTCAGTGCAATGATTTTTGTTTTGTTGTTGGATAAGTTTAATATTTTCTTGCTTTTTTTTTTGGTTGTTGAAATAAAAAATAATTAAAACTTACTGCACTTGTTTCCCTCCAAAACATACTTTCTCCATTTCTTTTCCCATCCAAAAGTTGCCTGGCGTAGTAACTCTGACAGTATATAGTTTCCCAAGTAATAGCAGCTTAATTCTTCTTGAACATGCCCTCGGCAGTTTACATCTCATTTTAAATTGATACAATGTAATTCAACTATCTCTTTTGGTTGTCCATGTTGTAACAAAGCAGGATCTGTAACCAATAACTGTAATAGGAGAAAAAGAGAAGAGAGATGAGAGAGATTGAGGGAGAAGAAGAGAAGATGGTAAGACTGCCAAGAAGAGGGCAGCCGATTGTCTTATGGCTTCCTCCTTCATTGTATTATATATAAACAAAAGAGTTACACTAAATAAGGTAAGTAGTACCTTGTACAGCAAGACAACTAGAAAATACAAACATACTCTAATTAGGAAACTAACTAATAATAAAGCAACCTAGTCTAACTTGGAAAGGTTGGGACAAACCCCCAACTCGTGACTCACATATCTCAACACTCCCCCTCAAGCTTGAGTACACATATATCAAAGGAAAACTCCAGCTTGGACCAACAAGAATAGAACATCAAACACAACACTAGCCTTGAATAGCAGTTGTAGGCTCTAATGAGCATAGAGAGAGAACTCCAACCAATAATCATAAAGCCAATAGAAATATCAGTAGATAAAAACCATCGTGTGGAACCATCAGCAACAAACAAAACAGTTGGTTAAAAGCACCAACCGCAATCCACAAAATATCATATATATGTATAAGCAACAATAGCATCAAAGGCTCTTCCCAAGGAAGGCAAGGTAGTAAGTAGTAGTCAGCTCTGCAAAGGAGAATAGGCTCTTCTCAAAAGAAGGCAAGTAGTAGCTAAGGTAAGTAGTAGGCAATATAGGATACTAAACAGGTTGTTGTTTACCAAGTAATAGCATCAGGTTGCTAGGGACAAAGTAACATTAGGTTGCTGGGGACCAAGTAGCAGCCAAGTTCACGGTATCGGGTTTCGACCTCTGGGGAGACCAAAATTTTTGTGGAAACCTGGGAAATTTCGAGGATACTGAGGAATTTTTCCTGGTATGGTGGAAACTTAGGTTTCAACCCCCAAACAGTGTTTTTTTTATCTGATTTTTTGTGTACAACCTATTTTAAACATTTCTAACGCATCCATATCATTAGTTTCATAAAAAAAAACACAAAGTCTTACTTGTGTGGTGAACCAAAGGTTCGATAATCATTACGCTGACTTGTTGGCTTAAATTCTGAAACTTTACGACATAATGACTATATATAATCTACAATCTACATCAAAACATAAGACATAATCCAAATGATCCAAAATAGATAAAAATATTAGATCATCAATAGTTATCTATCAACACTGAACAGTAGTGACTCAATTAATCAACACTCGAAAGTAGTGACTCAATTCCAAGTAGAGTGTCTAGGCGGTTCCATCCAAGTAGTGACTCACTACCCTCAAGGCACTCATATTATCTTTTCTAACATTATTTAGTAAGCTATATATACCTTATATCATAAAAAATCAATATTGAACCACATCAAGTCGTTAAAATCAACATTTAGCCACATCAAATCATAAAAAATCAATATTAAGTCACATTAAGTTATAAAGAATCAACATTTAGAGAAATGCTCTTGTTCTATAATAAGTATGACTAGTCAAATGATTTTTATTTTTGTATGAGACTTTTTGTATTAGGTATAACATAAAACCAGCTTTCCAACAAGTCTAAGATTACTTAAATCTGAGTTGTAATGACATAGTTATGCTCCGGTCAAACTTATTTTAATGTGTGCGACTACTGTTAAAATTGCTTGAATGAAAATAATTTTAGGGATATCAAAACAAAATATTATTTTACCGGACTTTTGGTTTTTAGCAATGTTTTAACATTATAGGATTTATAAAAGTTTCATAATTGAGGAAAACCCCAGCATTTAAAATTTGAAAATCGCCCCTATAACCAAAATCCAGTTTTTGTTCTTGGATTGGGGGTTGACTTTTTATCCTTTAGGAATTTTATTTTTAAACTATTTTTATTAAATTCAAATAGGGGGTATTTCCTTATTTATGAATAATATCTTAAGTAAATGAAACAATGATATTTGGCATAAATAAGTGTCCAAAAATGAAAATCTCCATTGTTTCCCTAAGTTTCCCACACTTGGGAGAAAAAATGCACAAGAGAAGGTCGAAATTTCCCATACCAAAACATGGGAAACCTGATCGAAACCTGTCGAAACCAGGTCGAAATAGCTATTTTTTAAAATCCCCTAAGGTTTTGTTTCAACTTGGGTCGATACCTGCAAAGCATGTTAATTTCGCATGTTTCGCTCGAGTTCTCAAACCATGTTAGCAGCATTAGGTTGCTTGGAAAAGCAAGTAGTGGCATCAGGTTGCCGGGGTAAGTAGCAAATTAAGCAGACAATATAAGAATTCCAATCGAGTACATAATAACTCCAATACTCAGTTGCAGCATCAGGTTGCTGATGACCAAGTAGCAGCATTAGGGTGCCGAGACCAAGGAGCAGATAAAGCAGACAATATAAGAACTCCAATCTCCCCACTTGGACAAACAATGTCCAAGAAGCAGCATCTCAGAGGATGAGTAAGCACAAATAATCTCATGATCAAGAGCATAAAAATAGTTTCCAATCTTCCTCGCAGCATAGCAAATAGGAACAAGGAATCTTCAACCACCATGTCATGACGGGTGGACATCAAATAAAATGGCCAATCAAGAGCAGCCGCAACCAATATCCTCCCTTAATAGCAATTAGAGCATCACTCTATGCAAGTACCCATCTTTTAAGAAAAAACATAGCACACCAAATTGATGCGATTTAAGAGTCCAAGACCCAAAATTGAGTGTTATCTGCCCACAAGTGGCAAATATGTAATTAATCCATGCAATCTTGGGATTGAAACGAATTATGGGTCTGCCCAAGGGTGGTAAAACACTGAAACCCAATTATTATGTAGTAGCAATCTGGTAATTAACCAGAATTTTTCATGGGGCTAATTTGGTAGTTAAAGAGGCAAAGGGACAGCAAGGGAATTAGTATTAATTAACAAGGGTTAAACTTGGAAGAGGAAACAAAATAAAGACAAGAGGGTATAATGACGTAAAGTGGGGGCAATATGGGAAACACAATAAAATGGAGATTTGTTGCCTTAAAAACTAGGTAACATGGGGAAGGAAAGATTAATGACGACACATGGGGGTGTTGATGGAAAGACAGTAAAGAAAAGGGAAAGAGGGGTAAATATGTGAAAACACAAGATAAAGAAAGTGATTCATATATGTAACCAGCAGCACAAAAGGCACATCGTGAGTGTCTAGGAAGTTACACAGTCACGCAAGAAGTAAGAGAGAAATGGAAGAAATTCTTCTTCCTTACGGAACCAGGGGAGAAACCAGTCCATCTCGAGATGGATTCCTTACGAAACCAGTCCATCTCGATGGCAGAAACCAGTACTTCCTTGCGAAACCAGCTACTGTCTTCAAACCTGGACAGCCAATGGTTCAAACTCATAAAACCAGAAGCAAATATAATGCGTGTGTAGGCTGCAATCGATACAAACTAGAAGACACAGGAACCAGCTGAATAACCTTCAAATCGATAAGGTCGAACCAATCAGTTTAGGGTTTTCAGCAATAGAAGAAAACCCATCTCAAGCAGTAGCAGATTGGGAAATCAGACACCCTTCAATGTAGCAAATCAGTAGTTTTTTTTTTTTTTTTTGGTGTGCAGGACATTTCTATGTAGAAGAACACTTTGATGTTGCTAAAGCAGAACCAGAAATTGATATCAACAATAGCAGAATTCCAACGATAACAGGAAATCGAAGTTCAGAAAAGGCAATAGCAGCAACAGCAGGGGGAACTCTTCAATGAGAACAGCAGTAGATACCATGTAACAAACCACCAGTAGCAAGAGACCTTGGAACGACTCCTCAAAACAGCTACTGGTTACAGCTCTGATACCATGTAACAAACCAGGATCGGTAACCAGTAACTGTAATAGAAGAGAGAGAAGAGAGAGAGATATTGAGGGAGAATAAGAGAAGAGGGTAAGACTGCCAGGAAGAGGGCAGCCGATTGTCTCATGGCTTCTCCTTCATTGTATTATATATAAACCAAAGAGTTACACTAAATGAGATAAGTACTACCTTGTACTGCAAGACAACTAGATAATAGAAACCTACTCTAATTGGGAAACTAACTAATAATAAAGCAAACTAATCTAACTTGGAAAGGTTGGGACAAACCACCCAACTCATGACTCACATATCTCAACACATGTCTTGTACAGCTCCTGCTTTTTTCTTCCCTATTCATGATTCACCAAGTTGATGAATGTGGAGCTAAACATAGAAAATCAATTAGACCTCAAATCAGTATTATCTTAGACTGGTTTACTTGATCACTGCAGCCCCCTGGCTTGATATTTACACTTTCCAAGTAGAACTTATGATTCAGAAAATTTTATCATGGGGCTAGGGGCTATTGAAACATGCAATAAATTTTTTCCCCTCCAAAGAAAATAAAAAAGATGCAGGCTGCGGTAAAAAACCCCCAGATTCAATTTGAGTTAAGAAAATCTATAGGAGATTACAGCAAGAAATTCGAAGCATGAAATTAAAGCAAACCTCTCATTGAAATCTATATGGAGATTACAACCTACAGACGGATGTGTTAGGAGAGAGGGTAGAAAGAGATCCTGTTATAGATAGGGGAAAGTGAACAAGCTTTCTTCCTGTTGCCTTTGTCATGTTTCATTCATATTCAACCCAGAAATAGCGGACTTGTCTGTTCTTATAGAAATATTAGTTGTTTAGAAACCACCACAAGTGTCCTTGCATTCTCAAGACAATGGAAGAAATAAAGAACCTCTGAAAATGATTGTTTGTTACAAACTTACAACTACTGTAATTCCCTCTAACCTCAATAGAATTGGTGATTAGTTTGGTTAATGTTTAGCCATTAATCTGTCATGGGTTTGCATTAAGCACTGCTGGTGCTGTAGACATTGATTAATAGTTGCATCTTTGATTGTAGTTTTTTTGTCTTCTAGTGGTTTGCAGGTGCTGCCCTTATTGTTCTTGGTGTTTTCATACTTAGCAAATCAAGCATAGAGAGAAAGGCTCACTCAGATTAGTGGTTTGTTTAATTCAGCTGCCTGAGTTCTGCCTCTCAAAGTTTTATACCCCAGGACCCTGTTTGCAACAGTCACAGTGTCAAAAGATCTCTAGCACCTGAAAATGTAAGTAAGAGGGCTTGAGGTGGAACATGGTGTTTATGGTTTTAGTTGGGTCTTTACCACATCATGGTGGCATGGTGATTGTGGATATCACAGGTTGTAGTTGGCTGAAGCATAATTTTCCTTGTATTTGATCTGTAAACCTATACCATGTTTCTGAGGACCATGAATAATCATGCAGCAACAGTGGACATAACCAAGGGAAGACTGAAGAATTATGTATTCATTCTCCAGTTTAGAGTTTGCCCTACTAGTGATACATGTTCTAATACTGGGAGTGTTGAGGATACAGAAACGGCAGTTGAAGGTAGAGGCAGCCCATCTTTAGAACAACAATATCATCAAATCTATTGGATGGTGCTATTGTGTAGTTTTATTATTGTTAACATATAAATGAGAGTTAATTTTTCTGATAATGTTGATACATACATTTAAATATTAGCAACTGAGCATTGCATTTAGTGCACACACTAGAATGAACCATTTCTGAAAACCATTGGCATTGTCCACAATGGTAGCCAGGTGGAGCCCAAGTAGTAGCAGGTACCACCCTCACTTAGATGGCTAAACCAAACCTTTGTACTAGCTGTTGAAAATACGAGGGGAAGTATAAGGTGGGTCATATAATTGTGAAGGGATCCAAATTTGACATTTGACCATTGTTTAATTTGTCCAACTGGTGCGCCACACATGGAAATCAAGGTGTAGGGACTTCTCCTTATGTAGACCATTAGATGTGGATCTTTTTGGCCTTGTTATTTAGGGAGCGGGTTTCAGCAGTCTTGAACTTGAAGTCCATTTCAACACGTCCAAATTGGTGGAAAACTTGTCCATAATAAAAAGGTGAAGGGTTGTTTGAGGGTAAGGCATTTCCTAAGCCATCTCACAATGTATTTTTTTATTCATGTTTTCAGGGAAGAAAAATAACAAAAATACCTGTGAGAGGGCGTAGGAAACGTCTGAGGCTCAGAGAGACTTCTACCTTTCCCTCCAATCATAAAATAAGAGGTTAAAATTTCAGGCCAATTTGTTATTGCCATGTGTTGCTATAGATTAAGGTTGCAACCTTGGACCTTAGCTTACTCCAAGCCCGCCTTGGCCCCGACTCAAATGCATAAAAACTTCAACAGAGGCCCTACACTATCGGGCTCAGCCCAGCCCAAGTTTACCCTGATTGGCCTGGGCCATGTTGGCCTTGATTGACCCTAATCTTGTTTTGCCATTTATTGTCTGGCTGACCCGAATACTTTTTAAGATTTATCCCAATTCATAGTTAGAATTATCCTTATTTCAAGTCAATTTACCCAACTATTAAGAAAAAAAAAAAAAAAAAAAAAAAAGATATATATCCATTTATCTCCTGGCAAACATGCTCAAAACATGTTTAAGCATATAATTATTCCCCATGCCAAGCTTAGTAACCTAAATGAGGGTTGGACTCAGTCCAAGGCCTCAACCCTGACTTAGCTCGGCGCAGTTGGACCAGACCTTAGCCTCAGGTTTGAAAATCTAACCCTAGCCTGCCCTCATGGTTAAAAATTCCGTTCCACACTCTCTTTGGGCTCAGGGCGAGCCGTGGTGGGTTTGGCTCACAGGGCCCAACTTACACCTCTAAAGTATAGACGATAGATGGTCTAGGATAGTTTGACAAGTCAAAATGGGTCAAAATAACCTAAACTAGAATAGTTGAAATGACGTGGATAAAAGCTTACACATTGCTGGTCATACGTTTGAGAAAGGCCACCAATTTGGTTAAATGGCTTATAAAAGGGTTCTTTAATCTATGAAATTTTAGTTTGTCAAATCATTAGTTCATACGACTGAAAAGTGATGGTGTCACAAAATGTGTTTTTGGTATGTGCATGTTGGAACATTTTTCTCTTCTAAATAAAACCTTGAAACTATTCTCAGGGGGAGACAAAATGCCATACCATGGACTCGATAAGGGAAATCTCCCTTGATGATCCACCTAATTTTGGCACATGGAAGGATGACATGACAATTCCAACTATTGAATAGACTAGTCAATGTATAGATGACATCATATTTTAAGTTTTAGATCAAACTCAATCACATACTTCACGAAACAATTGCCTTTCTTTCAAATGTGATAACCTGAAGGAAAGGAAAAAAAAAAATCTTTTGTGAGAAGGTAATTCGTGGTTGTAAGAGTTTGGGAAAGCACAGCCCAAGTGGGAAAAATCAGTTTAATTAATTGATCCACCATTTTCTTTCTAGCCTTTCTATGTAATCTATATAAAACATGATGCATTATAAGCAAGGTTTTAAAACTCCGGATTAGTCTCAACCGATATCAATTGAGATCGGTATTAGATCATTTGGTAATAGACTAAGGCTGTTGTTGCTATCAAGAATCTGTAGAAGGCTGAACGTCAGTCCTACGAGATCACAAAAGGCAGAGGCCCCGTGATGGCTTCGGGATTAGTCCTCCGACGCCCAAGTTAGAGACCCATGCGACAGTATTCAGCGAGTAATGGCGAGTGAGACAACTTACCTTGTGCTTCCCTCTGGGCTTCTTCTTATAGGATCAGGTCTTCTAGAGTTCTACTAGGAAACGTCCTTCTGCTCCTGATGAGTTTGGGGCGGTTTGGGAGGACTTCATCCTACACGTTTTTCTTCATCTGCGGGAAATATTCTTTTTTTGGGTGTTAATCCCTTTCAGGTAGATAGAGTCCTATTACGACTTTGCTATCTGAAGGGGACTCAAGTTTCCTCGTTATCCTGGTATCTGAAGTTCGTGGTTTGATGTGGCATTTTTATATGTCCCCTGTGGTTAAGTGCCACATGTCCATATCTTACTGGGCAGTTAATTTGAGCATATTAGAAGCCCCCTTACTTCCTCTGAGAAGTCCTTCCAGAGGGAGTAACAACGCTTTTATTCTGGTCTTCATCTCTTTTTCCTCTTTCTCTTGTTTTTTTTTTGGCCATTTGGCCTTCTTCATTCAGCATTGTCCAGAATCCTTTAGCCTAAGCCCCCAACTGAGGGAGGACCCTTCAGTCAAGTTTGCTCAGTCTTAGCCTGAGACCCTAACCGAGAGAGGACCATTCAGTCAGGTCTGCTTGGCCTTAGCTTGAGCCCCCAATCGATGGTAGGTCCTTCGGTTAGATCTGCTCGGCCTCAGCCCCTAACTGAGGGAGGACCATTTGGGCAGGTCTGTTCAGCCTTAGCTTGAGCCCCCAACCGATGGTAGGTCTTTCGGTCAGGTCTGCTCGGCCTTAGCCTAAGCTCCCAACTAAGGGAAGGCCCTTTCGTTGATGCCTTTGGATTTTTGGTTCTTGAACAGTGTATCGTCATATGAAACCAGTTTGCCGTGAACCAGCTTTTTATAAAATCCTCCGAAAGATTCGAGGAAGAACTACAAACTCTGAAATTGAAAATCCTACTTTCGAAAAATAACAAAGTACTGAATCATGAAAAAATATTGAAACTAAAAAATGCTACAAGTACTGATAGAATCTCCTCATATTTTTTGAATTCCATGATCGGGGCACACTCTCTCCCCTAGTTTTCAAGTGATAAGAGCCAAGTCGTATCACCTTGGAGACTCTATAGGGTCCTTCCCACTTGGGTGCCAATTTTCCTTGGTGCCACGAATCTAATATTTCTACTCTTCATAATACGAGGTCTCCGACCCTGAACTCGTTCCTTCGAACTTTGGAGTTGTAATGCCTTGCAACCTTCTGTTGGTAAGTTGTGTTTCTTTTCTGCGAGTCTTCTCGTACTTCATACAGGAGGTCCAAGTTTTCCCGATGGCCTATATTGTTCGTACCATCGTCATAACATTGAACCCTATGTGTCATAACTCCAATTTTGAATGGGAGCATAGCTTCAGTGCCGTAGGTTAGAGTGAAGGGTGTCTCTCTTGTGGCTAACCTTTCTGTTGTTCGGTATGCCCAAAGGGTGCTATGCAGTTCATTTACCCATAAGGCCTTGGCATCATCTAGCCTCTTTTTTATTCCTTGCAGTAGTGTCCGATTTGTCACCTCTGTTAGCCCATTATTGGTTGGGGGGTAACCGACGGATGTCTTCCTGTGCTTAATGTAGAGGGCTTCACAGAATGCTCTAAAAGTAAGGTTCGCAAATTGAGTCCCATTGTCAATTACTACCACTGTGGGTATCCTGAATCGATAGACCACTGCTCTTTGGAAAAAGTCTCAGATGTTCTTCTCCGTTATCGTGGCTAGTGCTTGGGCCTCTGCCCATTTTGTGAAGTAGTCAACTATTATCACTACGAAATTCCTTTGCCCTGTTGCCAATGGGAAGGGCCCAAGATGTCCATTCACCACATGTTGAAGAATTGGTGCAAACATCTGGCACTTTAAGCACTTCCTGATGAATTCTTCTGCATCTTTTCTCATCGTTGGCCAAAAGAGGCCTTGCCATAGCACTTTATGGGCCAAGGCTCTTGTGCCCAGGTGTTAACCACATATTCCTTCATGTACCTCCCTGAGGGCATATTCAACATCGGTAGGGTTTAGGTATTTGAGGTAGGGTATTGTAAACCCTATCTTGTATAACGTCTCGCCATTTAGCAAGAAGTGCGCCGACCTGACCCATATTTTCCTTGCTTCATCCCTGTTTTCTGGAAGTGTTCCTTCTTTTAGATACTTCACTATGGGGTCCATCCAGCATGGGCTGCCTTCTTCTATGGGTAGCATCTCTTGGCAGCCCTTGTGCTCGGCTGAGGTAACACCTCGAAGTACACTGAGCGCCCTAGTTCTGTGAGGTCCGAAGTTGCTAGTTATGACAGTGCATCTATGCTGGCATTCTCCACACGTGGTATTTGCTTCACCTCAAACTTTTCAAAGGTTGTTGCCTTTTCTTGCACCTTCTTTAAGTATTTTTCCATCCTGTGCTCTTTTGCTTTGTAGTCGCTGTTAACTTGTCGCACTATAAGTTGTAGTCACTATGCACTACCAGCCTCTACACCATCACTGCTTGCACCAGATTTATTCTGGCTATTAGAGCCTCATACTCTGGCTCGTTGTTGGAAGCACTAAAGTCGAACCGTAAGGCATATTCAATTTTGTACCCTTCGAGGCTAATAGATATGATTCCAGTTCCACTCCCTGTCCTGTTAGAGGCACCATCTATGTATAGTGTCCAAGCCATGTCATCCATGTTCTCGGTCGACTCCTGTAACATTGTTTCGGCTATGAAATCAGATAGAGCTTAAGCTTTTATTGCAATCCTCGATTTGTACTGGATGTCGAACTCCCCCAATTCTATGGCCCAATTAACCAGTCTGCCAGACATATCCGGCTTCTGTAGTATCTTCTTAATGAGTTGGTCAGTGAGCACATAGATCGTGTGTGACTGGAAGTAGGGTCTTAGCTTCCTCACTGCTATCACAAGTGCATACACTACTTTCTCCATCTTTCTATATCTTGTTTCAACATCCAGCAAGGTTCGACTGATGTAGAATATTGGGCTCTGTTGCTTCCCTTCTTCCTTTAGTAAGACTACACTAACCGCCACGACGAACACTGCCAGGTATAGTTGTAGGATGTCCCCTGTCTCCGGCTTCGTCAACAGTGGTGGTGTCATTAGGTACTCTTTCTTCTGTTCAAAAAAGTTTTCACACTCTTCCGTCCATTCAAACTTCTTTGATCCCTTTAAGGCTTTAAAGAACGGGAGGCACTTGTTAGCCGACTGAGACATAAAGCGGCCCAATGCGGCAACTCTCCCTGTCAACTCTTGTACCTCTTTTACACTCCATGGGGATGTCATCTCTTAGATGGCTCGTATTTTCATTGGGTTGGCCTCGATCCCTCTTTTCGACGTGATGAATCCTAGGAACTTTCCTGATGTGACACCAAAGGTGCACTTTGTAGGGTTCAGCTTCATGTCGTATTCCCTTAGCACTTTGAATGCCTACCCCAGGTCTCGGATGTGGTGTTCCTCTTTCAAGCTTTTAACTAGCACATCATCCACATATACCTCTATTGTCTTGCCAACCATCTCTTTGAAGATCCTGTTCACTAGTCTTTGATAGGTGGCCCCTGCATTTTTCAACTCGAAGGGCATTACCTCATAGTAGTACAACCCACCCTCAGTAATGAAGGTCTTCGAGACATCAACCTTGCTCATTTTAATTTGGTTGTATCCCGAATAGACATCCATAAAGCTCAATATCTCATGCCCCGACGTAGCATCAATAAGGAGGTCTATCTTCAGGAGGGGGTAGCTATCCTTCGGGCATGCTTTGTTTAAATCCGTGAAGTCTATACATATCCTCTACTTCCTATTCACTTTCGGAACCATCACCACATTGGAAATCCACTCGGGGTACCGGATCTCTCGAATGAACTTAGCCTTCAACAACATGTCTACCTCTTCACTTATCTTCTGTTGCCTTTCGGGGGTGAAGGTCCTTTTGAAAATAACCTAGAGGGGGGGTGAATAGGTTATGCTAGTAAAATTTAAACCTTTTCGATTAATGGTTCCCAAATGTGATTATCAATTAAAAACTGTAAAATAATAAAACAGACACAATCACACAACACCAAGGTTTATAGTGGTTCAACTCAATCCGAGTCTAGTCCACTCCCTATAAGTTTCACTTGTAAGGTATTCCACTAGCTTTTCCCTTTTAGTATAGTAGGTGGGGAGAAAAACCTTTGCAAACTCTTTTAAGGATAAGAGTGTAGTGCACTGCTCTCTAAACTCGATTTATTTTTCATTTGATTCGGTTTGGTCATGTAGGGTCCGAACCAGTAAGGGTTGATGCAGGTGCCTTATGGGATATGACAACAAGGGTGACTTTGAATGCAGGGTGGTCAGACAAATTCGAGCTAGTGCCCGATGTGATTCGCACGCCTAAGCCATGCCCTTGCACATATCATAAGGCTATGTACGAGTAGGGAAGGAATGTTATCATATTAGATGAGGAGATTTTGGTTCACGACAAGTGGCGATAGTGTAATACGCATTGGAAATCGATTCCCACCAAAATCCAGTAAGGTTGGCCATGTTTTGGCCAACAGGTGGGTACGACCCTCTCGTGCAACCCACCTGTAGGAGAAATGTGGGTCCCAGCAAGCCCAACTTGGGGTGATAGCGTGTGTTTCGACTACTTCACTCGACATCACAGTTTAATGCGATTAGGGTCATAAGGTGTCAAAGCCAAACACACCCTAGTAGATATTTATGACCCAACTATAAATAGCATTTACTCTTCTCCCATTTATTGTTCAGCAAGGTTGGTGAGAGGAGTGAAGAGGAGGGAGAATAAGAAGGAAGAGAAGGGAAGAAAGTATGGGAGAAAGTGTTCCCCACTTGTTGCCAAAGCCATACCTCGTTGTTTCGACGTCGGGAAGGTGATTAGAACCTTAGGAGCTATGATTCGAGGTAGGTAAGTGTAAAATCCCTTGAATCTTGTGAAACCCTCTTGTTTTTATCAAATCTTAGAGTTAAGAGAGAGTCAATGTGTTGTCTTTAAAGGTTTTAAAGAAGGAATAAACAAGATCTGAAAGCATTTAAGTTGGATGAAGAATCTTAGGTTTTAGGCTTTTCTTGAACTTGAAGGTATGATTTGTTCCCAAATCTCGATTTGAACCTAGATCTATGTTGTATTCATGTAAATAGAGTCCTAAATGTGTGAAAAAAGCAAAGGAATTAACCCTTCGGGTTCCCAAAAGGTGGGGTGAAGGAGGGAAATAGGACAGTAAGAACCTGTTGGACATTGATGGGTGGCACTGGTAGTAGCCAGAACCACCAATGAGATCCGCCAATCTTGGTTGGGCCTCAAAGCCTATCGGCGGGTAGGACTGACAGGTACCTAGACCCATTGTAGAACCCACCGGTCTTGGCTGGGCCCTGGGTCTTACCAGTGGGTAGGATCAACGGGTACCTAGACCTTCCAGTAGCACCTATCGGTGTGGTCTGGGTGCTGCCTATATGGGTGGCTTGCATAGGTGGGTCCTCTTACCCACCTGTATGACCCACCTGTGGTCCAATGAGCTCCGTTCGAGCTCAAACTTCATCGACAACCTCCTTTGCCTTATTAAACACATCGTGACCATATCTTTCATTGTTTTTATGGTCCCAAAATAGACGTATTCTAAGCTTCCTTACTATGTTAGGTTTTGTGACCCTCGTCTTCGCACGCCGGGTCTCACTCGTACCGAGTGTGCACATCTTATACGTGAATAAGTAAGTGGGAAGTGGACGTTGATCTTATTTTGGAGTGTTTATTGCATCATTTTCATTATGCACATTATATTTCCATTTATGAATGCCATCTTCATGCATACGTCTCGTAGACTGTAAGATACATTTATGAATCGTTATGTTGTATCTTTAAAATTTTAAATACTTATTACTTGCTTTGAATTATAAACATATAATATTTCAATGTTTGATATGTGATGAATTTCTAGATTAGACGCTGTAGTAGGCTTGGAAACAAATATATTGGTGTGTCATGGAATGAGATGCGGATGCACTATGTAGTTGTACTATCTCATATAAATGCATCGGCTTTAGGTTGACATTCCCTCGTGCTACGACCCTTCTCAACAGGGGTTTAGGTGTTGGGTTATCACTGGGGGGAAGCATCGATCGTGGACCGCCATGGTGGTTAGAAGTGCGCCTGACTGATCATTAGGTCAGTTGAAAACCTTAGTGATATATTTAGAGGGCCGGGCATACTGTATTTATTTTCTGTTGTGGTTCGATCACGATTTACTTTTATACTGTGGTTCGGCCACGATTTATTTTTATGCTATGGTTCGGCCACAATTTACTTTTTTGAGTACTCACGGTGGGCCCTCTTTGACAACCCTATAAGTGTATCAAGGGATGGAAAACGCGTCTCATACTCGGAGTATACATGCATGGTGGTTGTGAGTAGCATGTAACCTATGACTTAGCATTGTTGCCTAGGCGAATAGGCCTAAAATGAATTGCATGCATATAAGATCATTTGAAATGCGACTGCTTGTTTGTGTCTTTCTTTCCATTTACTGAGCTAGTGATCTCACCCCTTGTATATACACATTTTTAGATGATTTTATAGGTTTTCCCGTTGAGGAGCAAGAGCTGGGGCCCACCGACGAGATTTTGGTAGGGGACTAGTGGGCTTCGGAAGGTTTCAGGCACAGTGTCAGGTGCACGTGCGAGGGTTGCATTGCAAGGCAATAGTAGTGATTACTCATCATTACCCTTTCTGATTCTTTTGCTATTTTCCCCTTTTGTGCTCTAGATATCTCAATTGTTATTTTCTTGTGTAATTGTTATGCCTGTGGGCCCACATGTATATATATATACTATGCATAACAATTTGGGTATAAAGAGTTATGGAGAATTTATAGTTACATATGATAAGTCTTCTGCTAAATTATTTAATTACATTCTAATATCTTGTGTCGCTTGCTGTGTTGTGGTTTACAACATTAGATGATCCTGGTGATTCTTGGGTTACCCAGAGATAACTTGGTCACCGGTCCGATTCTATGCGAATGGGTCATGACAAAGAGGATCCGTACAATCTCTTTACAAGATGAGAGAGTCCTTTATAATTTCTTTCAAGGATGAGAGAGTCCTTTACAATCTCTTTCAAGGATGAGAGAGTCCTTACAATCTCTTTCAATGGTAAGAGGGTCATTACAATCTCTTTAGGATGAGAGGGTCCTACACACTTGTTTAAGTCTGGTCCAAAACAATGTGTAAACAAGGTGTCAAATTCTAGAGTTAATCAAACTCTTGGACAAAAACAAATTTAAAGTGGAATAGAAAGGTTTAGAGTTACCTCTTGTGTGGTGCATGAATAAAATGCAATGATATATAAGAATGCACCTTGTTGTCTTCTCAATGCTTGTGGTAGAATGCAAAATAATGGAGAAGACTTGTGTAGAGAGAGTTGAGTTCTTCTTTGAAAATATATTCAAATAGCAAGGCTAGAACTCAAACGTATAACTTTCTTTTTTTCACTCTAATCACCAATTAATGCACTTGGATGTGTAGTATTGAGTGTTATTATGTTGTACATAAGTGTGGGCTACTTATAGAGTGAGTGGGTTAAAATGGAAGCTAGAAATTGTGTCTAACGGACACTTTTATCTTTGCTAGTAATTATCGATTCCTACTGGTAGTTACCGGATGAAGAATTTGTTGGAGAAATAGATCCGTTGGAATATAGCTGTTGTGTTTCAAAACTACCCGGTTGGTATCTGGTTAGCCGAAATAATTATCGAAAGGCATCTAGTAGTTACAGGTAGAGTCTGGTAGTTACAGGTTGCTCTCAGATAATTAAAGGCCTATAAAGTTCTGCTAAAAAAGAACTGAACTAGAAGTTACCGGTTCCTACTAGTAATTCCCGGAAGGCCTCTGGTTTTTGGCCTATTCAGACATCCTATACGAAAATAGTCATATCTTTCTTATCCAAACTCGAATTGAGATGATTCAAGCTGCGTTGGATTCACAACTCAATGCTATACAACTTTATAGAAGAAATCATCTTTAGATACTATCATATGAAATGACTAAAGTGCCTTTGAACATGAATCACGCTGAAGTCACATCAATTGTCACGACATGTTATAACCAACATGTATCCAAACTTATTTGGGTCTTATTACTTACTCATTTGGCATCACCTAAGGACATGCTAGGTTAAGATAAACTTGAGGATGCAATATGTAATGCATGCTTATGAGATGTAATGTAGTGCTTATGTATGATGTGTGCACTAAGACATAAAGCCACACTTAAAAGTCTTCTATTCTTCGTGTAGGTGGTCCTCAAGAGTCTTCATGTTGACCTTGCAAGCTTAATATTTTCAGTGTACTTCAATTCACTTTAAGTTTTGATATTTTGAGATCTTGATCCTCTAAGGTCTGATATTGTCTGATACCATCTTCAAGTATTGATACCAATTTGTTGATACTCTCCATTTGATGACTTCAATCTTCATTTATTCCTTTTATTCATCAAATTTGATATTTGATAAGAAGTCTATATAAAACAATACTTGAAGAAAATTTTTGAAATACCTTCATATATTTGTTATCATCAAAACCAACTATTGGAGTGTAGGCATATCCCAAACAATCTCTCAATTTTTGATGATGACAAACAAATGATTCTCAAATGAAATAAATAATCAATTATCAATAACTTGGAGAATCATTTCATAATTTCTCCCCCTTTGTCAACAGCAAAAAGTGGGGTTAAAAACCTCTATATTGACAAAGAGTGTGGGCAAATAACTTCCCTTAAAAGTATGTTAGGGATAAAAATCATTTAAGATTTATTTCTCTCCCCCCTTTTGTCAACATGTCAAAGGGTCATTTAAAAAAAAATCATTTTTCATATCATTAGTCCTTCTCCCCCTTTTTGCCAACAATAAAAAGTGACGGGGTATAAAGCATAAGCTCCCCCTAGGATTAAGCACAAATTTAAAAAACAAAAATAAGCATATAATCAAGACTAAAACATGCTCCCCCAAAGCATATGTATCATATAAAAATGCATTTAAATATAAACAAGTATTAGGGGAAAGTCCCCCTAACAATATGCAATAGATGTTAATGAAGCTAACCTATATTCAAGCAAGATAGAACATTAAAGGTCTAAGATGGTTGATGATGAAAATTATTGCCAATTTTGACAAATATTCTAGGGTTTCAGATTTCCCAACAAATGTATTTGTCAGAGAATCTATTGGAGTTGGAAATTTCATCTCTTCTTTGATGATGCTAAATCAACCATCCGTGCATCATCCATCTTTTACTTTTGTGCTTTAACCCAATAGAATCAAGCATATATTGGTCTCTATAATCTCATGGGTCCATTCATGTTACAATCAAAATATCTCTTAGGTTTCCGAACCCTTCTAGGTGTGTGAGGTCTAAATGATGTGTATGGCCTATGTGAATCATATGTTTCGTACTGTGTAGGTGGCCTATAAGAATTAACATCTCTTTGAGTGTTATATGGTCTATGAAATGGATAAGGCCTTTGTATAGCATAGTATCCATAGGGAGTGTGTGGTCTAAATTCCCTTTGAGATTTGAAATTCCTTTGAGGTCTGTCATGCCTCTTATAAGGAGTGTAATAATATGCATAATGGCTGTTATTCCTTTTTGGAACTTGCCTTTGGTCATAATGGAGATTTCACCTCTTTGGAGCAACTACCTTTTCTTTTCCTTTCCTTTGAGGTGAAGTTCCACCATTATAGCCATTGGGATTCTAATAATGCATCTAAGGACTTTTGGCCATTGGTAAATGTATGAAATGTGGTAGTTAACTTTGAGGTATCCTCCTCAAGTTCATGCATTTTAGAGGTTAAGCCTTCTATCATCTTATTTAGGAAAAGAACCTCTTTTTCTAACTTAGACTTTTCCGTCTCTAGTTTTAAGCTTTCTTCATATAAAGCTTCAAATGCTTGTTGCAGATCATCACCATCATTAGTTTCATTATTTGAAGTATTTAAATAATGAGATTGAGAACTTACCTCTTGTTCTTCGTTTTCATAAGCCGTTAAGGCAAGGTTTGTGACTTCTTCATCAGAGTCACTTTCATCTTCATCCAATGAGACTTCCTCATCATTTTCTTCACTTTTTTCATTCAATTCTTTGGATGCTTTGAAAGCAATGAATTTGGGATGTATTTTCATGAAATCATCATAAAGATCCTTTTCATGGGTAAGAAGTGAGCCCATTAATTCATATAGGCTTATCTCGTTCAAGTCTCGGGCTTCGTTGATAGCAGTCGTATTTGGTTTTCACCTAAGAATTTTTCTGGCCATCTCAGAGTTGGTGTAAGTCTTACCAAGTCCTTTCAAGATATTTACAAAATTAGTAAATTTAGTAAACATGTCAGAATATTTTTATGTTCATGTATTTTAAATAATTCATACTCTTGTACAAGCATGTGTTACTACAAGTGTGTTCGAAATTTCTTTGGCAAATTCACACATACTTACTCTATTGAACTCTTCTTCATTTAAGGCATATTGAAGATAGGTGATAGCCCTTAAGTTATATTAAAGAAGAGTTAAGTCTTCAGTGGTCCATTCCGATTAGTCCTTTGGCACACTCTTCGCTTCAACTTCTTTGGTAATGGTGTATGGTCCATTTTCTATTGTCCATCATACAAGGATGTGATGTCTACTTATGAAGTATTTAAATATGCACTTCCAGAAGGAAAAATTCTCTCCATTAAAGTAAGGGGGACTTGAGGTGTTCATGCCCTCTGGTGGTCTTTGGAATGTGGTCATGGTCTTTAACTCACTTTAAGACAAATATAGTCCTAAAACTGTAAGCGCTCGCTCTGATACCAATTAAAAATAACCTAGAGGGGGAGTGAATAGATTATGCTAGTGAAATTTAAACCTTTTCGATAAATGATTTTCAAATGTGATTGTAAATTAAAAAATACGGAATAATAAAATAGACACAATCACACAACACCAAAGTTTATAGTGGTTTGACTCAATCTGAGTCTATTCCACTCCCTACAAGTTTCATTTATAAGGTATTCCACTAGCTCTTCCATTTCAGTATAGCAGGCAGGGAGAAAAACCTTTACAAACTCTTTTCAAGATAAGAGGATCCGTACAATCTCTTTACAGGATGAGAGAGTCATTTACACTATCTTTTAAGGATGAGAGAGTCCTTTATAATCTTTTTCAAGGATGAGAGAGTCCTTACAATCTCTTTCAAGGATGAGAAGGTCCTTACAATCTCTTTAGGATGAGAGGGTCCTACACACTTAATTATGGTCTAGAATAATGTGTAAACAAGGTGTCCAATTCTAGAGTTAACCTAACTCTTAGACAAAAACAAATTTAAAGTGGAATAGAAAGGTTTAGAGTTACCTCTTGTGTGGTGCGTGAATGAAATGCAATGATATATTGGAATGCACCTTATTGTCTTCTCAATGCTTGTGATAGAATGCCAAATAATGGAGAAGACTTATGTAGAGAGAGTTGAGTTCTTCTTTGAAGATATGTTCAAATAGCATGGCTAGAATTCAAACATATAACTTTCTATTCTTCACTCTAATCTCCAATTAATGCACTTGGATGTATAGTATTGAGTGTTAATATGTTGTACATAAGTGTGGGTTACTTATAAAGTGAGTGGGTTAAAAGAGAAGTTAGAAATTATGTCTAACGGAAACTTTTATCTCTATCGATAATTATTGGGTCCTACTGATAGTTACCGAATGAGGTATCCATTGGAGAAATAGATCCATTGGAATATAGCCATTGGGCCTTAAATATATCCGTTGGGAAACTTTCAAAACTTTTCGATTGGCATCCGATTAGCCAGACTAATTACGGAAGGCATACGGTAGTTATTGGTTGCTCTCAGATCATTAAGGCCAGTCAAGTTCTGTGAAAACAGAACTAAACCGATAGTTCCCGGTAGGCTTTTGAATTTTTGCCTATTCAAACATCCTATACAAAAATAGTCATATTGGATTGAGATGATTCAAGTTGCGTTAGACTCACAACTCAATTCTCTACAACTTTGTAAAACAAATCATCTTCAAATACTGTAATATGAAATCACTAAAGTTCCATTGAACATGAACCTCGCTGAACTCACAACAATTGTCATAACATGTTATAACCAACATGAATCCAAACTTATTTGGGTCTTATTACTAGTCATTTGGCATCACCTAGGGGAATTCTAGGTTAAAATAACTTAAGAATGCAATATGTAATGCATGCTTATGAGATACAGTCTAGTGCTTGTGTATGGTTTGTGCACAATTATATAGAGCTACACTTAAGGTCTTTTATTCTTCGTGTAGTTGGTCCTCAAGAGTCTTCATGTTGACCTTGCAAGCTTGATGTCTTCAGTGTACCTCAATTCACTTCAAGCTTTGATACTTTGAGATCTTGATCCTCTAAAGTTTGATATCGTCTGATACCTTCTTCAAGTATTGATACCAACTTGTTGATACTCTCCATTTGATGACTTCAATCTTCATTTCTTCCTTTCATTCGTCAAATTTGATCTTTGTTATGAAGTCTCTACAAAACAATACTTGAATGCAAATTATGAAATACCTTCATATGTTTGTTATTATCAAAACCAACTATTGGAGTGTTGGCATATCCCTAACATCTTTTCTTTTATTGTACTGGTTTCTTCATTAGATCAACACTTAGTTGATGCTCTATTACCTCTCGGGTTATTGTAGGCATGTCTGAGGCTGTCCAGGCGAAGACGTCCGAGTTAGCTCGGAGAAACTATATGACCTCGTCCCACTGCTCTTTTTGCATTGACGCCCCAACCTAAACTTGACGGGTAGTGTCCCCCTCTTCAATATTGACCTAGACAAAGTCCTCATCCGATTCCCCTCTTCTGGGGTCGGATTCATCACGTAGTTTCTCTATCGGTAGCACTTCTTTAGCTTTCTCTTTTTTCTATAGTGTGGTAGCATAACACTTTCAGGATACTTCTTGATTGCCTCTGCATTCCCCAATTCCATTTTTTGTTAGGAATTTCATCTTGAGATGGGGGCATGGAGACTACGGCCTTTAGTAGGTTTAAGCTAACCCTTATGAGTATGGCATTGTATGCAGAGGTAATGTCGACCACCAGGAAGTTTATGATCAGCAAAGCTTGGCGATCCCCTGTACCCGCCCTTACTGGTAGCTCGATCGAGCCTTTGACTTTGATCGAAGCCCCTGAGAACCCTTGTAAAGGGTGTTCAACCTTCTTCAACTTTTTTTGCTTAGGCCATCTTCTGATAAGCTTCGAGGAATAGGATATCAGTTGAACTACCATTATCCACTAGGATCCTCTTCACCTTGCAATTGACGATCATCATGGTTATCACTAGGGCGTCATCATGGGGTGTTTGCACTCCTTCCAGGTCTTCTTCTAAAAAAGAGATTACAGATCCTGTCCTTGCCATCTTATTTGACCACTCGGTCACGTGTACACTTCTAGTATAGGCCTTAGCCTTTCGGGCCGAGAGGGAACTTTCTCTTACGGCTACTCCTCCATTGATTGTAGATATAACCCTAGTTGGGCTATTCTTGTCATCTTGGGGGTGAGGGTTGGTCGTCTCAGGTGTCTGGGCTCTTCATTGCTCCCGATTGTCCCTACGGGCTGGTTCCCCCCTTTCATGATGACCCCTTCCCTCTCCTTAGCGGTTGTCTCTTTGATAATTACTGTCTTGGGTATCTTCTTTCTCTTGGTCTATGAACCAACCTAGGTATCCCCTTCTAATCATACTTTCTATCTCTCCCTTCAAGTGCCAACAATCTTTGGTGTTGTGGCCATGATTTATGTGGAAATGGCAGTAATTGTCCATGTTGTATCTCTTGGGGTATCGCCCCATCTTTCCTGGCCACTTTAGTACTTTGGCGTTCAAGGAATCCTTTATTTGCATCAATACATCAGTTCTCTTTCGGTTGAGAGGGGCATACCTTTTGAACTTTTTCGGGGGAGTGGGTGGACGCTTGCACTCTAACCACTGCCTCTTTCCTTTTGAAACCCTATTCTCCTCTATTGAGGTTCGTTTCTTTCTAATCTTTTCTTCAGCTTCCTTGTCGGCCTCCAAGGTCTCTTCCATGTGGATACATATTTCACATCGGGCCTTCAACTGAGCTAGGTTTCTCAGTGCATGCTTTTCTAGGGATGTTTTGAGTTCTTTATCTTTGACTCCTGATAAGAGGGCTATAAACTCTTGTTTCGCGTCTAAGCCCTTGATTTTGAGCTTTGCTTTATGGAAGCATTTCATATAATCCCGCAGGGATTCTCCGGATTGTTGCTTGACACTCAAGAAATTGTAGGTAGTCTTCTGGAGAGGTTGGATACTAGAGAAACCCTTCACAAAGATGTGGCTCAACTTACTGAAGTTATGAATCGACTTCAGTAGTAGACGATTGTACCACAATCTTGTGGCCGCTTTGAACGTCAAGGGTAAAGCACAACACATAATGTTCTCAGAGACACGATGAAACTGTATTGCGACCTTGAAGTCTTCCAGATGATCGATGGGGTCCCCCTTTCCATCGTAAATGTCATACTTTGGTAAACGAAACCCGACAGGGAGTGGATCTCTCATGACTTCATCAGCTAAAGCTATATCATTAGTCAGATCCGGCTCATATGTTCTTACTTGGTGGTTTGCCACTTTTTGGATTTCATCTTTCAAGTCAAGGAACATCCGCTTCAACCCTTAATCTTCGGCCCTCTAACCGAACTTCTGACGTCCCCATTCATGCTTCATTCTTGTAGCGCGTCACGTTTCCTCTCTGTGTGTAGAGTCCTCCCTCGTGGCCCGACTCTGAGGGTTTCTGCTAGATCTCACTGACCCTGAGCTACTTCAGTGTTTGTCTCAGACCCATTTTGGTTGAATGTTGGGGTCTTTTGCTGTTCCATTATTCCTTTGAGTGACAACCTTTGAGACTTCCCGCATCGTGTCGGCCAATCGGTCGTATTTCTCCTGGAGCACGTTGAACTGGTCTTTGGTTACCTTCTCGTTGTTCTTCACCTTTGACACTCGTAGGTGGCTGAGGCTCCGAAGGCTCTCCTGCATTCATATTCTGTGCTGGTACTACTTTTGTTTTCTTACGATTGTAACTTATGATTTTAAGTTCTCTTCACCATTACTTTGTCGTTCCCACAGACGGCGCCAATCTATTGCTGCTAAGAATCTGTAGAAGGCTAAACATCGATTCTACGAGATCAAAGAAGCCAGAGGCCCAAGAGATGGCTTTGGGATTAGTCCTCTGACACCCAAGTTAGAGACTCGTGCAACAGTATTCAGAGAGTAATGGCGAGTGAGTCAACGTACCTTATGCTTCCCTCGGGCTTCTTCTTATTGGATTGAGTCTCATAAAGTTCTACTAGGAAATGTCTTTCTTCTCTTGACAAATTTGGGCCGGTTTGGGAGGACTTCATCCTGCACGTTTCCCTTCATCCATGGGGAATATTCCTTTTTTGGGTGTTATTCCCTTTCAGGAAGATAGAGTCCTATTACGACTCTGCTATCCGAAGGGGACTCAAGTTTCCTCATTATCCTGGTATTCGGAGTTCGTGGTTTGATGTGGCATTTTAGATGTCCCCTGTGGCTAAGTGCCACATATCCATATCTTATCGGGTAGTTAATTTGAGTGTATTAGGTGTCAACTGAGACGGTTCTTGGTATTCGGTATGGGTCTATATTGATACCAAAGGTGCCAATTCCAGTACCATTTTGGTTAGTTAATGGGATTAAATCTAGGTCTCGGTCCCGATTGATAACGTGATGGCATAATATTGGTTCCTAACCAATTCTAGACATTGTAGATTACGGAGAAGAACTTCAATGGTTCCTAAGAAGATGGTTTAATTAATTTTTTGGATTTTTCATTATCATTATATCTAAGATGTCACTTACTTTAGAAAGCAAATTAGAATATAGTACCATAATGAATTTTATGGCTTCACTTCTTCAAACTCTCTAAGATCACATGTATCTTATCAAAATAACAACTAAAAATTAATGATGACCAAATAAAAAATACCGAATATAATTTTAATGTCATCACCAAATAAGTTTATAGCAATAGAACCAAAGGTCCATCATCTGAAACTTCCATAAATGAAAAGACCACACAAATACATCAAACAAGAATTTGGCTTGTAAAACTATGATGCAAAAGTGCAAGTTATCAACTTCTAGAACCTTTTAGACTCCCCTCTTCCTGTCTTAGAAAAAAAAATCAAACTAAAATTAAAAAACTTGAATACAAGAACATGAAGTATACCTCTTTGAAACAATATTGGAGGTTCCAATTCCATGTGGTTCCTAACTGATATTTCGGTACTGGTACCATTGGGAATCCCATCCAAATATCTTCCCATCCCATTTATTATTTGGTACCAAAATTAGATTCCAGTACCATCCCATTTATTAATGGGATGGTCTGGCACCAGGTTTTAGAGGGAAAATTGTGGGGCAGTTCCCAGTTCTGATCCCAAATTGACACCCTTAGATTGGACATCTTCCAAGTCAGATTCAATGTGAGAGATGCATGTGTGCTGTAGATCAGCTTGAACACTTAGGAGGCTCGGCTCCCTTCTTGCCAAAGAGCCTCTTTCCATCGAGATGCTAACTGTTGATCTCTCATTTTGCTTTTCTTACAAGGTCTTTAGATAGGTTCCTTTCAAAACAAGGGCCTCGTTTGCCAGGGTTTCATAGCCTACATCGTAAAGTAGGTCCTGAGGATAAGGTCGAAGGTATTCTAGCATGCCAAGAAATTATAAGATATCATTAATTGAGACACCCTAAAGAGGGGCTTGAACATGGTATTTCAACTAAAGAGTGAGGCATTGAGACGACCCACTAATTACACTACTACATATGGAGATAGCCTAAACTGGGCTTGTCACTCTTATTACTAAGGGAGATAAGTTAAGCAGGCACAGAAGGACTAGACCTCAAACCAATATTAGCACTTAAGCTCTTAACGAAGAGGGAAAATTTGCAATGATTGTGTTGTTGGAGCTTCTTCATTGGCAGGAGACCTCTTTAAGGCTCTGTACTGTAATGATTCTATTTTTTTAACATGATTTTGGATCTAGCACACTTTTTTGCATTTCTATTTTTTTGGAGTGATTCTACATCTTAAATGTTGCATGATAATCACAAAAAAAAAAAAAAAAAATTGATTTTGTTACCTGAAAGAAATAGAAACATGTATGGTTCGTACTTAACAGAATCGTTTCTGTTAGAAACCAATATTTACATAAAGTGCCATCTTCACCATGGGTGTCAAAGTTGTGATTTTTAAATAAAATCTAAGGATAGTCAATGGTTTTGTTATAAATTCTAAGTTATGAAAACCATTATTACCCAAATAGCTTAAGTCGAATAAGACAAATAAGAATAGCTCCATATCAACAACATGGTGTTCACGTCAAATATGAAATATTTGGCCGTGTTTCCTTGCCATATGAAATATGAAATGTTTCAACAAAAATATGATCTATCATAATAACATAAAAGTATGAACAAGAATAAATTCAAGTATTGACATAATTCTTAAAGTATCTACTTATGAACTTAAGGGCATAAATTAGGTCTTCCAACTTAAGTATTAACTGCAAAACATGTCCAACTACTTTAAAGTTTAAATCCAATCATCAAAATGTAATCATGTAATTTGAGTCATTCCGGCTTTAACAACTAACTCATTTGCAATCTTTTTCCTAAGATCATCCATCTGTCTTCTTCTTTCTGCTAAGCTTATACTAATGTGAGCCGGTGGTACATAATCTTGAATTTCTTCAGGCTCCCGATTCCACCAATTTTCACCAAACTCCTTAAAATTATTGTCTGTAATTTCTTCCTCCCGAGTGAAGTTGTGAAGTGCACAACAAGCAATGACGATGCATGTTTGGGTGTTCAGTGGAAAACATGGCATTTTGCTGAGAATTGGGAAACGCTTCTTCAAAGAACCAAAACTGTGCTCTATGACATTCCTAATAGAAGAGTGTCTATTATTAAATAGCTCTACTGCTATCATTGGACGTCTATTCCTATAATCATTTAGATATTATCTTTGTCCTTTGAACGGCGTCAAGAACCCAGTAGTAGATGGATAACCAGAATCAACCACGTAATATTTACCTAGCACGTAAAGTGAAAAGTAATGAATCAACACAATATGTAAAATAGAGCATAATCAACTGGTGAGGTTAAGATTTAGAATGTACCAGGTGGAGGATGAAAAAATTCAAATTTAGGGTTATTCAATGCCTCATTGAATACTCGACAATCATTTGTAGAACCCTCCCAACCAGTGTACACAAAAGTGAATTTCATGTCAAAGTCAAATGTACACATAACATTCCATGTCGTATCTTCTTTCCTTCCTCTGTACAGTATTTGTTTGGGTAGAGGTACAGAAGCACTAACATGAGTGCCATCAATCGCGCCAATGTAGTCCTAGTACCAATACATGGATATTCATCAAATCAAACAACGTATAACCACAAAACAATATAATCATTGTTTTAATTATAAGCAACATACCTTGAAGAAAGGATAGAGCTTTGGTTTTTCAAGAATCTGTTTAGGGCAATGACTGAAGTTTGGAGGTTTGATATTCTCTTGTCCCAGTAGTATGAAAGCACGTAACACTTTCTTAAAGTGTTCACCTATAGTGTTAAGAGAACGCTGAAAGTGTTCTGCTATGTCTCTATACCTATCATTGTGACCAACGATAGATATAAACATTGCCAACTGCTTATCCACTCTTAAATATCCACTATCTTCCAACCAACCATATTGTCGCATTAATGCTTCAAGGTTGAGGAAGACATAGCGTTCCATTTTATACTGTTCATAGCATCTGTCTACATGGCCGTTTAGGACCTCACTCACTCGCTCTGGTCCTGTCAATTTACTATCTCGTATGGGCTCTCTAGTGTATAATGAATCACGTGCTTTCATCAACAACATCATACACATCATGATTTCTGCATCAGTGTCATCCCTTTCCATTTGTTCAATGTGTTCCCTAGATGCGATCATTCTTTGATCCATTCCTATAATATAAAATTAGAAATGTGCAAACACATCAAACCATAATTTTGAACAAATATCCAAGACATCAAATACTACTACTAGAAAAATAAGTCAAGACACAATCATCCAAGACATCTTTAAAAAATGAAGGAAAACATAGCAAACCATCAAAGTTAAAAGTAGTGTTAAGGTACAATGAACAAATATTTAGGACATCAAATACTACAGTTATAAAAATAATTCAAAACACAGTAATCCAAAACATCTTAAAAAGTGAAGGAAAAAGCAAACCATCAAAGTTAAAAGTAGTGTCAAGGCACAATCCAAGTAGAGTTATCAATCTATCTAATTAAAAGAACTTTTCAAGAAGCAAACTACTGAAGGGTACGAAGGAGTATTGACTTTCGATGAGGAGGGCAGGAAATTAATGCCTCTCTCCATTGCGGGTCAGCCATTAGCTTCCGAAGTGCTTTATCTAACTCATATCCTGACTCAAGCACCTCCATGGCCCTAGTAATCCCGTACATCTGTTCTCCATTTTGGGTTGAAGCAGTGGACATGCCCGCATCTCGTTCTACCCTTGATTTACTCATATCTTGAATTGCCTTGCATGCCATTGACCAATCATTAGACTTGCTCCTCCTTTTCGCATTTGGAGTCCTATCATGCCTATGCTTAGTAGCTGGCCTTTTTTCCAGTGCTTCAGTTTGAGTGTCACCTAATGAAGTAACTTCATCAACGGAACTTGACTCATCACAAGACTCAATTATATTCCTAGCATCATCGGCCCCCAGAGTTTCCAACACGGTTGTTTGAGTCCCACTTCCTTCGTCGTCTGCATATGTATCACCAAATACCATACATAGTTCTGGCCATTGTGGTAGTCCGTGCTTCTTAAATCGTGCCCAAGTAAGGTTATCCTGATAAAGAAAAAATACTCATAATCAACTACTTGAATTGATATATCCTGGCATTTCAAAATACTCAAATTAAATACAAATTGAGCATACCATGATATGTGATTCCCAGATGGATTCATCATCAATAGTATAAGTTCTTGAAGTAGTATCCCAACTAAAGCCAGTTGTCTCCAGTAGCTTCTTAAACTGACTATAATCCTGCCTCAATTTGTTCACTTTGTTCTTCAACTGTGCAATGGTATAGTTGACCCCAGTCTTTTCTTTGAAGTTATTGGCAATGTTATTCCAACCAGCTTTATTAAAAGTCGAGGTAGTCCTATTTCCTTTCTTAACTTCCTCTACCATCAAAACAATAAGGGTGTCTACATTTGCTTGGCTCCATTTTGCAGTCTCATTAACTGCTTGTGTTGAAGTTGACATTTTCTCACTATTTTACCAAAAAAAAAAAGAACATGAATTTAAAATCCAAATTGAAAACATTGATTTTCACCAAGGCACCCTAACCCTTCATCTATGAAACCCCTATGACCTTACTCACACAGGGCTTTCAAAGGCCTTCAAATGAAGTTTTGAATACATACTACGCTGTACTAAAATGAACCAGTGGCATTCACAAATGGGACTATGAAGGATTTTAAAAACTTCACAGAGATGACTGTGAGCGTGGACAAGGCTTATGATAGAATTATTAATCAATAGGAGAGATAACAGACCGTTGACTAATCCGGGAAGCAGTTCTATCTGTTTTCCAAGTTTGAAGTTATCCTAACTAACCTAGGACCTAATGAGAGGTAATTTTAAGGGCTACTGGGTTAAGGTTAGGATCCTAATTCAAATTGGGAATTTCTGGATGTAGTTAAAGCTAGTCAGAAATTTTAGTAGTAGGGACATGAGGCGTATGGGGCTCTCCAGTAGTAAGTTGAAACATTTGATGGAACAAGCCGGACACATTCATTTATATTTTTTTAATTGTTCCCAGGCTATAGGCATCAGTAGACATGAATTAAGATAATCCCTCGACCTAGTTGGCTTAGGTTTTCAGTGAAAAATTGAAAGTAATGTGTGGATATTTGAGAATCATTCAGAAACAGCCATAGGGTTTCTTCAAGAGACGAGGATTTGAGTTTCTTTCTTCTTTTTTTCAAGGGAGGGGAAGGGTTTAGTGTAAAGAATCTAAAGAAGACAATACAGCAATGTGTAATTGGTGGAGCTTTTCCAAATAGTTGTTCTAACTTCTCAGTCTGAGGTTTTTTTTTTTTTCCTTTTATATATATATATTATGAGGGAGGGGTGGCACTCCCCCTTATCAATAAGGAATCAAATTCAAATTTTAATCTTGATTTTAGACATCATTAAATTGAAATATTTCAGTGCTTTAGATATCAGTTGTAGAAACTTTCACTGAAGTCACTGTAATTTTATATACCTATAAATCTATAATCCATTTCTGCAAAATCACTAAAGCAATTTATATTTTGGAGCAGGCCCAAATTAAGATAATTCAACCAACATTACCCAACTTTCATCAAAATCAAAGAGATTCTTAACAAAGATTCTTCTCACTGGAAAAAAAAAACACTAGAAGAGAGGCACCCAGCAGCAAGGGATATAGTTGTTTTAACAACCCAAATCAAGAATCCCTGATTTCTGTTCTCAATACTGAGACCAATGGCCCAACTACTCAAAGTAGTAGGCTCGTTAGAAGCTCAACAACTAGGGGTAGAGCTACCGACAGAGGTTGCTAGAGTCCAAAGGCCTCAACTAATTTTCATTGTGGCTTACAACATGGGGAGTGGGTTTAATCCAATACATGTAAGGGGTCAGAATGTTGGTGAGAAGGGTGGAGCACCGAGGGAGCTTTGGATCTAATCAGATGCCAAGCATAAGATGAAACAGAATAAAAAAAAAAAACCAGTAAATTTTGAGATGATTAAACACACCAAACTAGCCTTTAGATTCGGCAATAACCCAATAACTCTAAGCCTCACAAGAAAAGGATGAACTGAGATTAGAGAAGGGAAGGGGGCGTACCTCTGAGCAAAGTTCAAACCCTAGTAAAGTGACAAAAGAAATCTCACAAATCTTATGCGTCTTCGTGCACAGAGGAGTCCAAAACCCTCGACCTGATAAACCATAGAACAAGAACAAATTCAGGGGGGCAGAGGGAGAAGAGATCAAGAAAGAAAGAGAATGAGAGTGAGAGAAAGAGAAAGAGAAAGAGAACGAGAAAGAGAAAGAGAGAGAGAGAGAGAGAGAGATCTCACAATACAAGGTCTCGTCGACGACAGGCGAAGCCGGAGCATCCACTTCCCACTTTGGTTAGGCTCTGCTTCTCTCTTCAGGATTTCCAAGAAAGAAGAAATAGGGTTTCCACATAATGTAAACCACTTTCTTATGTTTTGACAGAAAATTCCAGTTTTACCCTTTCATACTTAAGTGGGAACCTTCATTCTACGCCTTTTCTCATAATCGATTCTGAGCGTGAGAAGCTTGCTTTTCATGCTTCAAAAAATGGATTCTAGAAGCTAAAAGGTGCCGGTTCATTTAAAAGAAACAAGAAATTGAACCAGACTTACCATATAGCTTTTACCCCATTTCTATTCCTAAAAAAATGAAAAATTACAGAATTGATTTTTTAGAAGGCAACAGTACAGAGCCTAAGTGTCTGGTAGTATTGGCCATGAAGCATTTGGGCTTCCCCTCTGATACACCATTATAGTGCATAGTCCTAGACGGTCTGGGATATACTGACCTCAGCCCCACTAATAAGACATCGTGAGATCAGACGAGAAGGGTTTTGGTCGACATCGTTTACCCCGACTCTGCACGTATGGGTCCTATAAGGCTGACCTCTTATCTGGACCTTGTACTATACCCCCACGTGAGGTATCAATCATCCACGTGGGATCTAGATCCTACACCTGATCATAGGATGGTGACATCCATAACCATTTCTGGACCAAGGATGGGTAGGCAGTTAGATTACCATGGTTCGACCATGGTTAGGTTAACCATTATAAGATTGACCACCTCAGTCTAGATGGTGACCAGCCCACCAATAGCAAGAAGATCCACATCAGTAATGAAGGCAACCAGCTAGCCAATAGAAGGAGTCAATGGTCTTTATATAAAGGACACTTAATGGATTTCAGAGGTAAGGCTGACAAGACACTCAAATCTCTACATTCCTTTCCTTTTTATTCACTTGAAACCTAACTAGCCATCGGAGCCTCCACTCGGAGATCTCTCTGGGCTGGTTTCTAACCTGTGCTATACAGGTCCGAAATAAGCTGGAAATTGTATCAATACCCTCTTTTAGTTTTTGGAAAGTACCTCCCTGCTCTACCAGTGTTAGGTACATCCTTCGCTCATGGCTTGCGTAGTACTTTTGCACTCCACTCGTAACTTCATCGCTACTAGAAGTTCTTCCTTGAAGACTATGTCTCTTCGTCAACTCTCCCACGGATGTATCTTGTTGTTTGACTGAGGGACTTTCATCTCACCTCCTATAGAGACCTCCTTCAACTTCCCAGGATTGTTCTTTTGCTTCTTCTGCACCACTTCCCTTTCATGACTTTCTGAGATCTTTTGAAATCATTGTGTAGAAGAAGTTTCTTGTAGCCGATTGTAGCCAACTTTTTTTTTCCTCATTCGTGCGAATTGCACAACTTTTAATGTTGTCTCATAAACTTATTCAACTAGTACAACTTCAAAAGAGGGTTGCACTGTCGAATAACTTCCTTGGTTTGGACACATCTTTGGGTGAATTATTGGATGGATTTACCATTCTTATTATTGAAAGAAAAGGAAAAAACACTAATGAAAAGAGGTACTACATCGTTCTAGATTAGGTACAGGGGTATAAAAGTTGTTGGTTAGGGTTGCCTATGCTATAGAGGCAAAGCATCTAACCATGTCATCAAGGGGTCTGAGACTGCAACTTACATTTTCCATGATTTATACACATTCAAAAATAGAGGTGCCAAACTTGGTGGCAAAAATATATTGGCTTGTCAAAGTTAGCTGATGTATGACTTCAGAATTGGTCCAAATTTCCTTCAGAATCCACCCCTGCTTCTATGCGTGTTACTTCCCAAGTAAGGGAGCCTTGGCGCCTCCTTCAATAGAATTTCCTATCATTAGATAGTCTATCATTAGTAAGTGGCTTTCCCATTGTGTAAAACCCCTATCGTCCAACTTGTCATGGACATGGATGGGCTAGTGATTAGAGCACATACCATTATGGTGGATTAAGCAAAGGAACATCCATAGGAGAGATGGGGGGGGAGTTAGTACCTGATGTTGTATTGGAGATTGCGAGGGGTAATGGATTTGGCTAATCCATTTTAAGGCGGGGTGTAAGATTTTGTAGGGATTAAGTTTTTCCTTTTTGAAAAATGATATTGTTCCTATGAGACCAAATATAGTAGCATAAAATTATAAACACAAAAAAGAAATACTCAAGATCATTTCGTGGATTGTTGAAACGAGAAAGCATGTGTTATACCCAAACCCTAAAACTCCCTATTTTAATGTTCAGGTGCGGCACCGGAGAACATCAGTACCAGTGAGTATTGGGTGGCATCCGTCTTTTGCCGAGGAAGGAAGGGCGACCCCACTTGCACTGGCTATCCAGGCTTAAGTAATTGGAAGGGATTCCGGACCTGAAGGGAAAGGTCAGTTGAACCTCACACACACTAGAAACCCTGGAAAAGGCCCAACTCAAACTAAGGAGAGATCTCCATACAAAGTGACAAGTTCAGCCTTCACCGATTGATGGTCACCGGTGGATGGAGCATCCAACGTGAACACCATACGGTGAATGCACAGGCCAATTTTGGGTTATTTCACCGTGGGACCCGAGACCTCCTGATCGTGCACCCCAACCCATCCACATTGATGGAACAAGGTGTTAGGGAGTTGATTAATGTGGCGGGACATCTCAAAGTGGGCCCATTAGTGCCGTATAGCGGAATAACCAAGTATTGGGTAAAAACTCATTAATTCCCCAAATAGCCCTTAGTTGGACTTAAGTGGCTGTAAATAGGACTCTTACCATTCATTTCTTCTCCTACCAAAATAGAAACAAGGAGAGGGAGAAAGAAGAAGAAGGAGAAGGAAAGCAAGGGAGGAAGGAAGGAGGAAGGCTAGGGCTCCATTCTTGAGGTAAGCCCACATGCTTATCTCTCCAAACACATACATACAAATCTCTCTCTCTCTCTCTCTCTCCTTCCTATTTCACTCTTTATTGGAAGTAATGGAGACCCAACCAAATGTCACCTACAACCATAAAGACTACATAATGGGAGGGGAAAATTAGAGTAAGAGACCAACCTTGGGTCTAAGGACAAATCCCTATGAAACCCCTATCCAAAACCCTAGAAATTGGGGTAACTAATCCCTAGACAAGTGTTCTACTCAAACCCTCTACAATTTCCCTTTTAAAATCTATAGTATGATGTTATGTTGAACTAAATTTAGCAACTACATTAAACCTAAGTTAGGTGTGGTGTTTGTGGGTGCCCCACATACAAACCCACTCTAAAAATCACAAAAACCAAAGCTATAAACTATGTAAAAGAGAAGAGAGAAAGAATAGAGTTGGAAAATGACACCCCACTAAACAACATACACTCCCACCACCATACACAAGGGCCACAGGGCCTATAGGGTTGATCTGGGCAAGGAAACCCCAATTTTAACTTCACTGGCTGATGGTCACTGGCCAGCCAATGAAGGCAGGGACCATCCACCAGTGAAAATATTACAGGATGTGCACCCCCTTTCGGATTTGTCCACCGGTGAACTCATCGGCGGATAATTATCCACAGATAAGCATCCACCGGTGAAAATATTACAGGATGTGCACTCCTTTTGGATTTGTCCACCGGTGAACTCATCGGCGGATTATCATTCACCAGTAATCATCCACCAATAAACCATGTTAAAGCTAATTTTTAATCCTTTTATTGGGGCACGAGTCCTAGTGTCCCACTCCTCTATAAATAACCGAATAACTTAAAAACATTATGTACCCATGGAGTGGAATCAAGAAGTGATAGGAGCACGTAACACGAAACCATCAACTATCTACCATCATCTAAAACTTGAGGTGAGGGGATTTTGTGTGCTGTTATGGAATGCTTGTATCATAATGCATATGTGGATGAATTTTATCATTTTGCGTATTATTATATTATTCCTTATGTAAAGTGTTGATGTGGCATGAGAATGTAGATTATAATTGTGCATGTGTGTGTGACTGGGATACGGGGTGGCCTGTGGTGGGTGCCTACAGCACTGTATGCCCAGGGTGTGTGTGCGTGTGTATGTGGAGACTGGGGTGCAGGGTGGCCAACGGTTGGTGCCGGCGGCACTGTATGCTCAGGGTGAGTGTGTGTATGTGTGTGTGTGCGTGAGACTGGGGTGCAGGGTGGCGGTTGGTGCCGACGGCACTGCATGCTCAGGGTGAGTGTGTGTGTGTGACTAGGGTGCAAGGTGGCCAACGGTTGGTTCAGACGGCACTGCATGCTCAGGGTGTGTGTGTGTGTGTGTGAGTGAGTGTGAGTGTGATTGAATTGTGTTGTGGCATATTAGAATGCATTGGGCTAGGATAACCACTCTGGTGTTACAACCCTTGCCAATAGGGGTTTACGTATTAGCTAATCCTCAAGTCCAATGGTCCATAGTTGAGAATGATTTACTGTGACTGAGGTGCGCAAATGCTAGCGTCATGACAGGCCCTCACACAATGTTGATTCGGTGACAGGTATACCCAACATGTGATGTTGGATTCGATGTAGTGGTATTATGGGAGGGTTATTAACAGGGGTTTGTCGGGTAACGATGTGGTTCCAGAACCGGCATGCTCCTGACTTGTAACTAGTTTGTATCCCTAGGGACTGATAACATACATTCATGACTGGGGATAATACCTCTGTTGCAGTAGCACTTATACCCTCTTTGGACTTAGAAATTGTTTCTTAGAATTGCTTGATAATAAATGGATCATGTCATTCCATTCATATAATTGCATTTATATTGATGTGGTCGGGCAAGAATATTTATACTATTGTATTTTCTTCGATTGTCATGATTGCTTGTGTGTTACCCCTCACTGGGCTTAGTGGAAGCTCACCCCCCATTGTTGCCCCTTTTTAGTTGTTGATTCAGGAAATCCTTTGGAAACTGTGATCGAGGTTCTGACTCTCTACAGAGGTGACCTCTGGGATGAGGAGCTAGTTACGCACGAAGATGGATGTGTGTGCGATGATTGTGCATTTGGAGTATGATGAGGATGAGAGTATCATCTTCTATTTTTGATTCTTTTTATACTTAACAGATGTAGCCCTATGGGGGCATAACTGTAATTATGATCCAAATGTGAAAACATTCTTTTTTGTAAATATGGTAAATATCAATAGAGATCACCAGTCAATATATTTTGTTTATATTATAAGTATGTGATTTTAGAATCATTTTATAATCTTATGAACTTAAAGTACTGCATCGTGGATCCTATATGGATTGTGGACACGTGTGGGTGTCCATGTCGCCAGCCTTCCGATGAGTGGAGGCGGCGTGTGACAACGAGTGGTATCAGAGCGCGATACTCTGCTTTAAGTTAATAACTTATGAAATGTTAGGACTACTAGTGATTAGGTTGTAAATAAAAGCTTAAATATAAGTACATAAATCATAGTTCACACGCAGGAGACAAGTTGAAGATAGAAGCCGATAACACTGATACTTTCATTAATAATAAATTCAGCTTACAACTTTGAGAGAGGAGAATATAAGACTTAACTATGAGCAAATTACATAGAAGATAAACCTGTTGAACAACTCTCAAGTTTATAACACTAATAACACAAATAAAACACAATGGAATCACAATCCTAAGAGCAAGATTGAAAGATAGGAGGACCTAGGAAAAACTACTGTTGGGGTGGATCACTGGGTGATACCGAAGAAACTGGAGTAGTATCTGCCAGCCCGAAGTAAGTATCCCACCTACGGGTCCATACCTCTAGATGACTGACCCTATCATCAATGTTGTTCAGACGGGTATTCAGACCATGAAAACCTATTTCCATAGCCTGCATCACCCGATCCCTACCCACCACATCACCTGGTGCAGTCGAAGAAGAAGCACCACCGGCATATTGAGATCAAGTGTAAGGAGGTGGGATAGTTCCCCTACGGCCTTAATGCGATGGAGGTCCATCATCTTGACTATCCTCCCCATCTTCCTTGCTCTCCTCGGCCTCCTCATCGTTTTCCATATTCACATCCTGGTCACCTCCTACAGGGACCATTACTGGCATCCCCTCAGCATCACTACCATCATTAGGGTCAATCTTCATCTTCACTAAGGAGTGTAAATCAAAAGTATACCTCTTGGCTCCATTTGTAGGCTCGTCAGCATAGGGGACCCCAAAGTGTACAAAAATGCTAGTAAAGAGGTTTCCATAAAGCAAATTTCTGTCCTTTGGGTACTTGGCCCGGTATGCCATTTGTTGCATCAATAGGTATGGGAGGTTGATCTAAAGACCCACGTACAAGCAAAGGGTAACATAAGCCTGGAGAAGAGAAAATTTATTGAAATGACCTCCAGCTCCAGTTGGTAATATGTTTAACTGAACTACTCTACAAAGAACCTTGGGCGTGGTCCTAAAGTGACTGAACCTAGTCCATCTACCAGTGGTTCCAGTCAACTGCCGACACATCTCATCTAAACTAGCTTGGGGCATGAAGGCTCCCCTTTTTGTCTTGAGAGCATAATATACACTCTCCCCGGCGCTCGAAATCCCAATAATAGCACCAAACTCAGCTGTGGTGAAGGAGAGGTCTACTCCCATAACTCGGCTCATGAGACGATAATCATTCTCCCCCACTTCCATGCCCCTTAAATTGTAAAAGAACATTTGGACCAAGTGAGGATAACATTTGTCCCCCAGGTCCAAAAGCGGTGACCAACCCACTGCCTGGAACCTCCTCGCTATACAAAGGAAGGCATATGACCATGCAATATTGCCTTATTGGAATCCATAAGTTTACTTCCAAACACCCCCCACTTTTGCGCACTCTCCGTAGAGTTAAACCAAAATCTGTCAAAGTTGGGTTCTGGAAGAGCTGGAATCTGTCTGGTAGCATTTCAACTGCATGTGTCTCTTCTAGAACTCATGGCTGCATACAAACACAACAAATGTACATATCCAACTAAGTGCATACAAAAGGAAAGGCACATTTGGAAAATATGCAAGAAATTTCACATAAATCCCTATTTAGGTTTTCACAGAGAAGAAAATTGGGGAAATGGAAAATCTAGCAAAAATGGGGGGAAAACCTTACCTCTTGCACGAAATGTGGTGTGGATTGGTGGCAAAAATCACCAAATGATGTTCTTCCAACCTTGGGAGAGCTCTCCGATCATTCTTGGCAAGAAAAAGAAGGGGTTATGGTGAAAATGGGAGTTCTTGGCCAGCTCTTTTAAAAGACAGTAAAAGTGTTCTTCGACTGGCCGGTGAAATAATTACCAACCACCAGTGAGCATCCACCAGTGAACCCTTTAAGTGATTTTCAGACCTTGTAGATCCATCCATCGGTGAACTCAGCGGCGGATGAGCATTAACCGGTGAGCATCCACCAGTGAAGGTAAAAAGGGTGAGAACTTCTTTTCTTTTCTTTATATGTGTGGGTCCATTTTACATATTTCCTTCCCTCAATATGTGAACACGAAAGATGTGGGTGTCTGAGCCTAGTACATGTAAAGACTTGAATATGTATGCTCAGTTGTACTAAGTTGCCTATGTTACCTCTTATACAGGAAGGTTCACATAGTTCCTAGAAAAATCCCGAACACAGGTGGGACGGCCGCCTAAATGGCCACACCGTACCACTACATCTGCTACTGGTCGGCCATTGACTTCGAAACCAAGTAGGGAGGAGGTGCCCGATGCCACAGCAGTGGGAGCCCCTCCTGCTCCACCTATACTTTCTACCCAGGACGTGGTGTCAATTATGGGCAACATGTTGCAAGGACGGCAACAGCAACAAAATGCGATGATGCAAGGGTTGCAACAACAACAATTGGAGTTTATGATAGGTCTAAAGGCACAGAACAATGTTGTGTTTCAAACTTGAGAGGCACAGGCTATTCCACCACAGACTCAACCAGTACCTAATGTTGCTCCTACCACTATTCCCCAGGCACAACAAGTCTCAACACCAATAGCTCACCACACAGCCCACCTAGAGGGCTCCAATGTACATTATGCCCCATGACCTAATGTACCACTACCATAAGGGCAAATGACACCACAGAGCTAAACCATACTTCTCATACCTATGAACAATGTGAAAGTGATGGAAACATTCCAGAAGTTTAGGCCTCCCTACTTTAGTGGGATTGCACAGGACCCTTTGGCACCCACCAAATGGATAGAGGGAATGGAGAAGGCATTTAAGGTAATGACCCGCACTAAAGAACAAATATTGATGTGTGCCGACTACCAACTACAAAATGAGGCAAATGCATGGTGGAAGTCCCCTAAACCCATCCTTGTGGCCCTACAACCCAACCTCACATGGGAACACTTTAAAGTGGCATTCTACAACTACTTCTTAGATAGTGTGAAGAAGAGGAAGGAAACAGATTTCATGGAGTTGAAACAAGGGTCCAACTCTGTATTGGAATATTAACAAGAATTTGAAAAGTTATTCTTCTTCGCACCTGAGCATTTGAGGGGGGATCAAGCAAAGGAAAAGAGATTTGAGAAAGGGTTAAGACCCACTATAGGGGCTGTGTTAGTGGCTTAGTACCTCCATAGTTATGCCCAAGTGGTTCAGGCTGCCAAATCCATTGAGGACAAATAAAGAGAGAACTATCATGCCATACAGGGGAAGAGGACAATGGCACCTAGTAAGATTGGTAAGGGGGCATATTCTGGTGCAGCCTCAAGTCAGTATAGAAGGCCAGAAACAGAACAAGCCTCACCACCACCTAGACCCACGGTAGCACAGTCTCAGACGGTTCCCTTGAGGTGTTTTGTCTGTCAGCAAACGAGTCACTTCGTAAAGAATTGCTCACAGAGGAGACCGGGTGACCCCTATGTAGGACCAGCCAGATTAGTGCAGCAATTATCCACCATCCGTCCTGCTCAGGCACCACGGGGAGCTAGACTGCAAGGGAGAGTGTTTGCACTGACTACTGAGGAAGCATAGGCATCACCTGGAGTTGTCATAGGTACCTAGCTGATATCGATGACCCCTGCATATGTTTTGTTTGATACTGGTGCATCACATTCATTTGTATCCCCCATTTTTACAGCTAAGATGAATATCAAGCCAAAAATGTTAACACACAAGTTAGTAGTTAACACACCGACTGGGAGTGAGGTAGGATTAGAGGAGATTTATGAGTAGTATCCTATTCAAGTCTGTGGACGAGAAATGATTGCTCATTTGATTAAATTAGTGATGCGTGACTTCGATGTTATCTTAGGTATGGATTGGTTATCCGCCTATAGGGCATGTGTTTTATGTTCTGAGTAGAAAATTGTATTCAAACTTTGAGAAGGAGGTGAGTTTATTTACAAAGGGAGAAAAATTAAGAAGTCCAAGAAACTAGTGATATATGCACTTGAAGTGAGAAGATTACTAGAGTAAGGATGTGAGGCTTATTTGGCGTCTGTGGTTGACACAACTAAGGAGAGCAAGTTGGTAGATGAAATAGAAGTAGTGAGAGAATTCCCAGACGTCTTTCCTGATGACTTACCTGGACTAACCCCAGATTGGGAGATTGAATTCACTAGTGATCTGATTCCTGGGGCAGCAACTGTATCAAAAGCTTCATATAGGATGGCACTTTCAGAACTGAAGGAGTTGAAGGAACAATTATAAGATTTATTAGAGAAAGGGTTCATCTGACCTAGTGTGTCCCCATGGGGAGCACCGGTACTCTTTGTTAGGAAGAAGGATGGGAGTATGAGAATAAGCATAGACTACAGGGAACTCAATAAGCTGACTATCAAGAATAGGTATCCGTTTCCCAGAATCAGTGACCTTTTTGATCAATTGCAAGGTGCAACCACATTCTCCAAAATTGACCTTAGATCTGGTTATCATCAACTCAAGATCAAAGAGGGTGACATCAGGAAGACAGCTTTTAGGATCCGTTATGGACATTATGAGTTCCTAGTTATGCCATTTGGACTAACCAATGCCCCTGCAGTGTTCATGGAGCTGATGAACAGAGTATTCCATAATATGTTAGACAACTTTGTCATCGTGTTCATCGACGACATTTTGATCTATTCGAAGAGCCGAGAGGAAAATGCTACCCATTTGAGATTTTCCCTCCAGAGATTGAGAGAGAAACAGTTGTATGAAAAATTTAGTAAATGTGAGTTTTGGCTTACACAAGTACATTTCTTAGGGCATGTTGTCTCAGAGAAGGGAATTGAAGTTGATCCTAGAAAGGTAAAGGCTATGGTAGAATGGGAGGCACCTAAGAATGTAGGTGAAATTCGTAGTTTCCTGGGGTTAGCAAGATACTACAAAAGGTTCATTGAAAATTTCTTAAGCATTTCTGGACCTATGACTCGACTAACACGGAAGGGAGCAAAATTTGAATCGTCTAAGGAATGTGAAGAAAGTTTTCAGTAATTGAAGAGGAAATTAGTAACAGCTCTAGTACTCACTATCCCAGAAGGCAATGCCGGAATGGTAGTATATAGTGACGCATCCAAGTTGGGCTTAGGCTGTGTGTTGATGCAAAATGGCAAGGTTGTAGCATACGCATCTCGACAGCTAAAGGACTATGAAAAGAATTACCCCACTCATGACTTGGAGCTAGCAACGGTCATTTTTGCTTTAAAGATATGGAGGCATTATTTATATGGGGAAAGAGTGAGATCTACAATGATCATAAGAGTTTGAAATACTTTTTCACCCAGAAGGAGCTGAATATGAGACAAAGAAGATGGTTGCAACTGATGAAGGATTATGATTGCACCATCCATTACCATCCAGGGAAGGCCAACGTAGTGGCTGATGCATTGAGCAGGAAGTCTCAGACTCTATCCCTAGTAGCATTGACTATGAATGAACAACTGATTGAGGAAGCTAGAAGAATGGATTTGGACTAACAAATGAGGTGACAATGACCTTGGCTACACTTATGATACAACCATCATTAGTGGGGAAAATCCAAGCCACCCAAGTACCAAATGAGGATCTTCAAAAGAAAGTAAGCGATATCAAAGAAGGAAGACAAAAGGATTCAAATTTCAAGTTGACTGAAGATGGGGTCCTCAAGTTCAAGGATAGACTTTGCATACCAAAGGATGAAGAGATGAGGGAATTAATATTGAAAGAAGCTCACAATTCACCCTACTCCATCCATCCAGGTAGTACAAAAATGTACAAGGATTTGAAAAAGTCCTGTTGGTGGTGCGGCATGAAAACTGACGTAACCACCCATGTAGCCAGGTGCTTGAATTACCAATAGATCAAAGCAGAAAGGCAAAGGCCACACGGTTTATTACAACCCCTACTCGTACCAGAATGGAAGTGGGAAAACATTACCATGGATTTTACCACAGGACTGCCGCATACTCAGAAGGGAAATGACACAATCTGGGTAATTGTAGACCGACTGACCAAGGTGGCCCACTTCATCCCTATGAAAATTACTTACTGTATGGAAAAGTTGGCTCAACTGTATGTTGACAATATTGTCTGATTACATTGTGTACCGGCAAGCATTGTTTTCGACTGTGATACCAGATTCACCTCCAACTTCTAGAAATGTCTACGGAAAGCATTGGGGACACAACTGAATTTCAGCACGATGTTCCATCCACAGATAGATGGGCAGCCAGAGAGGACTATACAGACCCTAGAGGATCTATTGCAAGCTTGTGTGTTGGATATGAGCTATAGTTGGGATGAGAACTTGCCACTCATAGAGTTCTCCTACAACAATAGCTACCAGGCTACTATAGGCATGGCACCTTATGAAGCCTAGTATGGTAAGAAATGCAGAACGCCTTTGTATTGGGATGAAATTGGAGAAAGGAGGATCCTAGGTCTGGAACTGATTCAAGCCACTTATGAGAAAGTGGATGTAATCAGGGAGAGAATTAAGGCGGCACAATCAAGACAAAAAAGCTATGCGAATGTGAGATGGAAGCACCTAGAGTTTGAGGTAGGTGATAAATTTTTTCTAAAAGTCTCCCCAATGAGAGGAGTGAAGAGGTTTGACAAGAAGGGAAAGCTAAGTCCTCGATACATGAGACCTTATGAGATATTGGGTCGAGTTAGAACAGTAGCTTACCGAGTCGCTATGCCACCCGAATTAGGAGCTCATAATGTATTTCATGTTTCCATGCTTAAGAAGTGCATTTTCGATCCAGCTCATATTTTTACACATGTATCCTTGGAACTTGATGCTGATTAGAAGTATGTAGAAAGTCAGAAGAAATCATTGACCGGAGAGACCACATTCTCCGCAATCGGACTATTTCTTATGTACTAGTCAAGTGGAAGAATCACTCCAGACAAGAAGCATCTTAGGAACATGAGGAGGAAATGAAAAAGAAATATCCTCAGTTGTTTGGATCACCAGGTACGTCAAATTTTGAGGACAAAATTTCTTGTAAGGAGGGGGGAATATTATACCCGAACCTAAAACTCCCTATTTTAATGTTCAGGTGTGGCACTGGAGGACATCAGTACCAGTGAGTACTGGGTGGCATCTGTCTTTTGCCAAGGAAGGAAGGGCGACCCCACTTACACCTGCTAACCATGCTTAAGTAATTGGAAGGGATTCCGGACCCAAAGGGAAAGGTCAATGGAACCTCACACACACTAGAAACCCTGGAGAAGGCCCCACTCAGACTGAGGAGAGATCTCCATACAAAGTGACCAATTCAATCTTCACTAGTTGATGGTCACCGGCGGATGAGCATCCACCGGTGAACACCATACGGTGAGTGCACAGGCTAGTTTTTGGTTATTTCCTGTGGGACCTGAGACCTCTTGATCGTGAACCCCAAATCCACATTGATGGAACAAGGTGTTAGGGAGTTGATTAATGTGGCGGGACATCTCGAAGTGGACCCATTATTGCCGAATAGCAGAATAACCCAGTATTGGGTAAAAACCCATTAAATCCCCAAATAGCCCTTAGTAGGACTTAAGTGGCTATAAATAGGACTCTTACCATTCATTTCTTCTCCTACCAAAATAGAAACAAGGAGAGGGAGAAAGAAAAAGAAGAAGAAGAAGAAGAAGAAGAAGGAGAGCAAGGGAGGAAGGAAGGAGGAAGGCTAGGGCTCCATTCTTGAGGTAAGCCCACATGCTTATCTCTCCACACACATACACACAAATCTCTCTCTCTCTCCTTCCTATTTCACTCTTTATTGGAAATAATGGAACCCAACCAAATCCCACCTACCCAACCATAAAGACTACATAATTGGAGGGGGAAATTAGAGTAAGAGACCTACCTTAGCAAGGTTATTCACTCAACCTTGGTTCTAAGGACAAATCCCTATGAAACCCCTATCCAAAACCCTAGAAATTGGGGTAACTAAACCCTAGACAAGTGTTCTACTCAAACCCTCTACAATTTCCCTTTTAAAATCCATAGTATGATGTTATGTTGAACTAAATTCAGCAACTACACTAAACCTAAGCTAGGTGTGGTGTGTGTGGGTGCCCCACATACAAACCCACTCTAAAAATCATAAAAACCGAAGCTATAAACTATGTAAAAGAGAAGAGAGAAAGAATAGAGTTGGGAAATGACACCCCACTGAACAACATACACTCCCACCACCATACACAGGGGCCACAGGGCCTATAGGGCTGATCTGGGTAAGGAAACCCCAATTTTAACTTCACCGATCAGCCAGTGAAGGCAGGGACCATCCACCGGTGAAAATATTACAAGATGTGCACCCCCTTTCGGATTTGTCCACCGGTTAACTCACCGGCAGATGATCATCCGTCGGTAATCATCCACCGATGAATCATTTTAAGGTTAATTTTTAATCCTTTTATTAGTTGCACGAGTCATAGTGTCCCACTCCTCTATGAATAACCGAATAACCTAAAAACATTATGTATCCTAGGAATGGAACTGAGAAGTGACGGAAGCACGCAACACGAAACCATTAACTATCTACCGTCATCTAGAACTTGAGGTGAGGGGATTTTGTGTGATTTTATGGAATGCTTGTATCATAATGCATATGTGAATGAATTTTATCATTTTGCATATTATTATATTCTTCCTTATGTAAAGTGTTGATGTGGCATGAGAATGTGGATTATGATTGTGCATGTGTGTGTGTATGTTTGGGATGTAGGGTGGCCTGTGGTGGGTGCCTACGGCACTGTATACCCAGGGTGTGTGTTTGTGTATGTGGAGACTGGGGTGCAGGGTGGCCAACGGTTGGTGCCGACGGCACTACATGCTCAGGGTGAGTATATGTATGTGTGTGTATGTGACTGGGGTGCAGGGTGGCCAACGGTTGGTTCCGACGGCATTGCATGCTCAAAGTGTGTGTGTGTGTGTGAGTGTGATTGAATTGTGTTGTGGCATATTAGAATGCATTGGGCTAGGATAACCACCCTGGTGCTACAACCCTTGCCAATAGGGGTTTATGTATTGGATAATCCTCTCATCCGACGGTCCGTGGTTGGGGATGATTTTCGGTGACTGAGGTGTACAGATGCCAGTGTCATGACAGACCCTCACGCGATGTTTGATTCGGTGATGGGTATACCCTACATGCGATGTTGGATTCGATGTAGTGGTATTATGGGAGGGTTATTAATAGGGGTTTGTTGGGTAACGATGTAGTTCCGGAATTGACACGCTCCTAACTCGCAACTAGCTTGTATCCCTAGGGATTGACAACGTACATTCATGACTGGGGATAACACCTATGTTGCAATAGCACTTATACCTCCTTTGGACTTCGAAATTGTTGCTTAGAATTGCTTGATAATAAATGGATCATGTCATTGCATTCATATTGATGTGGTCGGGCATGAATATTTATACTATTGCATTTTCTTGGATTGTCATGATAGCTTTTGTGTTACCCCTCACTGGGTTTCGTGGAAGCTCACCCCCTGTTGTTGCCCCTTTTTAGATGTTGATTCAGGAAATCCTTTGGAAACTGTGATCGAGGTTCCGACTCTCTACGGAGGTGACCTCTGAGATGAGGAGCTGGTTGAACACGAGGATGGATGCGTGTGCAATGATTGTGCATTTGGAGCATGCTGAGGATAAGAGTATCTTCTATTTTTTTATTCTTTTTGTACTTAATAGATGTAGCCCTATGGGGGCATAACTGTAATTATGATCGAGATGTGAAAACATTCTTTTGTGTAAATATGGTAAATATCAATTGAGATTACCAGTTGATATATTTTGTTTATATTATAAGTATGTGATTTTAGAATCATTTCATAATCTCATGAACTTAAAGTACTACATCGTGAATTCTTGATGGATTGTAGACACGTGTGCATGTCATGTCGCCAGCCTTCAAGTGAGTGGAGGCGGGGTGTGATAGCATGAAGGGTTGTGGTATAAAGACACAAGGGGCTAGCCATTCAGATGCACTTTGTAAAGTTGCAAGAGAGGAAAGTGTGCCAAATGGTTTCATGTTGGGAGTTGCAGAAGACACAAGTAGTCTCTTTGGGCACACATTTTCCTATCACATCCAAAGTCGAGATTCTCCATGGGAGATTCTCCAAAAGTAAATCCTAAATTTTGGATAAATATAGAATTTCCATAAGAAGAGCCACCAGTGTAAGCATAGAGATAAGCATGAACACCTTGTTGGATGATCCAATAAGTAGGTGTATCAGAAGTCAGAACTCAAAAAATTTGTAGCCAATTTAATGGTTAGGATTCCTGATTTTGAAAGGGTACACCACCAATAGTGCGGTTAAGTTCCAATAGGGATTTTTAAAGTAGAATTAACAAAATCCAAAGGAAGAAAAGAAAGGAGGCTAGTATTCCACATATTACCTGACATTAAGTTGCGAACCTTCTTATTCTAAAGAGGAGTGAGAAGATAAAAATTGGCATCACATAAGAGTTTTGGAATCAAAGGTATCCACGGGTCCCACCCAATATCAATGGAGTGATGAAAATTGACACCATTATTATTTTCTTAAATCGATTTTTTTAACCTTTTTACCCTTAGACTGTACTACACAAGTGGCAAAGACTGCACGAAGCATCTAGGGGACCAGTCCATCAGGTCGGCCCTCAAATGATCGACCTCTCTGATTGCCCCCTCATATGACCGACCCATCAGGTTGCCCCCTCAGATACCTGTCCAATCCAGGTGATTCAACTCATCCCCCTTTTTTTTTAAATATGATTACGAGCGCAACGGTACAGTAAACCAAAGATGAAACCTAAACGTAATCAAGTGATCCCACCTGTTGCCTCACTTGCACTTAATTCCTGGTTGAAGGGGTCGTAAGTCGTAACTAATTAGTCAAACAAACAACTATAAGTTCTAATGCATTGACCTGCGTGCAGGAGTTACACAAATCTATTTATTTTAAACAAATGGTGTGTCATTGTTGTTCTCTGTCTCATTCATTATGATGGCCATCATCTGCTAAACCCTAGAAAATGCACAAAACCCTTGGCCGTTATTTTCAAACATAATGTTTTAATATTATGCAAACAGTGATTAGTTTTTTATTTTCTAATTTTTTTGCTAATCTGATGGAATATCAATACTGGAAGTTTGGAACTACTAATAATTAATTAAATACTAAGATGATAAAAATGTAAAGAAATGCTAACTACTATGACAAAAACTAACCCATCAACGGGTTAAAATATAAATAAATAAATAAAGTGATCATGGTACAGCACAGTTGTCCTCCAATGTTGTGAGAGATAATTATCATGGTTTTAATGCACGGTATTGAATCAGATATTGATTACTATTAAAATTGGGGAGAAAGAACATCATCCATCTGCACTCCCTATACCTAGACATATGACACTATAAAAACTAGAGGGGCAAGGTTGGCCATAGAGAGCGTAAACAAATAACATTCTTTCTATCTTAAAACTGATACGACATTAATACGGTATCAACATGGATCGACCGTATTAGACAATTTTACTCCTATTTTGTTTCTTAAAAAAATAGTGCAATTTTTTATATCCGTGGCAAATTTTCCATCTAAGAAATCATTGTAATTTTTTCACCAAATGTTTTCTTGCTGCAAATTTTGTATTTCCATGCCTTATACTTGGTAAATTAGGGTTATGATCGAGGATTAATATCTTTGTGTGACCTCCTGACTCTTTTAAGATGGAAACTTGGGGGGTTGATAATCGGGGTCCCACCGCCCCCACCGGAGGAGATGCCCTTGATGGTGGTGGGATGGATTGCCGCATCTGGGCTATGGTTGGGGATCATTGGATTAAACTAGCAGATGCTAGTGTCGGACATATCGGTGGTTTTAGTCATGAAAGTGAGCACGATTTAGCTCTAATTGTCAGCGATTTTTTGGAGAATGGAAGCAATGGAACTGATTTGAGGTACAGTAGCAATAGCGACTCTGGCTTCTCCGATCTCGCTCATCCTGCTGAGAAGATTTCGGTTAGTTGCTTTACCTACTTTTGTTTTAGTTTAAGAAAAATTATTAGTAACAGTTTTCCATCTAATTTCAAAACTATGGTGAATGAGCACAACTTGCCGGTGATGAAACTATCAACGCGGCTGGATGTCATCGAAATCACAGGTCGCAAATAGGGAGAGAAGGAATGATGGAGAGAAAGTGATAAAAGGGATAAGGGTGAATAGAGGGGTATTTTTGGTCTATTAAGATAAAAGTGTCTTACTCATAAGGGATAAAGTGTCATTTCATAGCCTCACTTAACACTGACTAATGGCAGAGGGTCAGAACCTAATTTGGTGAAAGAGAGGGTGTCCCTATAATACTAACATTCTCCAAAGGATGGCGTTGTAAATTACCCTTTTTTTTATTGTATGCTGCATTGACACTGTTTCACCAATACAATATCGGCACAATATCGATATCAGTGGCTAGTGATACCCTCAAACCATGCAAGTCATTTTTCGCATCCAATAAAGATTGGAAATGAATCAAATGACTACTGGAATCAAGGTTTAGAAAATCGGTGAATTGAATTGAGAATCTATCAAGACCAATCCCAATTTCTGCCACTTTGATCTGGATTATTCCTTCTAATATTCCCCCTGAATCGGTGGATTTTCAGATCAAATGTCCATTTCTAGGATTATTGGAACCGATTACAGTCGATTCTGAGTCGACCTGAAGCTGAATCGGCAGAGACCGACTCCTGTTTTTAGAGCCCTTGAATGGAATCACTTCTGCCATTTGCAGCCTTTTTGTCTCCTCATGAATATCCTACCAAAAAAAAAAAAAACTCATGAATAACATGGAAGTTGCTTTTTACCAGTAGGTCCATTACAAAAGCATGGGACCATCCCAGCGAGGCCAACAAGGTTGACTCTAGAGATGTTGTAGAAAAAGATGCTAACTAACTGGCCCCTTAGGTATGAAGTAAGAACCCATGCCACCAAAGACACAAACAAGTAACACCTTTTGTCAGAAGTAACTGGCCCCTTAGGTATGAAGTAAGAACCCATGCCACCAAGGACACAAACAAGTAACACCTTTTGTCAGAAGTAAACAGTAAAGATGTTTATCGCAACTTTAAGGTAAAAAGGCGCAGGTCATCAAGAACAAGAATTGCTTTAGTGGAATCCAACCATCCACTAGGATCCAATGCAAGAGGCCTCCCTCTATCCAGGGCTATTAAGTAAATACCACTACACTGCAAGTGTATCAAACACAAGACAACACCTTCTTCCACTCTTCCAAGCTTTTGCTTTTCTGGAAAGTTCAAAAAGTGATGGACAGATAAAATGGTTCCATAAGATACTTCACACCAAACATGGGCACTTATTAAGCAACTTTAGAATCTTTTAGCTAGAACCAACTAATTCCCTTGTGAAGGTTACTCTTCTTCTTCAAAGCTGAAAGGTCAGAACATGAACAGGACTATGGTCAAATGAACTTGGCATCCCCTGAAACTTCTGTTTACACTTCCATCATTTAGTTGCAGTTGAAACCCAGAAGCACTGAACAACAACTTTCATATCTAATGAGTACAGATCACAGCTTTCTTTTTCAAATTGGTGGAGGGACTGAGCACACTTCATACCAATAAAAACTGATCTGGAAGTACAAAAACCGATACGATGTTCTGCCCATTCAAACAGCATAATAAAAGCTCTCTCTCAATCAAACAAGATATTCTCCCTGAGATGAGATGGATCCCATAGCCAAATTTGAATTTTGAAGAAGTCCTCTGCGTAAAAGCCACAACTTTGAACTGTTCCTTGATGAATTAGACTCCAGAAACACATTCAGAAAACCAACCATGTTCATATCATCCATACCAGAATTCACAAGTTTATGAAGTATCTGTACTTGGACACTGAATAAACAGGCCAGACTGCGTCACTAAATGCATAAGAAATAGGGATTATAAAATACCTATCATGAAATATACATCCACTAAAGCCTAGAGAAAACACAAGTGCATACATATTCTGACATGAACACATTATTAAAGAATTCGTAATAAATAACCTACTCTGGTAGACTGGTACAGTCGTGCTCTCTGAGTACCTTTTTTGGGTAAATATAACATAGAAGATGAGCAAAATATCCTACATTCAGATTGACTTTGCAACTGAGATTTTGACATGAAACTCTTACATTTAAATTGGAAATTCAGAACCCAAAACATCATGATGTCAAGCTTCTGGGTTAATAAAAAATTCATATTTAAGAACACACTAATAGATCAACCATCCCTTCACAGTAACACTTTGAGCTGTTCACCACAGTGTACACCATAGAAACTTCAAATTCCCTCCAAATGTTCCACAACCACAACAATGCTTGTCCAGGTTGGCACTCAAATGAAATCAACCACCCCATTTGAAGAATCAGTCAGTGCGGATGGAAATGGTTCTACAGATTGAAACATTAGAGCAAATATCAATTCCATTCACTTTGCTTTCAAGACAAAACTCTGTCACTTTCTTCTTCCTCATTAATCAGTATTGAACTGCCTTGAATTCATTCCTCAAAATGCAATTGAAGCTAAAATCCAATTCAAAGTTCAAGTAGACAAAGCAAACGAAGAAGATGGACACGGAGAAAATGTCATGGAATTGAACGAAATAGTAGCAGCATCATCAGCAGCAGCTTTGGCCATGACACAGGACTGGTGGCAATATAAAGGAATCAAAAGCAAAGATGAAAATTATACTTCATTCTATCTAAAATGATACGCACTTCTTACCTCATTCTAAGACTTGCATTGACACTACAGACAGATTATACCTGCATTTACAGTGACTTGATCCAGCACCAATATCTATCTTATATATAACAACAATACGATCACAAGTGAGTAAAACAGCCTTCAACATATTTATCATCTGAAACCACCTTGACCGACCAGACCCCCGCCCCCTAGTCTCGCCTTCATCCTCTCTATGTAGCGACTCCATACACCAATAATCCTCTCACTCATGGTCAAAATTCTCCTTTCCCGCCACTGCAGGACAGCAGGAGCAGGCCCAACTAGTCTGTACTATACTGCAAGCAAGCACACACCATTGAAGCATAAGAACAACCAAACCAGACTCTCTGAGACAGCTTCGCAAGGTAAAGGAGTCCCAGAACAGGTTGATTGAACTATTATGAATCTTGAATTATCCTTGCCTACAAATTTACAGAACTGCAATTTCAATATCTCCCTGATCAAGTTCATAACGGAGCTTCCCGGATTGACTCTGCAATCAAGAAGAAGGGTATGATTCAGCTTCTTAGATTCAATCACCAGGGAAAATAAACAGATAAATCACTACCCAAGAATCAAATCAAGCAGGTAAGCATGCATGCTCATATCAAAAGAACCGACAAGAATTAACCACATCAGAATTCCCAAAATGAAAATACCATAAGCAGTAAATAAATAATACAAGATTTGCAGAATATCATATTCTAAGGAATAAAAGAAACTGCAAAATATTTTGTTGGCATACAAATCACAATGGAAGGAACCCATGACACAAATTCATTCATGAAATTTCGAATCATAAAATAGAAATACAACAAAGGCCAAAGATCAAGCACAAATAAGAAAGAAGTGAAAGTGGAGAAGATGGATTAAACCTTTGAAATCTTTGAAGCAATGGCTCGGCTCTCTGAAAGGAGAAGATCAGAGTCAACGGCCTTGCAGTTCGGTGGTGTCTCAAACAAAGACAGAGAGAATTGCTTGTAAATGACACCCACATCAAAGTAAATAAGTCCGGAGCTTGGGATGTCGACACGAATACCCTTTACAGGAAACCAAAGGAACAGCTCTTGAGCCGATATACCAGACAAAGCCCCGATCTGGCCATAGCTAAGAAACCCAGATACGTTCCGATCGTAATGCACCTCATTCTCAAACTTTGCATTGCAGGCTTGTTCAAGATGAACTTCGAACCTGCCCCTTTCGTCCAAGCTGAATTCTGTAACCCCTTTTGGGAGCAAACCGATTGGAAGCCCATGCGACCTCAGAACATCGTATATTGAGGAGGATGATTCTGCTGACGAAGCTGAGATTGCAAAGAAAAGGGCTAAGAAGAAGACCAAAATGGAACAAGATGAAGGTGCCCTCTTCATCTTATTCTCAGAAAGAAAGGAGAAAAAAGATTGAATTTTGATTTCAAACTCCTTCCTTTGTTTCCCCTACTCTACTTTTCTCCGTCTCTCTCTCTCTCTGTTCTTGGTGGGTCGTGAGTGATTAAAGGGAAGAGTTGAAGCAAAGTATGAACAATGAAGAAAATAACAGAAAATATTAAGGGGAAGAAGACAGAGGTGCCAGCAAGAATACAGAGAGATTAAGAGGAGAGAGACGCTGATCACTGATGGGTTGAAATTAACAATAATTGAAGCGTGGGTGGGACCCGACAAGACCGTGATCCGGTGATCCGTTCATCCACTGATTTAAGTGAGGATTGATTCTTCAAAATAACGGCAATATATCGCAATAAAAATGATGAGTGGGAATTCGGACATGATGTGAATCCAGTAAATAGCGCATCGATTGCAGTTTCTGCTGATAGAGCAGGCTTTAGGTTTGTAATTTAGGAATCATCTTCTGTCACATGCATTCCCCTCTCCCCTCTTGTGTGAGTTAATAAAGTCTCCTGGGCCAGTTTTATAGAATGTTAAAAAAAAAAAAAAAAAAAAAAAAAACTCGGACAAGCATTCCATAAAGGAGTGGTGACTGGTCAGAGATGAAAAATCTTTTACAAAAAAAAGAAAACTAAACGAAAAATCATCACATGATCAGACATGAAGCGTGTTTTTTTTTTTTTTTTTTTTTTTTTTTTGTGGAATTTTTCGAAAAGAGGTCTTAAGGCTTGAGGTCGGGAAGTGGGTTGGTTTGGGTTGGTCCAAGAGGCTGAGAGGTTTCTCTTTTTTTTTTTTGGGGGGGGGTGTGTTGGGGCGCGGGGGTGTGGGGTCTGGACACAGAGTGAGAGCACAGGTTGAACGAAAGGGTATTGTTTGGGAAGGATCGGTTGGGAGAGTGGATCCAATGAAGATGGAAGGGAACTATGAATGACCGAAAGTAACTAGAGAGGAGTAACAGTAACTAGAGAGGCGTAATGAGCATGTGAGTGAGGAGGGGGTTTACCCAAGAAGGGAAGGGGGGGGGGGGGGTGGTGGGGTGGGGTGGGGTGGGTTGTGCTTGATTATAATTATAGCTTTGTCTTGTCATATTGTTTCATATGGGGATACCCCACTTCCAACATTTGCTCTTGAAAATGATATATGTCTCCTACTCCTAGTGTGTGTGTGTTTTGTTTTTCACTTAATTTAAGTTAAAATTTATATCAAAGTATCATGATCATATTTAGAATGAACATTGATACGGTCAAATTGACTGCCCAGTAGGGTAAGGACACGTGTCGAGCACCTGGACACGTGTTACCCACCTGACAGAGGCTGCAAGGACTCTACCACGTTAACCGCATGAAGAGAATATCCCCACGAAGGGGATAGGACGTATCCGAGTAGAACTCTATAAGGAAAGGAGGTGGACCCGAGGAGGACTCCTCCAAGGAAAAGGGAAACCCTAAACCCTAAAAGCTATATAAGAGGGCCCGAGAAGAAGGAAGAAGGTAAGCATTACTACCCACACCATTACTCCTATAACAAAAATTGTGCGACCGATCCCTAACTTGAGCGTCGGAGGACTAACCCCGGACAAAGCTCCGGGCCTCTGCCGTCTGTGCTTGTGCAGGACCAGCTCATACGGAATTTCGACAGCAATAGATTGGCGCCGTCTGTGGGAACGACAGTAATGGTGGGGAGAACCTACAATCGCAAGAAGACAAGAGCACCATCGAACATGAACGTGGGGGAGGAGGAACCTTCAGGAGGGCTCCCACCCTCGGTGAAAATTGGACAAAAAAAGGGGGAACGATGATCGGGAAGGTTCCGTGAGGTACCAGCGTTCGATCGGATATTCGGTGCTCGGAGATAGTAATCCTTCACCCCCTCCTGGAGCACAGGAGTATGTGACGAGGGAGCAGTTCGAGGCCCTCCAGGACAAATATGACCGAATGGCCGAGGCAATGAAGGAGGTCTCCAAAGCTGTCTCCCAAAAGACCGGCGGAGCACCGCGAGGCCACCATATCCAGCCCGAGAGAGCTCGAGACGAAGACCGGAGCAGTACAAGGTCGATAAGGTCCGGTCATAATTTTTTAAACCGAGCAATAAGGGAGAGTCCCACACCCAGGGGGAGGACGCGGCGTGCCGCGAGAGACCCACATGGGGAACCACGCCAAGGAGACAAATAGAGGCACGAGGACTCGGGGTTAAAGCAGATGATCCTGGACCTGAAAGATGAGATTAAGAAGGTGGCAGAAAATCAGACGGGAGCTTGCAAGCCAGAGCTCACTAATGACACGGCTCTAGCTGATGAGGTCACGAGGGACCCGCTCCCGATCGGCTTTCGCTTGCCAAAGTATGACACTTACGACGGGTCTGGGGACCCCGTCGATCATCTGGAAGGCTTCAAGGTCGCCATGTAGTTCCATCGAGTCTCGAAAAACATTATGTGTTGCGCTCTGCCATTGACGTTCAGAGGAGCGGCAAGGCTATGGTACAAACGTCTGCCGACGAAGTCGATCCACAACTTCAGCGATCTAAGTTACTTCTTCGTGAAGGGATTCTCCAGTAGCCAGCCCCTTCAGAAGATTACGTTGAACTTGACCAACGTCAAGCAACATGAAGGAGAATCACTGCGGAACTACATGAAGCGCTTCCAACAAGAGAAGATCACGATCAGAGGTCTAGACCCGAAAGAAGAGTTCACAGCCCTGTTGGGAGGTGTCAAGGATAAGGAGCTGAAAAGGTTTTTGGCGAAGCATACACCTAGGAACCTAACCGAGCTGAGAGCTCGATGTGATAAGTACATCTAGATGGAAGAAACCCTTCAAGCTGATGAAGAAGCCAAAAGGAAGATGGGAAGAAAAAGGATCTCAAGGGGTGAGGACAAACCCTCCGAAGAAGGCAAAAGACGGAAGTCTGAGCACGGTTGGGCACCCAGTCCACCAAGGAAGTTCGAGAAATATGCACACCTGAACTGGAGACGAACGGAGGTACTGATGAAGATAAAGGACTCCCCGGATGCCAGAGCCATGAAGTGGCCAGGGAAGATGGGACGGCACCCCGAGAGACGCAATATGGACAAGTATTGCCACTTCCATAGAGACTACGGCCATGACACCGAAGATTGTTGGTACCTCAAGCGGGAGATAGAAGAAATGATCCGAAGAAGATATCTAGGCCGATTCATGGACCGCGAAAAGGAGGACGTCCAAGACGGTAATGACCGTAGGGATAATCGTCAGAGAGATGGCAGAGGCCGTTATGAAAGAAGGGGGCCTGCCCGCAGAGGCAATCAGGAACGGCAAAGGGACCAGACACCCGGGGAAGCTGACCATCGCCTTCGAGATGAGAATAAGAGCCCAACTAGAGTTATAGCAACCATTTGTAGAGGCCTAACCACTGGAGAAAGTTCAGTCTCGGCCAGGAAAGCAAAAGCCTATGTGAGAAGCGTGCATGTGGCTGAATGGTCGAACAAGAAGATGAGGACGGGGACGGTTATTTCTTTCTCAGACGACGATCTAAAAGGGGTGCACACCCCGCACGACGATACCCTGGTAGTCACCATGACCATAGCAGATTACAGAGTGAAGAGGATCTTAGTGGATAACGGCAATTCAGCTGATGTCCTGTTCCTGGAAGCTTTCCGGAAGATGGCCCTGGACGAAGGAAAGTTGAAGAAAGTCGAACACCCATTGCAGGGATTCTCCGGCGTCTCAGTAAAAGTGGAAGGATAGATTGAGTTGCTAGTAAGAGTCAGCACCGGAGATTGCCAAGTAACAGTTATGATCAACTTCCTGATAGTAGGCATTACCTCGGCATACAATGCCATACTAGGGAGGGTTGGTTTGAACCTGCTAAAGGCCGTCATCTCCACCCCCCATCTCAAGATGAAATTCCCAACCAAGAACGGTGTTGGGGAATGTCGAGGCGATCAGGAGGCATCCCGGAGGTGCTACGCCACTACCTTGTGGGGAAGAGAAAAGGCGGGCGAGGCACTCCCAATAGAAGATCTGCGCGATGACGCAAGTTATCAACGAGGGGAGCCGGCTGAGGATCTAGTACAAGTCGAGGCCGAAGAGGGGGATAGCGCTAAGCAATTCCAGATCGGGGCTACAATGCCAAGGCAACAACAAGAAAAACTCGTCTCATTCCTCCGAAACAACTCTAACGTCTTCGCCTGGTTGGCTTCAGACATGCCTGGAATAGACCGAGGAGTAATAGAGCATCATCTGAATGTTAACCCGACGAAGAAGCCAGTGCAACAGAGAAGAGGACTTTCGCCCTCCGAAGGCAGTAGAAAATAGACGAAGAAGTAGAGAAGATGCTGAAGGCCCAGTTCATCCGCGAGATCCAATACCCGGAGTGGATATCCAACGTGGTGATGGTCCCGAAGGCAAATGAAAAGTGGAGGATGTGCATCGACTTCACTGACCTGAATAAGGCATGCCCGAAGGATGCATACCTCCGATCGAAGATAGACCTCCTCATTGATGCCACGACAGGATACGAGGCGCTGAGGTTCATGGATGCATACTCGGGGTACAATCAGATCAAGATGTCAGAGGTTGATGTCCCAAAAACATCCTTCGTGACCGAGGGAGGATTGTACTGCTATGAAGTCATGCCCTTCGAGCTAAAAAACGTAGGGGCCACCTATCAAAGGTTGGTGAATAAAATCTTCAAGGGGATGATCGAAAAAACCATGGAGGTGTACGTGGATGATATGCTCGTAAAAAGCCTGAAGGCGGAACGACACATTCAAGACTTAGAAGAGGCGTTCTAGGTGCTGAGGCGGTACGGCATGAAGCTAAACCCAGTAAAGTGTGCATTCAGAGTAGCCTCGGGAAAGTTCCTCGGCTTCATTGTCTCAGAGAGGGGAATTGAAGCCAACCCGGTGAAAATACAAGCCATTTGGGATATGAGGTCACCCCAGAATATGAAGCAAGTCCATGTCTTGGTTGGCTGACAGGTGCCTCCCCTTCTTCAAAGCACTAAAGGGGATCAAAAAGTTCGAATGGACGGAGGAGTGCGAAAAGTCCTTTGAACAACTGAAGGAGTACCTGGCCGCACCCCCACTGCTGACGAAGCCAAACACCGGGGATACCTTGCAGCTATACCTTGCTGTATCAGCAGTGGCGGTAAGTGCAGTACTGACGAAGGAAGAAGGAAGGCAACAACGGCCAATATACTACGTTAGCCGAACCCTGGTAGATGCCGAAACAAGATACAGAAAGATGGAGAAAGTGGCGTATGCCCTGGTAACAGTGGCAAGAAAGCTTAGGCACTATTTTCAATCACATACGATATATGTACTCACAGACCAGCCCCTGAAGAAGATACTGCAGCGGATGGATATGTCCGGTCGCCTGGTAAACTAGGCCATAGAGTTGGGAGAATTCAACATCCAGTACAAATCGAGAACCATAATTAAAGCACAGGCCCTCGCAGACTTCATAGTCGAGACGACGCTGCCTGACGATCCCCAGGAGTTTTTCGAAGACCGAGGAGAAAAGGCTTGGACATTGTACATGGATGGTGCTTCCAACAGCGAAGGAAGCGGTGCAGGAATCATATTGGTCAGCCCCGAGGGTTTCAAGATAGAATAAGCGCTACGGTTCGACTTCGATGCCTCAAACAATGAAGCCGAATACGAAGCATTAATAGCAGAAATTAATCTGGCTTGGGCTTTGATGGTATAAGAGCTGGTGGTGCATAGTGACTCACAGATTGTGGTACGACAGGTGAATGGAGACTACGAAGCTAAGGAACAAAGGATGGCTGGGTACTTAAAGACAGTGCGAGAAAGAATAACAACCTTCAAGGATTTTGAGATAAGGCAAGTGCCACGAGAAGAGAATGCTAGTGCTGATGCACTATCGCAATTGGCCACCTCCGACTTCACTGACCTCGGACGATCAGTGTATTTCGAAGTGCTACCACAGCCAAGTACCGAAAGACCCCGAGAGGTATAACCTGTAGGCGAACACGGCCATAGGTGGATGGATGCCATAACCGAATACCTCAAGGAAGGAAAGCTCCCAGAGAATAGGGACGAGGTAAGGAAAGTACGAATGAGGTCAGCACGCTTCCTTCTAAAGGACGAGACACTGTACAAAATAGGGTTCACCATGTCGTACCTCAAGTGTCTGGACCCCGTCGATGGTGAGTACGCACTCCGAGAGGTGCTTGAAGGGATATGCGGCCAGCACCTGGGGGCCCGGGCCTTGGCACATAAAGTGCTAAGGCAGGGTCTGTACTGGCCGACAATGAGGAAGGACGCGGAATCATTAGTCAAGAAGTGCGTCAAGTGCCAGATGTTTGCCCCCGTTCCCAGGCTATACTCTACCGAGCTCTCATCTCTATGGAGCCCAATACCATTCACCATGTGGGGAGTAGACATCCTGGACCCATTTCCCCTGGCCACGAGACAAAGGAAATTTGTCGTGGTGGTGGTAGACTACTTCATGAAATGGGCAGAAGCCGAAGCACTGGCGACGATAACCAAAAAGAACATAAGAGACTTCTTCCAGAGGGCGGTAGTCTATCGATTTGGAATCCCTCGGGTTGTGGTAATGGACAATGGAACTCAATTCGCCAACCCGACCTTCGGATTGTTCTATGATGCCCTCGGCATTGACCTCAGTAAAACCTCTGTCGGTTATCCACCGACCAATGGGCTGACATAGGTAACCAACCGTACACTGCTTCAAGGAATAAAGAAGAGACTGGATGACGCTAAAGGACTATGGGCAGACGAGTTGCACCACATCCTCTGGGCCTACCGAACAACTGAGAGATCGACCACCGAAGAAACACCATTCATTTTAACTTACGGCACTGAAGCTGTACTTCCAGTGGAGATAGGGGTCGTAACCCATCGGATTCAGTACTACAATGAAGAGGAAAACGATGGAGGGCTCTGAGAGAATTTAGACCTCTTGGCCGAAGTTAGGGACACCTCGCAAGAAAGGATGGCCGCTTACCAACAAAGGGTTGTGAGGCACTACAACACCAAAGTTCGAAAGAACGAGTTCAGAATAGGTGACCTCGTCCTCAGAAGGGCTGAAGTATCAGACCCAAGACATCAAGGGAAGCTAGCTCCAAATTGGGAAGGTCCATACAGAGTCTCGAGGGTAATACGACCAGGGTCCCATCACCTGGAGACTACAGGGGGAGAAAGGGTACCCCGATCGTGGAACTCTGAGAACTTGAGAAAATTCTATCAGTAGTGAAGTAGCAAGCACACTTGTTTTTGTAATCTTTGTAATTTTTGCTCCTATGCACCTTTAAGTTGTAATTCCTCATCCTAAACTCCGGAGGATCTTATTCATGAAAAATACGAAAGCTGGTTCACGGCAATTGAGAGGAATTCTATTGTTTGGTGACCTTAACTCTGCCGAACGGATACAGCCGAAGGCCCTCACCTCGGTCGGGGCTCAGGCAAAGGTCGAGCCGAGCTAACCAAAGGTCCCTACCTCGGTCGGGGGCTCAGGCAAAGGTTGAGCCGAGCTGACCGAAGGTCCTCATCTCGATCAGGGGCTTAGGCCAATGGCTGAGGGGACCTGACCGAAGGTCCTCAATTTGGTAGGGAGTGATGACGGTCGAAGGATCTGCCCTCGGCTAGATCCTCGGATCAATACCACCCTTCGGCCAGAGCTGAGGGGGAACACCACTTGGTGAAAACCACACGTTCAAGATCCCTTAAAATTCCATAGCCCTAGGACTCGGGAAACCTCTCGGATAAGCCGAGGGAGTAGGACTGAGCTGTGCTAAAGTAGACGTGTAGGTCCTTAGGCTTCCAACAATGGGTTTCAGCCTTCTTGCACCTACTTATGGGCTAAAGATCACCTTACCCGAAAGAATACAAAAAAGTGGAAGTCGAAGCATACAAAGGGAAATACTACAAAAAAGTGGAAGTCGAAGCATACAAAGGGAAATACATACATTAAAAAAGACCCGAAGGCCGAGAGTACATAAAAAAGACCCGAAGGCCGAGAGTACATAAAAAAGCCCTGAAGGACAAGAGTACATAAAGAAGACCCGAAGGAGGCCGAGAGTACATAAAGAAGACCCGAAGGCCGAGATTACATGAAGAAGCCCGAAGGCTCATATCAAAAAAGATTACATGAAGAAGCCCGAAGGCTCATATCAAAAACAAAGAGCTCAAAGGCTGAGCCAAGACCCAAGGTGGCTTCAGGGGGCGTCCATCGGATCCATGGCCTCATCCTCGACGTGGTGGGTCTCCGGATTAGAGCCATCGTGACCGGGAGTCGGAGGGACCTCGCGCTGTGGTTGAACCTCACCTTCCTCACTGCAGCCTTCGCCATCGACATCGGCAACCTCGATGGCTGATGGGGCCGCCTCAAAACACTCCTCTTCAAAGATGAGCCCGCTATCCTTGAAAGAGACCCCTGGGTAACGCTTGAGGATCTAGTATCAGATCTTGGTAGCACCCATGGTGAACCCAGGGGTGATGGCACGCTTAATCTCTTCGCGAAAGTCCTCGGAGGACCTGTACCTCTCGGCCCCTCGGGCCTCGGCCTCCTGAACCCTCGCCTTCATCTGAGCCTTCAGCTCCGCCAACTTTCGATCGCATTCCTGGCGCGTAAGGAGGAGGTCCGTTTCCAGGTTCTCCACCTTCTCGAGGAGGACCGAATGCTCATTCTCCAGGACTGCCTTCTCTCGTTCGGCAATCTCGAGGTCTCGACCCATAGCTTCAGCCCGAACATCCAGCTGACCCATTTGGTTTTGGGCCTACATGAGACACCGAAGGTCAGAATGTTGTGATGAAAAATAAACAAAGGTTAGAGGACCGAAGCTTACCCCGGCCATGAAGATGCAGGCGTTGGTTATCATAGCCGTCGTCCCTTGTCGTTGAGCTTCAGCGGCATCTTAGGGAAGACTGCCCTTCATCACCAGCTCACGAGCAACATGCCTGATTGCCAATGTGTCATCTTCCTTGACCGACCACTGAGGGATGAATCCAAATTCGGCCCTCACGTTCCCCACCCTCGGGCTTCTGAAGTCCGCGACGGGGGAGGAGTCTTGGGCAGGCATGTCATGGCCCGGAGTAGCGAGGACCTAGATTGCCTCGGTGCTTAGTCCCTCGCCCCTAGATCTTTTCTTCGGGGTTTCGGAGGAGGGCCCCTTCTTCTCCTTCCTCTTCGGCCTCTGTTGCTGCTGGGCATCCCGCACCCTAGCCTCCCTTATTTAGGCTTGCCTCACCGCTGCGGTAGCCTTAGCCTTGGCCCTAGAGATTTGCACTGCATGAAGAAACAAAGGGAGTCAGTACGAAACATTAACGCCCGAGGAAAATAAACTTGGGCTGGCCTAACTCACCAGGGCTAAGCCCGAATCTGAACAGTATGGCGTCAGACTTGAGGCAGTCGGCCTCTACTGGAGGGAAGGTTTCTTGCCGCCTCACCATCTCCAACGACTCCGCGTCTGCCCTGAAAAGGGCAGGGCAGGTCAGGGATATCCCAGACAGTGCCGAAGGGCACCCCCTCAGATGACCTCACGAAGAAGAACTTCTCCTTCCACCCGTGGATCGACGTAGGGTAACCACTCAGCAGCCAAAGGTCCTTTCGGGGGCAGAAGTAGTACCAACCTGAAAGCCCCTTACAGGCTTGAAGGAAGAAGCAGTTGATGAAGAGAGGGAGGGAGAGAGGCCTCTGGTGCCTTGAGAAAAGGATGACAAAGCTGAGCACCTGCTGCCATCCGTTCGGTGTCAGCTGGGTCAGACAAATCCCGTAGTGCCGAAACACTCGGGCGAAGAAGGGATGGAGGGGAAGCTGAAGGCCGGCCTTAAACGCCTCCTTGTACAAGCACAGCTCTTCGGAGTTCTGATAGCTACCTCGGTCAGACGGTCTGGGCAGCCGAAGCTTGAAAGCGTCCGAGATACCGAAGGAGGCCTTCAGCTCCTCTAGTTTCGGCTCATCCATGGTGGATACGATATGAAGAGCCTCCACCTCTAAGGGTTCCTGGGTCTGGGCTCGGGAATTGAGCATCCTCTCCCTAAATCCTACACCATTTGAGCCACCCTTGGACCTAGACGGTGAGGCCACAGACGACGAGTCACGGGCGGAGGGTAGATCGGTGGAGTCCGAGGACATCCCTCGGACCTCCCCTGGACTCTGATGCCTACGGTTAGACTTTGTCCTCTCGGAGGACGACGCACTGTAGCCCGACGAACAAGACATGAAACTTACTTTCGGAGTATTGCTAAACTAAAGGAAAGCCGAGATCGAGGGTAAGCTCTCCGGAGAAAACACTGAGACCGAAAGAAGGCTCTCCGAGGGAAAAAGAAAAGTGTCCCACAAATGGACCCCCACACTATATAGATGGAAGAAAAATGGTACGACTACCCGAGCATTAATGGCTCCGCCACGTCACCGAGTATGAACCCTCAAGGTTTGCGCCCAAACAGACCAGATCGAAGGCCCTTACCTGGGTTGGGAATTCGGAGTTTAGGTAAAAGCCGAACGGACCTGACCGAAGGTCCCTACCTCAGTTGGGAGTTCAGGCAAAAGTCGAACGGACCTGACCGAAGGTCCCTACCTCAGTTGGGAGTTCAGGCAAAAGTCGAACGGACCTGACCGAAGGTCCTCACCTCGGTTGGGAGTTCAGAAAAAAGCCGAATGAACCTAACCAAAGGTCCTTACCTAGGTTGGGAGTTCAGGCAAAAGCCGAACGGACCTGACCGAAGGTCCTTACCTCGGTTGGGAGTTCGGGAAAAAGCCGAGCAGACCTGACCGAAGGTCCTCACCTCGGTTGGGAGTTCAGGCAAAGGCCGAACGGACTTGACCGAAGGTCTTCACCTCAGTTGGGAGTTTGGCCAAAGCCAAACGGACCTAACCGAAGGTCCCTACCTTGGTTGAGAGTTTAGGCAAAAGCCGAACGGACCTGACCGAAGGTCCTCACCTCGGTTGGGAGTTCAGGCAAAAGCCGAACGAACCTGACCGAAGGTCCTTACCTCGGTTGGGAGTTCAGGAAAAAGCCGAACGGACCTGACCGAAGGTCCCTACCTCGGTTGGGAGTTCAGGCAAAAGCTGAATGGACCTGACCAAAGGTCCTCACCTCGGTTGGGAGTTCGATCAAAGCCGAATGGACCTGATCGAAGGTCCTTACCTCAGTTGGGGAGTTCAGGCAAAAGCCGAATGGACCTGATCGAAGGTCCCTCCGTCGGTTGGGAGTTCAGCCAAAGCCGAACGGACCTGACTGAAGGTCCGCACCTCGGTTGGGAGGTTGGCCAAAGCCGAACGGTCCTGACTGAAGGTCCGCACCTCGGTTGGGAGGTTGGCCAAAGCCGAACGGTCCTGATCGAAGGTCCTTACCTCGGTCAGGGGTTCGAGCAAGGTCGAGCCGAACTGACCGAAGGTCCACACCTCGGTTGGGAGTTCGACCAAGGCCGAACAGACCTGACCGAAGGTCCTCACCTCGGACGGGGGGCTCGGACAAGCCCGAGCCAAACTGACCGAAGGTCCTTACCTCGGTTGGGGGCTCAGGCATGGCCGAGCTGAACTGATCGAAGGTCTTCACGTGGGCTAACCGAAGGTCTTAGTCGCAAGCAGAACTAAAGCCAAAGCAGAAGGAATAAGGCCAAATGGACGCAAAAAAAAAAAAAAAGTGAAAGATGACGAAAAATTTGATTACTCCCACAGGAAGAGTCTCCTGGGGGAGTAAAGGGGCTCCTGATACGGCCAAATTGACTGCCCAGTAGGGTAAGGACACATATCGTGCACCTGGACACGTGTCACCCACCTGACAGAGGCTGCAAGGACTCTACCACGTTAACCGCATGAAGAGAATATCCCCACGAAGGGGATAGGACGTATCCGAGTAGAACTCTATAAGGAAAGGAGGTGGACCCGAGGAGAACTCCTCCAAGGAAAAGGGAAACCCTAAACCCCAAAAGCTATATAAGAGGGCCCGAGAAGAAGGAAGAAGGTAAGCATTACTACCCACACCATTACTCCTATAACAAAAACTGTGCGGTCGATCCCTAACTTGAGCGTCGGAGGACTAACCCCGGACAAAGCTCCGGGCCTCTGCCGTCTGTGCTTGTGCAGGACCAGCTCATACGGAATTTCGGCAGCAACAAACATATTGTTAGGAGTAGAGTAAAGTGGGTTCAATTCCATGTGGAGTCAAAATGTCCCATGAGTTGGCAATTCCTCTTTTCTTCAATAGGTTATATAGAGAGTGAAGAGACACTTTTTGGAAGAGTTTGTAGTGAACTTCTTGAGGTGAGAGAATAGGCATTTTGCAGAGAGGAAAAGGCAAACTTGTTAAAGAAGAGAAAATAAGAGTTTTAAAGCTCTCTTGCAGAAGAAGTGAAGAATTTCTACAAGAGCTTCAATCTCACATTTGGGTCATTCTTGAGGCCATTTTGTATTATTTCTCATGCTCTTGATCAAGTTGAGTAACCAAAATTCATATTTGTATTTTCAATTAGTTCTCCAAGCTATTTGAAAAAAATATTTAAGGCTTTTACGTCTGGAGTAGTGTCATCTTGTTGAATTTTGTGAGAAAACCTTATCTTTCTTCCAATGTTACTGTTTCTCTCATTCTTATTGTAAATCTCAAGTATTTTTGGTAGAAAACATAAGAACTTGAGAATAGAAACATTGTAATCCTCTTTTGATTTTAATGGATTCCTCTTGTAGTTGCACAATGATTTTTTTCTCTTTCGCACTGTAGGGTTTTTCACGTTAAATCTAATGTTGTGTTGGTTTGTGACTAATTTTATTGTCCATGCTTCTAGCATTTGCATATACATTTTTGTGTATCATGTGCACTTCTGTGTGTTATGTGCTTTTTTGTAAGTTGTTGCATCTTTGATTCACACATTTAGGAAAGCCTTTTTGTTTTCGAACAAAATTTGATTGTTTTTATTTATGTGTAGATCAAAGATAGATGTAAATACCTCTCCAAGGATAAGTAGTTTGAATGGAAGCAATTAGTTGATTTAGAAACTCAAAATGGAAGGTTTTATCTATTCAAGAGACCTCTATTCATGGATTGAGGTAATAGAGAAGAGATCAAAAAATCTCTGATGATGATTATAAGAAAATGGACCCAAAAAAAAAAGTGCTTATATTCGGCAATTGTTTGATAATGTTATGTTCCACCTATGTCGATGGAAACTAGTGCGAGTTCTTTGTGGAAGAAATTATATAGTTTGTATAAGAAGAAGATGGTAAAAAATAAGGCATTCTTAATCAGGAAACTTGTAAACTTAAAATTTAAGGAGAATGAGTAGATTATAGAGCACTTGAATGAAATAAAAAACATTGTAATTAGTTGGCAGCTATGAAGATAGTGTTAGATGATGAGTTCCAAACATTTTTGTTGCTAAGCTTATTGCTTAATAGTTAGGAGACTCTTGTTATAGTATTTAACTACTCTACAATCGATGAAAGATTGTTATCATGAGTAAAGTCATAAGCAATTTTTTGGATGAAGAAATAAGAAGAAAATATTCAGATTTATCCCAATCAAATGCATTTGTTGCTGAAGAACGGAGGAGATCAAAATATAGGAAAACCATAACTGAAGAAAATCAAAAGGAAAATCCAAATCTAGAAAATGGGTGCCTTGTTACTATTGTAAGAATCCTGAACACATGAAAAAGGAGTATTAGAAGTTTAAGAGAACTTAAAAGGAGTATTAGCCGTAAACTCGGACGTCCTGAGTTCATTCCCACTAGGCACACCTTGGGCCACTCACACGGGGGTGTTTAGTGATCTTCACTGCTTTCAGTGAAAGTTGAATGTTTCTCATTCAACCCCGGTATGACCTGATTTATGTGGTTGTGGGGTCAGTATGGGCCCACGGGACTAGGGATACCCGTCGTTAAAAAAAAAAAAAAGAAATCAAAAGGGGGGAAAAGATGGCGAGGGAAACAAAGAACAACAAGCTCCCTTTATGCATACATGATGATGATGGACATCGAGCTCAACTTAAAGAAGATCAAGTTGAGGGTGATGAGGCTACTCAGACAGTTGATGATGTGCATGGTAATGTTGAATAAGGATGTAGTTTCCTCAAGAAAAACATATAATTAGGTCATAAAGAGAACGAAAAGCATCAACAAGATTTCCACTATCAGAGAATTCATCCTCATTGAAGGTGGTGAACCAAAAAAAAAAAAAATCAATGTGCATAAAGAACAATGGAAAAAAAAATTATACTTATACAATTCTGAGGTGGATGTGAAGCGTCGGAAGCTTGAGACATTGAGACAGCAGCCTAGAGAAGGATTCATCTCCTTCTTGATGCGGTTTAGGGATGAGGCCACCAAAATGGCAAATCGGCCTTCAGAAGCAGAGCAAGTGGAGATGTTGATAGAGAACTTGTCAATGCCTTATTATGATGTCCTCTACTATCAACATTTATAAACTTTTGATGCCCTAATAGCCACCGGCACACGTGTGGAAAATAAAATCCTAAGGGAAGCTCAGTATTAGGGATCCTCCCAAGATGCAAGGAAGAACACCCGAGTCGGTAGTGGAAAGGGTCCGAAAACTAATGTGGTGAGTCCAGCTCAGCAGTTAGTCTTACCAGCCACTTCTTCATAGCCATTTGTAATACAAGCAGATGCACCTTCTCAGAAGGCCCCTCGTCCAAGAAGGCAGTTTTCTAATTTGGGAATGTTCGTGACAGCAGTATATGAGAAGTTAAAGAAACAAGGATTGCTAGGGACAGTGGCTTCAAGAGTGATTAGCAACCCTCCTCCAATTTGGTATAAGGATCTTGAATAGAGCAGTAAGAGCATTGACCATAGGGGAATAGATCAAAGAGCACACCTCCCTAATCCACATAGGGAGTGACACAGAGGATGATGAATAAGGTCTGGTCCAACTTCGAGCCAGTGAAGTCAAGTCTAATCCTGGGAAAATCTTTCAGTCCATACGTTTTGAATACTACGAGCATTTGGATGCAAGAGAATTTGATGATTAAGAGGAATCTGATGGAGAACCAAGTGAGGGGGAAATCAATGAAGAAGAGGATGATGACGACGACGATGAGTATCCAGACTGGGATGACTACCAAGGGCCTTGGTATAATGATAATGATGATGAGTCAGAATATTACATACCATATCACCAAACACGTTTCTCAGTCTATGCTATCGATAGCGATGACCTAATAGTTGATCTGATAGATGGCATTCAGTCTTCCCTCTGCATGGGAGGAGATGATTCTACATCAGATTCAGAAAATGATGAGGAATCTGGAGAGCCAATACAAGTCTATATGTACGAACATAACTCTGCATTAGAAATGGAAGAAAAGTTGTGTGAAGTGTACTCTAACACATTGAGGATGCAAGAAAGAGTAAAAGAAATTGACAACATGCTGGGTGAAGTAACTATTGGTGATCGTTACTACCGTGAGCAACTGAATGATCTGGAGGAAATAGTGCCAGATGACACATTCACAGAGGCAGTAGATACTACATTCCAATAGCTTTCTAATGCAGTCAAAAAATTACGATCTATGACTGTGGATATTTGTGGAGGACCTCGACTTCCCACCCCAAGCAGGGAAGGATAATCAGAAGAAGACGATGATCCCACGGTAGGGATAATCACCATAACAAATAGTGATGATGAAGATTGTTATCCCACAGTGATTATTGTAAAGGAACCTATCAACGTGATGGAAACTAGAAGTGGAAGAGACTATAAGGGTAAGGCTCTAGCAGTGGAACAATCAGGGACCAATGAGGCCGGAACCAATAGCTTGAAAAAAGAACCTGAGAACCCTATCCTAGCTCAACTCAAGAAGTCCCGGCTAATATCTCAATTTGGGTACTATTGATGGCCTCCCCCACACACTGTGAAGCAGTTTTAAAGTCTCTCACCAATGTACAGGTGCCAATCAAGATAAATCCAACACATCTTGCACATATAGTAGGGGCACCCTATGCAGTACAATCCTTGATGTTCTCAAATTCGGAGCTCCCCAAAGGGGTCCAGCACAATCGAGCTCTCCACATCATGGTAGAATGCCTTAACAAGGTGGGTTCCCCAGGTTCTTGTTGACAACAGGTCCGCTTTGAATGTGCTACCTTTGAGATCGACAAAGAGTATTGGCATCAACCTAGAAGAATTGAGACCAACTACCCAAACTATACGGGTGTATGACAATACCAAGAGGAAGATCCTTGGCATCCTGACCCTTACCGTAAAGATTGGCTCAGTGAAGTTTTGATATTGATTTCCAAGTCATTGATATACCGATAGCTTTTAACATGCTCTTGGGAAGGCCTTGGTTGCATCATGCGAAGGCAGTGTCCTCTAGTCTCTATCAAAAAATGAAGTTCATTCATGAAGGAAAGGTGATCACGGTAGTCGGAGATCCTGAGGTGGTTAACACCTTGGCCAATATTGAAAATGGAGAAGATCAAGACCAGGAAGTTCAACTAAGTGGTTTTGAATTAGATACAAATTTTGCAGCCATTGCCAAAGAAGTTCCAAAGGAGGAAATCCCAGCTAACTATGAAGCCATCTGAAGTCCACCAGTAAATCAGATGATGAAGAATATGCAATATTTTCCTAGCATGGGAATAAGGAAATATCATTAAGGAGTTCCAAAGTAGCCTAGTTTGGTAGTGAACCGAAGAAAGAATGGTCTCGGATACACTCCTCCGACCACCAAGGGGTAGAAAGTACTGAGGATGACTAGGAAGATCTTCGTCTCTTACTACCCTACTCTCAATGGGTACTTTGTAAAAGAAGGAGAGGATTTCCCTTTCTGCGATAATGTGGAGCCATGGTTTGATGAAACCGCCGTAAAGATACGATCAGGATTTGAAGTATTTTTCCAATACGAGTTCGATTGGGTGACTCATGAAGTGGAATAACAGAAAATGCTAGTCAAAGAAAGTGATCAAGACAGTTGCATCACTGGGATAGTAGAAATTACACTGATTGAGATTGGGTCTTCCTATGGTAACCCTTCAACATTGATCCAATCGAAGGAGGCACCAAGTCCTTGAGTCCTCCTGAAAAGAGAATGAGAAAAGAAGATGAGGCTCACCTGGAGTCTACCGCTTCCCATTGATTTAAAAAGCTACATTTGCTCTCTCTTACAAGAACCAAGAGCCTGAGAGCTACATGAGCTCAAGTCTCGTCCTTTCAGAGGTAGAAGTGCTTATGCAAAGCAAAGAAAAGCACAAAGAATGGTGGTTTGCATGTACTGTGCCAGAATCAACTGCAACGAGAACGTCCGTGAAGGTGGTCAAAGTTGTGACCGAGGCATCGGGATGGCATCCCTCAACAGGCTTGAAAGGATGGACTTTAAAGAAAAGAAGATTGAGCAGTCTCCACTAATCCTCACCTCTCAATAAGTTTGGTCTTAGAGAGCACGAGGTTGATCATCTGGTATTTATGAAGAAGAAGGCACCTATCCAGAAGAACTATTGAACCGTTGAAGAAAATAGCAGCAACTTTTTCAGAAGGAGAAGAAGGCCCTGTGCCACACCTCCTCATCTATCGAGCCACCGAACCGCTTTTGAACTGAACAAGCATTGGAGAAACTTCAAGTTTCCTTATGCTAGTGAGTCAACCAGCCTAAATACCCCTGGTGAAAGCATCAAGCTAGTTATCAAGTCTGTTGTTAAGTCTATTATTTATGATTTCGTGTCGGCCTCCCCTCTCGAGGAGAGTCCAGAATCCTTATATGTCAAGTCTGTTACTCCTTCTTTCATGAATAAAATTTCTGATTCCGAGTATGACTTGCCTCCTTTTTCTGATGACGATCTTAATAAATAGCAAGAATCAATAAAACAATACAAACCAAAGAAAGCCCAACCCATCTGCGAGGATACCCGGGTTATCAACCTAGGAACCGACCATTGCCTTCAAGAGGTAAAAATTGGCATTACCCTTGATGATGAAGAAGCAGAATAGATGATGAGTCTTCCGAATGAATTCACCGAGGTCTTTGCTTGGTCTTATGAGGATATACCTAGTATCGACCCCAACATCGTGTAGCATCAATTGTCGACTTACCCTGGGGCAAAGCCGATAAAGCAGAAGCTCCGAAGAATATGTCCAGAATGGAATGAAAAGATCAGAGAAGAGGTTTTCAAATAGTGGAATGCGGGATTTCTATAAGCGGTGAAATACTCCTAATGGTTGGCCAACATAGTACCAGTACCAAAGAAAGATGGCAAGGTACGAATGTGCACAGACTTTTGAGACCTTAATAAAGTAAACCTTAAAGATGACTTCCCATTACCTCACATTGATGTATTGGTGGACAACATAGTGGGCTATGCCTTTTTATCATTTATGGATGGATTCTCGGGATACAACCAAATAAGCATGCACTAAGATCGTGAGAAGACAGCCTTCACCACTCCATGGGGAACCTATTGTTACAAGGTGATGCCTTTTGGACTGAAGAACGTCAGGGAAACTTATTAAAGAACAACTATAGCCATATTGCACGATATGATGAACAAAGATGTGAAAGTCTATGTGGACGACATGATAGTAAAGTCAAAATATCGACAGGGGCATATTCCAGCGCTAAGGTGATTCTTTGAAAGAATCAACAAGTATCAACTAAAGTTGAATCCTCAGAAGTGTGTATTTGGAATAACAGTAGGAAAGATGTTAGATTTTTTGGTGAGTGAAAGAGGCATTGAACTCGACCCTATCAAGATCAAGAAAATTTAAGAAATGCCCACACCTCGGACTGAGAAGCAAATACGAGGATTTTTGGGTCACATCCAGTATATCAGCAGATTTATAGCTCAATTGACTACAATCTGTGAACCAATTTTCAAGCTGCTGAAGAAGGATCAACCCACGGAATGGAATGACCAATGCCAACAAGCTTTTGACAAAATCAAGGAATACTTCATAAACCCACTAGTATTGACACTGTCGGTGGGAGGTGAACCACTTCTCTTGTTCTTATCCATTGGAAAATATTCTATGGGCTCTTAGCTAGCACAGAAAGAGACGAAAGGAAAGGTCGAACATGCCATATACTACCTTAGTAAAAAGTTCTTGAAATATGAGACATGGTACACATCTTTGGAAAGAACTTGTGCTACATTGATTTGGGCAACGAAAAGGTTACAACACTACATGGTTTCCTATCCAATGCACTTGATCTCAAGGATGGATCCCATCAAATACGTCTTTGAGAAACTAGCCCTAACAAGAAGGATGGCCCGTTGGGTGCTTTTTCTATCAGAGTTTGACATCACCTACGTTACTCAAAAATCTATCAAGGGGCAAGCCATAGCCGATCATTTGGCTGCCTACCCCACAGAAGATGGAAGATTCTTGGATGATTCATTTCCCAATGAAGGAATCGCAGTAATAGAGGAAGAAGACACAGTTAATGAATGACAGTTATTCTTTGATGGAGCATCCAATCAGAGGGGATGTGGTGCAAGAATATTTCTTGTCACTGATGGCCTTCACTTGCCTTCATCATTCCACCTTGATTTCTCCTGTACCAACAATATTGCCGAATATAAAGCTTGTGCTTTCAGGCTCGAAACTGCTTTGACTATTGGAGTGAAAAGGATCAAAGTTTACGGTGATTCATCCATCTTCATCTGTTCCACACAGGGAAAGTGGAAAACTAGAGATGAAAAGTTGACGCCATATCAAGAACATCTGGAAGAGGTGGTTGAACACTTTGAGAAGATCTCGTTCGAATACTTTCAGAGAGATAATAACATATTTTTTGATGCCCTTGCAACCTTGGCCTCCATAGTAGAATGCAACCCTATGGCTAGAGTCCGATCATTTTTTGTAGAACAAAGAAGCAGGCCCATCTATCATAATTCCTTGAACTCTCTCACTATAGATGGTCGGTCTTGGTTTACTCACATAGTGGATTTCATCAGGGAAAGGAAGTACCCAGATGAAGCAACTAACAGAGAAAAGAAATTTCTAAGAAGATATACCACCCAGTTTACTCTTCAAGAAGATCTGTTATATAAGAGATCCTATAACGAAATACAGTTGTTGTGTGTGGATGAGAAGCAAGCCACAACCATCAAGGAGGAAATTCATCAAGGCCTTTGTGAACCCCACATGAATACTAAGATGTTATCTAAGAAGATCCTTAGACTGGGATATTACTGGAACACAATAGAAGCGGATTGTGTGGATTTTTTCAAGCAGTGCTACAAGTGTCAGATATTTGCCAACATCATACATATCCCGCCAACAGAGTTGTATTCGCTCAATTCACCTTTGCCATTCTCCACTTGGGGCATTGACATCATTGGGAAGATCAACCCCAAAGCATCCAATGGTCACAAATTCATCTTGGTAACCATTGATTATTTCACCAAGTGGGTAGAAGCTTAGTCATATGCGGTCCTCACATCTACTAAGGTATCTAAATTCATTTAAGAAAATATCATTTCCCGATATGAAGTACCTCAAGAATTGATATCAGATTAGGGATCCCATTTCTAGGGTAAGATTGATAAAATCTGCACAAAGTTCGGTATCAGAAGGCATTGCTCTACCACTTAGAGGCCACAGACTAATGGGTTAGTGAAAGCAACCAACAAAAACATCAAATTCATCCTACAGAAAATGGCAGAAACACACAAGGATTGGGCTGATAAGTTACCCCTTGCCTTATGGGCATATCAAACTTCTGTACGATCCTCGACGGGGGCAACCCCTTTCTCTTTGGTATATGGGGTTGAGGCTGTTCTACTGGTGGAAATCCTAGTACCATCCCTAAGGGTACTTCTTGATAGTCAGCTATCTGAAGGAGAGTGGGTGAAGGACAGACATGACGAGCTCAATTTTCTTAATGAAAGGTGTATAAAAGCCATGGATAATCCGAAAAAAATATCAACTAAGGATGACCAGGGCCTTAAACAAGAATGTGAAGCCCTGCCACATAGAAGAGGGTGAACTTGTTCTTCGAGAACAAAGAGCCCCAATTCATGACCCAAGAGAAAAATTCAGGCCCAACTGGAGTGGCCCATTCACTGTCAAAGAAATTCTACCGGGCAACGCTATGAAACTCATAGACCACAATGGTGAAGAAATACCCAGACTAGTCAATATGGATCAACTTAAGAAATATTATGTCTGAAAGGGTGAATAGCCTAAATTACGTCAAACCTAATTCCTTTCGAGGGATACGTAGGCAACTTGACATGTGCAAGTGTGGTCTCAACCATATAAAGGTAATAAATTGGTTCCTAGATTAATAATCAAAGTTTCTTATAAGATCATCACAGTTTATGTCCCCCAAGAATCACCATTTGGCATGCAAGGCCATGAGGTATCTGTCATCCACCCATTGGTCCGTCACTTCTTATCCAAGATTCTATCCCCCAAGAATCACCATTTGGCATGCAAGGCCATTAGGTATCTGTCATTCACCTATGGTCAATCAAACCCTAATCGAGGATTCCATCTCCTAAAAGAAAATTGCCACCCGACACTAGTTTATCAAGGTCAGTTTATTCCCCATCCTTGATCCGTCAAAAAAAAAAAAAGAAGAGCTTGATGTAACAGTGGTAAAGGCTTTTTTGAGCCATTAGAATGAGTAATGCTTTGATAAATCATCATATCTCTTTTATTTGTGATGGTTTCAGGAAAAGTCATGAGCTCATTAGATGAGGCGTTGAGGAAATGGACCTTGGATATGAACATGAGGGTGCCAAGATTGCTGAAATCCATGAATGTGTCATTTCTCAGTCGAATCGGGTGTGTAAAATTACATCACCAATTACTCCAGTAGGTGCCTCAACACTGGGATGCCAATCTGCATGTATTTTGATTTGGATTAGTAGAGATCTGCCCAACTCTCAAAGAATTTCGAGTTTGTATGTTATCTCCACCCAAAGGTAGGTTATTCCAACAATCTTTAAAGAAAGATTATTCAGAGGATATCTAGGACTTCTTCAAATGGAAAGAAGAGGAAATGAAGCAATTATTCAGGTATGGGAAGATTGACATTCTGAAGGTGGCCCAGATCTTTGTCCAATATCTACCAATGGGAGGAATCCATCAACAGAGATCACAAGATGCTTATTTACTTTGCATGATAGCTCGCTATGTTCTCCGAACTCCCGGGCATGGTACATCACCCATCTAGTTGAGGTGATAAAACAGTTGAAGAAAGGATGTGACATCATCCCTATGATTCTTGCAGAAAAATTCAAGGGATTCGATGACATGATCCCATAGATTTAGAATAGATCATCATCACGCGAGTCCTACTATTTTTTGGATTTGGCTCCTTGAAAAGTTGAAGTTAACTAAGCCATTAAAAGGAGGCCCACTTGGAGCTCTTTGCTATTAGGATAAGAGGGAAGTTTCGAAATTCAACTTTATCACTGACTGGGAGAAGTACCTGTAGGAAAGGACTGGGCGAGATATTGCATGGAGATGCCCAAGGGGGCCACAAGAAGATTTTCTGATGAAAACCCCTGGCTACAATTACGTTAGGTTGATGGGATTGACTCACACATCCTTTCACTTGCCTACATATATCAGCCAACAATATGGGCTCAAGGTGATAGACCTAGAGGAGTTGGTGAACTTTCACCCGCCTTAAGAGTTGTCTCCCCATCTTGTTACCTACCTATCCTGTCTATAGTAGGAAAATTTTTCCCCTTTCCATGTAATTCACTTGGTAATAGAATATGGAAGTATTTGGATTTTTGTGTTATCTCGATTATTCTAATTATGACTTAAGTTGTGGAATTGATTATGCCTAAACATTGCAAACCACAAACAAAAACAAAAAGAAAAGGTTCTCTTTGTGTCAAAGATAGATTTCCACTCATAAGATGCCAAAATAAAAGGGGGAGGGAAAAAGAAAAAGAAAAAATATACATGTGTTTACACTTGCAGGAACTACAGGAACAGGTCCCTAAGAAGTAAAGTCATCATCTGAACCATACTCTAAGTCACCCCCATGGAGTACCGGGGAACCCGTAGATGCTAGTCCAGTCTGCTCCAGCCTCTATGTTATATCCTGAATCAATGCATCCTGCTGTACAATTTCTTGCTCGTAGGAACTGACTTGGCTCTCCAAAGCAACAATCCTTCCATCCTAAGGAATACAGGAAAGAATCAAGAAGAAGAATAATGAAAGAATAAGGGCACAAGAAAAAAAAAAAAAAAAGAGGAAAGTGGGAAATATCTTGGCAACAATCGTCTCGCACAGGCCATAATGCATCATCCTAATCTCAGAATAGACCTCCGGAGATACCTGAGAAAGAGCATATCAGCCAAAGGAAGTCAAAGAGTCAATTGAAGGATGATCAGATACTCACATAGTCATAAGGAATGGGCAGCCCAAGGGAAGCATCTACATCTGTGCTCCACTCCAGAAGATAAGGGAGGCTAGGGTTGGCCACATTGGGATAGCACCAAGCAGGAAAGCCACAGAAGGGGATGTTGGCTACTCTGAGAGACCCACTAGCACTACTAGAGGGTCCAACTTGCGAAGGATCAATAGCACTGACGTGCAAATGAACAGTAGAATGGTCTACAAGTCATGTTCCCCCCTAAAGGAACATCAGTCAAGACCAAAACAAAAAGAAGTTGAAGCATGAAGGAAACACTCAAGAAAGCGCAACACACCATTTGACCGTCAGGACTAAGAGGGGTGCATACTGTCTCTTCCTCCAGGAAGGATCTATAGTCCCTATCTTGGTCAAAAAATGATTCATTCCATACTCCATTGGCCAAAGTCTCAATCTCGTCCATAAGGATGATCTCTGGGCAATGCATGGTGGGTGGAGGAAGACAGGGAGAGAAGCGTGACTCGATATCAGACCACTGGGGTATGACTCTCTCTCCCAGGTACCAGATGTGGCCCAATATTCCTCGGAATAAGACCCAATTCTCAGATAAACCTTTAGCCACAACAACTTTGTCAGAATCTGGAAATATGAGAGAATGGAATGGCCTCCAAGTGTCCTACAAATCCAAGGAAAATTAAGTATAGCACCGGACATAAGGAAATTCAATGACAAATGTGGCATACCTCTGTAAGGTCGCCTAGAAGGGAACGAGCAATGGTTCCCTAAGGTGACATCGACCCATAATCACCTGATTGTCTCCCCACCTTATAGCTATAGGGAAGAAAAATGCCTAAGGATCCCTCAGTTTGGGAGCTATAATCTCCAGGTGCTCAAAGCACCAAGGCTGTTTTAAAAGATCAAAGTAAGGAAATGCAATCCAAATGAATGAAAGGGAATAGGTATAAGGATGAAAATTACTTGAAGGATGTAGCCCGCTCCCTTGAGTCCTCGATCTCCATATAACAACAAGTTTAGGGTTCGCAAGAGGTATGCATAGGCAGCCCCACCCCAATCCCAAGAATCTACAGCCTGAAGATCCCGGAGGAAGAACACCAGGTGAATGTCTACTCCCCCTCGGAGGTCACTAAAAAGACACTGACCCACAGCAAACAACAAGAAAGAACGGGTCACCTGGGCCATGTTGCCAGGGTTTACCCACAGGCTGGTTCTCCACCATCGTGCATGGATATCCCTAAAACGGATATGTGTCTGATTAGTCGCAATGGTAATACCTGTCAGGTGCTCAAACTCCCTAGCAGTTGGAGTCTCGGGAAGGGCCATTGGTCTACCCCCAAAAGGAACGCCCTTCAGAGCATAGAAGCATAGAGGTGTGATGATAATCTCACTAATAAGAAGATGAAATGAGTGAGTACTCGGCCACCACCGCTCCATCAAGGCCTCTACCAATGTCAAATTGAATTTTGGGTCTCTATAAGGGCTAACTAGCACAGGCATGATGAATCAACCATCTCCTTCACTCTACGAGGAAGTATCTTATACCATGACCGAATTATGTTCGGGTGGCCATACAGGGCCAAGGTAGGTGGTTCCCTCCCTCCATGCTAATGGAAATAAAGAGTCTATAAAAAATAAAAAAAAATAACAAAAACAACATAAAAAAAGGGGGGATGATCAAAATAAAAGATGAATGAAATGTAAAGACTTACCTAAGAACTCCATGTCGAGTTGCAGATATGATTCCGAGTATTGTGGAGAGTCTGTCTAGAGTACAAATCAGCCTGATCCTCATCCCTTTGAGAAGAATTACTACAACCCCCCAGCTGGATTTCTCCACAAGTCTTTCTCTTTCTTTTTTTTCAGCCATATTTTTCAAAATCACAAAAAACCCCAAGAAGTTTTCCAAATTGTAAAAAAGCCCACAAAAATTTCAAATTCTCCAAATGACTCCTTCCTCAGGAACTGTGAAGATCTTTAAAAGAAAGATGAAGAACTTCAAAGGAAACCTAAAGATCTTCAAAAAAAATTTGAAGAAACCTGAAAAGATGCAAAATGGCTTGAATCTTCAAGAGGATTTCAAAAACCCGAACTCACTCACTCACAAATCATTCCCCACTCCGAAAAGTTAAAATGAGGAATAAACAAGGGGGGACCATTTTATGGGTAAAAAAAAAAAATATTCCAAATCAAGGCTCAAAGTTCAAAGTCCAAATTCAAGATTCTATTTCAAAGGTCAAAATTCAAAAGTCCAAAAGATTAAAAATCCAAAGAAAAATCAAATTCAAGATTCTATTTCAAAGGTCAAAATTCAATAATCCAAATCAAAGTCCAAATTCAAGATTCTATCTCAAAGGTCAAAATTCAAATTCAAAAGTCCAAAAGATTAAAAATCGAAAGAAGACTAAAAGAATCAAAGAATCAAAGGTCAAAAAATCAAGAATCAAATTATTAATGTCTTTTATAGGGTTGAAAGGGCAGCGAATTTCTTTCCTATAATTGACAAGACCAGATAGCCCAGCCCAGTTCGAAGAACTTATCTGGAAGACCAAATAACCCATTCTGGTTCAAAATAACCCACCTGAAAGACCAGATAACCCAGCCCGGTTCAAAAGAACCAGCCTAGAAGACCAAATAGCCTAGCCTAGTTCGAAAGAACCCACCTGGAAGACCAAATAGACCAGCTCGGTTCGAAAGAACCTGTCTGAAAGACCAGATAGCCCAGTCCAGTTCAAAAGAATCCACCTGGAGACCAAATTCCCTGAACTAGCACATATAAAGCCCAACTAAGGAAAAGTCAAAGATCAAAGTACTAACATCTTTTGCAGGATTGGAAGAGCAGCAAATTTCTTTCCTACAATCGGCAACCCAGGTAAGTCCTAAAACTCTAAAATAGTTAAGAGATATTATCTATTGCATTTTCAACTCCGTCATCAATGAGAAAAATAACGACAGTACATGTTCCGGGTGATAAAATGTGGTCGTTCTTTTCTTTGCCCTTCGGCCGTTGGCACAAGCCTCGGTCAAAGAGGGGCATTCTATAGACACCCAATTTTTTCACCCTCCTATGGCTATGATGAAATGCGGATATTGGATGTGACTTTTGACTTTCTATCAAAAGAGATGATAATTGACCTGGAAAACCTGGAAACATTTCCCACCTATCTAAAATCCCTGGAAACCCCTATGCGGGAGAGAAGTGTATCCAAATTTAACTTTTTACATATGAAAGAATATGTTCAAGATGACTGTATAGATGGATAGTGCTCAGAAATACGATTCTGATAATATATGGCATGTCAAAATTGGACCATCAGATCTCTCCCAATCATCCTCAAAAAATTATATTTTCCCGTACGTATGCTGTGCACATTGGAAAGCCTGTTGAAAACCTGAAAAATCCCCTACTTACCCAAATACACCAAATTCATCCCCCACCTGAAAACCCCAAAAACCCTCGTGCGGGAGAGAAGAGGGTCCAAATTTGAATTTTTATGTATGAAGGAATTTGGTCAAGATGACCATACGGATGGATAGTACTTAGAAATACGATTCCGATGATATATGGCACGTCAAAATTGGACCATCGGATCTCTCGCAATCGTTGTCAGAAAATTCTATAATTTGCTCGCGTAATGCACGCAGGCCAGCCCGCACGCATGCTGTGTACGCTGGCCTGCCAACCAGCAGCCCCGTACAGCATTGCATGTGCCCCCTGCATAACCCAACTCATGCCCCTGCACAATGCTGCTGGCACCCCCTCTGGCTACAGCCTGCACCCCTGCCTGCTGCAGCCTATGCAAAACTGCTGCCAAGCCCATGCATAGCTGCTGCCCAGCCCGTGCACAGCTGCTACCCACCCGTGCACTGTGCCTACCTAGCCCATGCATATTGCCTGCCCATCCATGCATCCGTGCCAATTATGCCCCGTGCATTTTCAACCCAACCTTATGTGCCGCCATCGACAGCCGGGACTTGTGTTCCACTGGCCCGATGGGTGAAGAAATTTCCTCTTCACCCATTTCCACGTATGCACTACTCCTCTAGTGTACCCTATGCTACAACCTCCTATCAGTCCAAAAACCCACTTTTTTCCCCCATTGGCTAAAATTTCTCTCTTTTTTCCAAAAAACCCCTTTTGTCTATTGGTTAAAAAACCCTTTTCACCCACTTTAATCCAAAACTCCCTTTTGTCTAGTGGTTAAAAGAATTCTCTCTCCTCCCCTTGGGTCCGAAAATACTATAAATACCCCCCTCCTAGAGAAAAAACAGATCAAAAAATCACAACCCCACTTAGGAAGTGAAGCTCTGCCCTCTCTCCTCCTCCCCTCCCCCTTTGAGTTTCTTCGGGTCTTTGAAACGATCTTCGTCAAGATCTGAAATTTTGTTCGGATCTTCGTCAAGATCCAAAATTTTATTCGGATCTTCAAAGTGTTCTTCGAGATCTTGAAGATCTTCAATCTAAGTTTGTAGTTTAATCCATTTTTTTCAAAAATAGTATGTTTTTCAGTGTTCTTGATCTTTACCGAAAGTAGAAATCCCTCCCCCCTTGAGGTTCTTCGGGTCTACGAAGAGATCTTTGTCAAAATCCAGAGTTCTGCTCGGATCTTCAAAGTGTTCTTTGGGGCTTTGAGGATCTTCAATCCATTTTTAGGTCAATCCATATTTTTTCAGAAGTAGCCATTCCCAGCCGAAGCTCTGTCTGAGTGCCCTTGGAATCTTTTCAGAAATAGCCATTCCCAGCAGAAGCTCTGTCCGAGTGCTCTTGGAATCCTTTTAGAAATAGCCATTCTGAGTGGAAGCTCTGTCAGAGTGCCACCTCAGTGAAATAACCTAGAGGGGGTGAATAGGTTATATTAGTAGAAATTAACTCTTTTCGATGTATAGGTCCCAAGTGTGATTGTAAGTTAAAAACGACATTGAATAAACAAAATAGGCACAATCACACAACACAAGATTTATAGTGGTTCGACTTAATCTGAGTCTAGTCCACTCCCTACAAGAATCCTCTTGTAAGATATTCCACTAGTTCTCCCTTTCAGTACGATAGGTAGGGAAGAAAACCTTTACAATCTTTTTCACGGATAAGAGTATTCTTACAAATCTCTTTTACAAGCAAAGATGTGCCTTTACAATCTCTTTTGGAGGTAGAGAGACACTTTCCTCTTTTTAGGATAAGAGAACCCTTACAATCCTAAGTACAATCTACAATTGTAAAAACAGAAATAAATAATAAGTAGTGGAATAAAAGGAATACCTCAAGTGTGGTGCAAATGATAAGAATGAGAGATGAATGATGCACATTTTGTAAAGTCCTCTATTATGGCTTTGACTTGCACAGGAGAGAGTGAAGGACTTGATTGAGAACTTTTGTTGGGATTAGAGTAATTGAACGACTCAAGTAGAATAGAATAATCTTAATGACTCTTGAATACTTACAATAATGCTCTTAATGCTCTTTCTTAATACCTATTTAATTAAGAGTGGTTTGGGTATTTATAGGTGAGCTTAGTGAAGCATTTTAGGTTGGAAATCAGGCTCTAACGGTCGTATTCTGCGACCATCGGTCAACTGCCATCGGTAGTTGGTCGATCGAAAAGAGCCATTGAGGTCAAAAACTAACCATTGGAGCTTTTCCAGGGAGGCATTGATCGATCGGGACTTTCTATTGGTCAACCGGCTATGGTCTCGGACAGTTTCGGTCAACCGAGGCTTTCAGCCGGTCGACCTCCAACATGACAGACTGTTTTGACAGAATGTTGTCATACTGACCAGTCATCAGTGTTTTGACCATAACTTTTCGATCTGACCTCAGATTGACCTGAGATCAGTTGTATTGGAATTAAGACTCAATTTCCTACAACTTTTATGAAGGTTTCATCTTCTGATATCGATTTTAAGATTATTCAAAATGCCCTTGAGTCAGGTTAATCTGTTTTCACAGTTTTACTAGAGCATATTGCACTCTACCACCTAAGGTCATTCTAGTATAATGCATGACGTGCGTGCGTATGCAATGTGTGTACAAATTACAAAATATATTCTCTATCCTATGGTCTTCATCTTGGGTCTTGATATCTTCATCATTATGGGTCTTGATGTCTTTATCTTCGGTCTTGAATGTTTTTATTATCTTGGGTCTTAAATGTCTTTAAGCTTCAAGGTCATGTCTGCATGAGTTCAAACCTTGATGTTTTGATTCGACCTTCTAAGTGTTTCTTCAAACTAATTACACTTTTTTCAAGCTAATCACATTTTATCAAACCAATTTAAAGACGTATGTTTGTTTGTTAACACCAAAACATAGCAAGGAGTGTGGACATGTTTCCCAACAATCTCCCCCTTTTTGGTGATGACAAACAAACACAGGCAATATAACCAAATACAAGAAATGATAGTAGCACAGTGCAAAGTTCAATAAGATATTTTAATTCAATGATAGTTCAATAAGATATTTTAATTCAGTGATACATACTTGTCATTTCAACAAAGATAGATACTTTAATTCAGTGATAGATACTTGTCATTTCAACAAAGATAGATACTATAAAGATAGATGTTTATAGATGTTTCTCCCCCTTTTGTCAACAGCCAAAAGGGAATCAAAACTACACAAGTTATTAAAATGCTCCCCTTGAGTATATGCCAAAGAAAAATTAAACTAACATAACACAGAAAATTATCATAGGTTCAACTTTGTATCTCAAAGTATTTCAAAAAGTAACATAAAAGACTAAAACAAAGACTAAGTTCCACAAGATAAAAATAGGGTAAGAGTTTAGTAAGATTATATAAAAATCCTAATCCTCTGCATCCTCATCCTCTGTGTCCTCCTCTTCTTCTTCTTCTCCTTCATCTTCATCTTCCTCGTCTTTGCGTAGGAGCTTGAGAATCTCATTCAGCTTTCTTTCCATCTTCACCAATTGGGCAAGGATGATGTTCCTAACCTTCTGAAGATCGGCAACGGTCGCATAGGCTGATGTATCATCACTTCCTTGTTGCTGTGGCTGGCTGGGTCCAGCATCAGTCTTTTTGGAGCTAGTGGTCTGCTTGGGAAGAAGGTGCATCCTGCGAATAGTGGAAAGATTGATCTCTTGAGGAAAAGGTTCAAATGAGTCACCAGAAAAATCCACATGAAAGTGGTCCAGGATTTGGAAAATCATCCTTCTATAGGGAAGATTTCCCTTTTGAAGTCTATCACCATGGATAATCATGGTTTTGAGCAGAATGTAAGGAAGGTTGATGCTCACATTCTTACAAACACAGTAGGTGAGATAAGCATAAAATGGGGAGACTTCATCTCCATGACCACTCTTTGGGAGGATGTTGTAGGAGATGATGAGATTTACAATCCTCCCTATATCGGTGAGTTCCTTAGCCTTAATCTTGTGAGTATTAGCATATTCCTTCATGATGCTAGAGTAGACACAGTCAACATACATGAATTGTTCTATATAGGTCTTGGGTTGGTAGTATTTGAGTTCCCCTGCCACAGAGATGTCTAGGATTTCTCCTAATATCAGAATGTCTATATCTATAGGAACTCCCTTAACATAGGAATGGACTAGAAGGTTGTGCTTCACCAGAGAAAGTAAGGTTGCAAAAGAACATTTTGACAAGGTGGGGATAACTGTTAAACTTTAGTTTGAGAATGTTGCCCCATCCCAAAGCATCAAATAGGTCTTTGATGTCATACCTGGACAAAGAGTCGGAATTGATGGTTCTGCCTTGCTCTATGTGTCAAGAGATGTAGAGATCCCATGATTCTTGAGCAATGGAGGAGGAGAACCAGATATCTTTGTCAAAGGCCTTCCTTTTTCCCTTCTGAGCTACTGTTTTCTTACCTCTGTGGGGGCGGTGAGAGTCCATGATGATGAAAGGTGAAGAGGAGAAGAGATGCAAGGTTTTTTTTTTCGGAGGGAAGGGAGAGGATCTTGAGAGATCTAGGTTAGAAATGGGTTATAAGCTAGGGTTTTGGGGAAGGAATAGTCGAAATAGGGTTTTAGCCCAAAAAGGGCTTTTCAAATGAGACAGTGGTTAAAAAAATCGATTTTAAAGGAGTTCAGAATCAATTTTTTTGGTGGCGCCGGTCGATCGATAGATTATGGTGGTCGATCGGTAATCCTTTCAGTTAGAGGAGGTTGACCGAAAGATTAGAGGAGGTCGACCGGTAATCCCTTCGATTAGAGGCGGTCGACCGAGGGATTTGAGGCGGTCGACCAGAAGACTCCAAAATTGCTTGAAAACCTAGAAAATTGTGAATTTTGAAAGGATTTTTCAAGTCTGGGCTTTTGAAATAAATAAGCATGAAGGAATGTTTATTTATTCAACCAAATGGGTTACAAATGCCAAGCTCCTTCCTTAGGAAGCTAAAACGCTCTTCACCTAGTGGTTTAGTGAATATATCTGCGAGTTGTTTCTCGGTTTTAATATATTCTAGAGAAACATTGCCATTTTGAATGGTGTCTCGTAGAAAGTGGTGTTAAATATCAATGTGCTTTGCCCTTGAGTGTAAAATGGGATTTTTACTCAAGTTTATGGCACTGGTGTTATCGCACATGATTGGGCAAGATTCGAAACTCACTCTAAGATCTTGGAGAGTTTGCTTCATCCAAAGGATTTGGGCACAACATCTACCAGCTGCAATATATTCAGCTTCGGTGGTAGATAGAGCAACGGAGTTTTGTTTCTTGCTAAACCAAGATACAAGGCAAGAGCCGAGAAAGTGACAGGTACCATGGTACTTTTTTTATTGATATGGCAGCCTGCGAAGTCAGCATCTGAAAAGTTGACCAAGTCAAGGGGTTGGTTTTTGGGGTACCATAACCCAACATCACATGTGCTTTTCAAATATTTAAAATTTTTTTTTACAGCTGTGAGGTGAGATTTCTTAGGATCAGCTTGAAACCGAGCACATGTGCATACACTGTACATGATGTTAGGTCTACTTGTCGTTAGATATAGAAGGCTCCCAATCATGCCTCTATATATAGTTACATCCTTAGAAGTGCCATCCTCATCCTTGGTTAGTTTCAAGGATGAGCTCATCGGAGTGTCTGAAGATTTATGACTGTTAATGTCAAATTTCTTTAGCAGCTCCTTGATGTACTTGCTTTGGTTTATGAAAATTCCATTATCAGTTTGTTTTGTTTGAAGTCCAAGGAAAAAATTTAACTCTCCCATCATACTCATTTCAAATTCATTGCTCATCTTGTTACTGAAATCGGTACACATTTTCTCGTTGGTTGAGCCAAAGATGATATCGTCTACATAGATTTGAACAATGAGTACGTCATTCTTTAAGTTCTTCACAAACAGGGTTGTGTCAATCCTCCCCCTTGAGAAGCCACTTTCTATCAGGAAATTACTTAATCTCTCATACCAAGCTCTAGGGGCTTGTTTAAGGCCATACAGGGCTTTCTCAAGTTTATAGACATGGTTTGGAAACTTAGGGTCTTCAAAACCAGGGGGTTGAGCTACATATACCTCTTCTTGAATGTATCCATTTAAGAAGGTAATTTTGACATCCATTTGATATAGTTTAAAGTCCTTATGGCATGCAAAAGCTAGTAGCATTCTAATGGACTCTAACCTTGCTACTGGCGCATAGGTTTTATCATAGTCTATTCCTTCTTGCTGATTATACCCTTTGGCAACTAGTCTCGCTTTGTTTCTTACTATGTTCCCATCTTCATCCAGTTTACTGCGAAAGACCCACTTAGCACCAATGATGGTGTGGTGGTTAGGTCTTGGGACAAGTTCCCATACCTTGCTTCTTTCAAACTGGTAAAGCTCCTCTTGTATAGCGATAATCCAATCACTGTCTTTTGGTGTTTCTTCTATGTTCTTGGGTTCTATTCTTGAGATAAATGCAGTATGATTGTATACCTCTCAGGTTTTAGATCTAGTTTGGATTCCTCCATCTAGATCCCCTATGATGTTTTTTAAGGGATGATTCCTATGCGAGATGACTTCCTTAAGAGGTGTTTCCATTTTTTCAATGGTGACATCATTTGAATCATCAAGAGAAATATCATTAACTTTGTTCTTAAGATCATCAATCATGATATCATCATCATCAATAGGAGATTTGTTTAAGTCATTAGCTAATGACTCATCAAATCGTACATTCATAGATTCTTCAACCATTAATGATTTTTTATTAAAAACTCTATATGCCCTACTGTTGAGTGAATATCCTAAGAATATTCCTTCATCAGATTTCGCATCAAATTTTCCAAGATAGTTTTTGGTGTTTAAGATGAAGCATTTACACCCAAAAACTCTAAAGTCGTCTACTTTTGGCATTTTACCAAAGTACAGTTCATAAGGGGTCTTAGAAAGTAAAGGTCTGAGAATTATCCTATTTAGCACATAACAAGCTGTATTTACAGCTTCAGCCCAAAAATACTTAGGCAATGAATACTCATTAAGCATAGCCTGAGTTGTTTCTTGTAATGACCTGTTTTTCCTTTCAACTACTCCATTAGATTGAGGCGTTCTAGGAGCGAAGAAGTTATGGTCAATACCATGCTTGTTGCAATATAAGTCAAATTGACTTATATTGTCAAATTCTCCTCCATGGTCACTCCTCACAGAGGTTACAGTATACCCTTTCTAATTTTGCAGTCTATTACATAGAGTTGCAAATTCATCGAAGGCATCATTTTTGTTTTTCAGAAAAACAGTCCAAGTGTATCTAGAGTAGTCATCAACGATTACAAAGGTATAATTTTTACCACTCATACTAGATATATTGATAGGTCCAAATAAGTCTAAATGAAGTAGTTCCAATGGTCTAGAGGAAGAGACAATATTCTTCGACTTGTGGGAGACCTTGGTTTGTTTGCCTTTTTGACAAGCATCACAAAAATTTTCTATTTTATACTTGATTTTAGGGAGGTTCCTCACAAGATCCTTGGATGCAATGGTTTGAATTAACTTGACATTTACATATCCAAGTCTTCTATGCCATAATGAAAACTCACTATGGTTAGAAACCAAGCATGCATTCAAGGAACTTGATTCGTCAAGCATACAAACATAGATATTGTTTTTCCTAGACCCTTTTAGTATTGAATTATCATTTGCATCTTTAATGCAACAATGAGAGACATTAAATTCTACTTTATATCCAATGCTACATAACTGACTCACACTTAGGAGAATATAATTCAGATTTTTCACAAAGTAAACATTCGAGATTGAAATACCTCCAAGTCTTATTTTTCCAATAGTATAAATTTTTCCTCTACTGTCATCTCCAAAGGAGACCCATCCTCCGTCGTAGTCCGGTAAGCTTGAGACTAGGTTCTTATTGGATGTCATGTGTTTGGAGCATCCACTATCGATGACCCATTCAGCTTCCACCTTATTCTTCAAGCAAACCTATAATAGAAATTTAATCGTACATTGGTCCCCATAATCTCATGGGTCCATTAATGTTAGTGTCAAACTTTCCTACTGGAACCCAAATGATTTTGTACTTTTTAGGTCTTTGGTTATGCCTTTGGGATGACTTTGGGTTTCTTTGGGTCCTTTGATGTTCATAAGGTCCATTTGATCTTTGAGGAGTATAGTATCTTTGAAATCTATAGGATCCTTGATCTTGGTATTTTCCTTGTGGTCTATAAGTCTCCCGAGGGTAGTTCTCATACCCTTGGTATTGTCTTTGGGGCCTCTCAATAGAGTATTCTCTTTGAGGTTAGGTTTTTCTATACCTAGGCATAGGCCTAGAGTCCTCTTGAGACCTATATTGCCTTCTTAGGGGAGTGTAATAGTAGGCATGGCTAACTCTTGGTCTCTTAGTTTGAGAATTGGGTTTCTTCTTTTTCTTGGAGTGACACTGGTTTATGGAATGTCCTATCTTTTTGCAAAAACTACATTTAATGTAAGAGGTAGATGGTTGGTTTCTTTGGTCACCCCTTCTTGGATTCTCATTTCTAGATGGATTTTGTCCATTGTAACTCAGTCTTTCTCTTTCATTTGGACCTTTCCTTTGAGATCCAAGAAGATTGTCAAGGTTCCTTTGCCCTTGGGTAAAGGTGCAAAAGGTGGAGTTCAACTTGAAGTTTTCTTCCTCCAGTTCACTCACCTTTGAGGTTAGTGCATCCACTCTCTTATTTAGTGTATCAACCTCTTTTTCAAGTTCATTCTTATCAGACTCTAATTTGATACTTTCTTCATACAAGGCCTCGAAGGCTTCTTGAAGCTCCTTATTAGAGTCCCTTATTAATGATTTAGGTTGAGTTCGACATACCTTTTGTTCTTCATCTCCAATGGCCATCAAAGCGAGCTTGGTGACTTCTTCTCCAAATTCACTTTTCTCCTCTTCATCACTTGAGTCCCATGTGGCTGCATAAGCCTTCTTCTTTGGTTTTTGTGGGCATTCGGTTCTGAAGTGTCTAGGCTTTCTACACTCAAAATAGATTATATCATTAGAAGAGATTTTCTTGGGTTTAATTTTAGATTTACCTTTCTCCCCATAGGATTTGTCTCCATAAGATTTATTCTTGTGTTGAAATCTTCCTTTCTTTTTTAGGAACCTGTACTTTCTCGTGATGAGTGAAATTTCTTTTTCCATATCGAATTCTTCATCTTTTTCACCATCGCTTACTTCTTTGATAGTTTGAGTTGACTTTAGAGCTATGGTTCTCTTTTTGTTCTCAGGATTTGGTTTGTCGGCGTTCAACTCTAATTCATGAGTTTGTAGAGATCTAAGCAAGTAGTCCAAAGAGATTTTCGTCAAGTCTTTGGCTTCTTCTATTGCTGTTTTCTTGGGTCTCCAAACTGCAGGCAAGGCTCTTAAGATTTTCTTGATTTTTTCAGCGTCAGTATAAGTTTTGCCTAAACTTTTGAGACTGTTCACAACATCAGTAAATCTTGTAAACATTGAAGTTATTGATTCATTTTCTTTTATAAAGAATGATTCGTAATCAGAAACGAGTTGGTCTACCTTTCTTTCCTTTACCTCTGTTGTACCTTCATGTGTGACAAGAAGCATATCCCAAATCTCTTTAGCTATGTCACATGCTATGACTCGGTTGAACTCTTATTTGTTGAGGGCACACTGAAGGAACGTGATTGCACGGAAGTTGTACTGGATGAGAGTGATGTCTTCAGCTATCCATTCCCCTTCATCTTTCGATACTGTATTTCCATCAACTATTTTGGTGATGATGTATGGTCCATTTTCTATGGCTCTCCATACAAGAATGTTGTGACCACACACAAAATTTTTGAATCTGCACTTCCAGAAGGAAAAGTTCTCTCTATTAAAGTAAGGGGGTCTCGAGGCGTTCATGCCTTCTGGTGGTCCTTGGAATGTGGTCATGGTCTTTAACTCACTTTTAAGACGATATAGTCTTAAATAAATTAAGCTCCCGCTCTGATACTGATTGAAATAACCTAGAGGGGGGTGAATAGGTTATACTAGTGGAAATTAACTCTTTTCGATGTATAGGTCCCAAGTGTGATTGCAAGTTAAAAACGATGCTGAATAAACAAAATAGGTACAATCACACAACATAAGATTTGTAGTGGTTTGACTCAATCCGAGTCTAGTCCACTCCCTACAAGAATCCTCTTGTAAGGTATTCCACTAGTTCTCCCTTTCAGTACGGTAGGTAAGGAAGAAAACCTTTACAATCTTTTTCACGGATAAAAGTATCCTTACAAATCTCTTCTATAGGTAGAGAGGCGTTTTTACAATCTCTTTTGGTGGTAGAGAAACACCTTCCTCTTCTTAGGATAAGAGAATCCTTATAATCCTAAGTACAGTCTACAATTGTAAAAACAGAAATAAATAAGAAGTAGTGGAATAAGAGGAATACCTCAAGTGTGGTGCAAATGATAAAAATGAGAGATGAATGATGCACCTTTTGTAAAGTCGTCTCTTATGGCTTTGACTTGCACAGGAGAGAGTGAAGGACTTGATTGAGACTTGAGCCTTTTGTTGGGATTAGAGTAATCGAACGACTCAAGTAGAATAGAATAATATTAATAACTCTTGAATGCTTACAATAATGCTCTTAATGCTCTTTCTTAATACCTATTTAATTAAGAGTGGTTTGGGTATTTATAGGTGAGCTTAGTGAATCATTTTAGATAGGAAATCAGGCTCTAACGGTCGTATTCTAGGACCACCGGTCGATCGCCATCGGTAGACAGTTGACCGAAAAGAGCCGTTGAGGTCAAAAACTAGCCATTGGAGCTTTTTCAGGGAGGCACCGGTTGACCGAGACTTTCTACCAGTCGACCAGCTATGGTCTCGGATAGTTCCGATCGACCTGGGCTTTCAGCCGGTCGACCGCCAACATGACAGACTGTTTTGACAGAAAGCTGTCATACTGATTAGTCATCAGTGTTTTGACCATAATTTTTTGGTCTAATCTCGGATTGACCTGAGATTAGTTGTGTTGGAATCATGACTCAATTTTCTACAACTTCTATGAAGGTTTCATCTCCTGATACTGACTTTAAGATTACCCAAAATACCCTTGAGTCAGGTTAATCTGTTTTCACAGTTTTACTAGAGCATATTGCACTCCACCACCTAAGGTCATTCTAGTATGATGCATGAGGTGCGTGTGTATGCAATGTGTGTACAAATTATAAAATATATTCTCTATCCTATAGTCTTTCATCTTGGGTCTTCATATCTTCATCATTATGGGTCATGATGTCTTCATCTTCGGTCTTGAATTTCTTTATTATCTTGGGTCTTGAATGTCTTTAAGCTTCAAGGTCATGTCTGCATGAGTTCAAACCTTGATGTCTTGATTTGACCTTCTAAGTGTTTCTTCAAACTAATTACACTTTCTTCAAGCTAATCACATTTTATTAAACCAAGTTAAAGACATATGTTTGTTTGTTAACACCAAAACATAGCAAGGAATGTGGACATGTTTCCCAACACTCAGTCTATCCCTTCCATAGCCTATCCCTAGTGAAAGTTCTGTCAGAGTGCCACCTCATTCGAAGCCCAAAAATAGCCTTCCCTAGTCGAAACTCTATCTGAATCCAAATCGGAAAGTAACCGTTCCTAGCCGGAACTCTGCCCAAATATCATCAGAATCAAAATCTCTCGAGAAACAAAGTTGGAGGTCAAGACCATATTCCCCTGAGCCAGGAGAATCCGAAAGATAATTCGAGACGGTATTAATCAGGGGCCCACCCCTCTTGACCCGAAATAAGGGTAAAGTTCAGGTGCAGTTTCTCAACCGAATTGTTATCATGTAGATTTTATATATACCTTGTTTTAGTATAAATAGTTGTTTAAATTCAGTCAATGTATATATGTTTGATAATTTAGCCATGCATGTGGAATAGGAATAATTGTGAAAATGTTCGTTCTTAAGCATCTAGTAGAAAGACTGGTTGAACCGGGCAGATTGGGTGCTTAACACCTTCCCAATTCTGTAACTGACACTTACCCTAAATCTCCGGACCAAACCAACTTTCAGGCCATTTTCTTCGAAATTAGGCCCACCCCCAGGTCCTAGGCCCATAATCTTAAGTGGCAACTCCAAACCCTTTTGTATGATCTCGATTCCCGTATTGGACCATCATCAAACCCTCGTCTAGAATGACGAACTTTACACCCTTGTGAAATAGACCTCCATGTATCTCTGAGCGGCGATACGATGGTGTAGGGTTCGCGAGTGAAGCACACACGACACAAACCCCCTCCCTCATGAAAAGAGAAGAGAGAGGACGGAATGGCAACTCATGAAGTCATTGATCTCCGGCCGCTACTCTCACACTAGTGAAGAGGTCATGGATCTCTATGAACCTCTTTACACTGATGACTAACTTTTAATCAGGTATGACCCCCTTGCATTGTATTTGTTTTTAATATTTTCCATGCATTGAGGACATTGATTGACTTATGTGTGGGGGAAGGAAACCAGTTTCTTTTTGTTTTTGCTTTTTCCCTTTATTTCTCCCTTTGTTTGAGTTTGTTTTTCTTTTTGTTTTTGAGCTTGCTAAGGATGAAGTCCTACTTTGGTTTGTGGCTACTGACCATACGATTCAGCTGCTTAATATGTGAAAATAAGAGTTTTAATTAAGGTACCAATCTTGAATACATAAAAACTCTATTGAAAAAAAAGAAACCAACCTGTGTCTTGAGATGGGACTCTCTTTTGAAAAATAAGAAACTCTTCTTTTACGGTGTTGGACCTTATGTAAGTCTGTGGGTTCCTTGTATTCTTGATTTAGAGTTGAGACTTTTTTTTTTTAATTTGGCATATGTTGACAAATATCACAATTTTAAATGAAGTGTGAAAAGTGATACAAATGAAAAGTAAGAGTTGATTTCCTTAGAACTAGACAGGGCATTGTGCCTCGGGAAGCGTGTATCTTGATCAAAATTCCTAACGAGAAAACTTCTGAAAGAGAACTCTAGCATCACTGTTTATGTGGGCATATGCAAAAAGCGAAGCTACAAAAGAGGAGATTTAAACCTAATAGCTAATAAAAGATGACTTTAGTTTACTAGAGCTATTGACATATTGTTTCAGCTTGGTGGAGACAAAATGTTTTTCCTCAGGATTCTCCAAACTAGAAGTAGAAATCATCCTTACCTTTTGACACTTTTGTGTATATGTTTTATGTAACTCTGCGGGTAATTATTTGTAACTATGTTTAGACAGGATTAAACATTCTATTTGTGTAAACATGATACGTATTATTAGAAATCCACAATTGTACTACCTTACTATTTATTTAAATACTCGTGGATTTTAGTTTATTTTATAAATTTTTTATCTTAAATTGTTGGATATGAGATCGTATCCAAAACATCAACCTTCAGGTAAGTGAAGGCGGAGTGTAACAATAATAAATCAAAAAATTGAGATGGACCTAGTAAATTTGATGGAAGTTGGGTAGGAAATGACCATAACTATTGCTGATTAGGGTGGGCAGGGAGGGATCATCCATGTCTTTAAACTATTTTAGTTTACTTAATATATACGTTTTCTAAGAGGGCTTGAATCATAAGAAAAATGGGACTCTTGAGCTGTTTGACTTCATTATGTAGTGATATTATTGATGGGTGCGTGTTTTATGTGAGACTTTGTAATGTTTGATTAATGAATGGTGTTGCCTTCTTGTCATTTAATTAGTGCTTTTGAGAGTGACAGGTAATTAATTAAGAGTCTGTCTCAAACGTGTACATAAGCCTAAACTAAAGTTAACCTAATTGACTTTTTCTCTAATCCAATTCGCACTTTAAGAAATGCAGCGATAAGGGCCTACCTCATGGTTTCAAGTATTGATATCATATCAAACATATCATATTGGTATCGACGGAGATCAATCCCCGATTCTTAACCAATCCAGATCAATTATTTATATCGTTTTAGGGGTAAAATAGTAAAAAAATATACTTTTAAAAAAAAGCAAGGCCAAATCAATCGATACACACCTATTTGAATCGGTATATACCGATGTCAATACCATCCCCTAAATCCATGGGCTACCCCAGAAGAGTTTAATCTTCAAGTGTAATTTCTAGGGTTTCAACTAAATTAAAATGATAAAATTTTCTTGATTGACTTATTAAGGTGATTCATACATAGGATGAATCCCAAATGTGTGTAGAGGTAAATTTAAGTGTGCATGAACAATCATGGTATGCATGTCAATGCACAAAAAATATTTGATTGAATTAGAGTATGAAATTAGACACTTTACTAATCCAAATCATGTATCACCTACCCAAAGGTGATAGAATTGCTATATCAACATTAGATATGTCATAATTATTGGATTCATTGGGAAATGCAACAGAAAATTAAATTAAATTTTCTAATTTCTTTAAAATTACAACCAGCCTTAATGTTGGTATAAGGTATTTTAAAAACAAAATTAAATTAAAATTAAAATAAATAAATAAAAAATAAATATTCCATCTCATGGAAAAGGAAAACAATTACCTCGAGTACCTTAAGTTCAGCACATCCCAAGTGTTGGTACCCCTGTTTCGACCAAGCAAGCCGAATGAATAATGTTGCGATCGCAGAGGAACGGTCAATCAATATAAAGGAAGGCAAAATTATCACACCAATGTGGTCAAGGTTCAAGTTACGTGTCAAGATTATAATTTCTTCCCTCCGTCTGAAAGACAAATGTCTTAGAGTTTTCCTTCGGAACGTGGGGACAAGTTGGAGCAGTTACAAAAACTGCAAGAGTGGCAGTTACGTAACTTTCAAGGGACTTTTTTTTTTTTTTTTTTTTTGGTAGAAAAGCTTTTGAGGGACTTCTGGCAGTGATCAAGGAATGATCATCAACAACTAAAACAAATCCACGCACTCATTGCGTTTTTTTACTTCTATAGATAGGCTTAGTTCCATTTTCCCTTTCATGTTTTGAGAACACTTAAAGTTTTTAGGACACTGTAATCCATCATCGTTCTCAATACCATTTCCAATTTGGAAGGTTGTCAATACTATCATTCATCTCTTCTTCACAATCTTAAAGTCCTTGGAGCAATCCATGCATAAGGAGAAGTCCACTTTGCTTGATAGGTGGTCAAATATTTCTTGAGTCTTCAGAAGGCTCTGGCACACTTGCGCACAGAACCCGGGTAGAGTGTTAGTCATTCTAAGAGAAAGGTAGCCAACACCAAGGAACTTAACCTTTCCTCTACAACACTTTGCCCATGCAATGAGGAGATGATCTCCCTTCAAAGTTCTTTGGTTCCAAAACCCTCACTTGCCAACACACTTTTGGTTTCAAAACCCTAACATTCTCACAACAAGAAGAACAGAAGAAAGGAGCTAGTCTGGGAACAATAGATTTTCTTCTATGGCCTCAAGAAGAGAATTTTGGGAGAGAAGAAAAAAGTAGAGTTGTCATCTATATTAGGGTCGAAGGCCTATGAATATGATTCTAAAGCTGACTCTAACAAAGAAAAGTCAAACCATGAAGAAAAAAACCTTGTCAGGTTGTCAGCAAAGAAAGACGTGACGCACTTTAATCCACTTGGTTAAACTGATCTTTCTAGTTATTTGACAATTTTATAAAATAATGATTTTTTTTTTTTTTTGATATAAACAGAAAAAGATTAAGATTAAGGTTGTACAAAAGGGGCAGCAGTAATACTATTGTTTGCCGAAATTGTGTGATCAAATCGGGTAGCGGTGTACCTAATGTTTGTCAAGGTTGCTTCTACTATGAAAGCAAAGAACAATACCTATTTAGCGTTGGGAGCTAGCCTACTTTTTACATTAGCTAGAGTTTTATACACTTTCAAAAAAACTGGCACCACACTTAAGGGTCACAAAAAATTCCCTAGATCAAAAGTGAGCTTCTGAAGTATCTCTGAGTTAATCCATATTTCCGTGAGAGTTACTCCTTGCCCTATGGCAGATTCTGCTCCAAACAAAAGGGACTGACGGTTCCTTCAAAAGGGTTTCCTAGGTATAAATTGATTGTCTAAAACTATATTATGCATTGCAACATGATCCATAAATATTATTGATCATGTTAATTTCTAAGCCGTTTTAACATGTGATCCTAAGCCAAAAAGAACTTTTTCTATTTAAACGAAACTATAGTTGTGACTTGTGAAAAGGTTAAAATTTGGAAACAGTTTTTTCTGTGGAGTGGGGAGTAAGACTAAGTATACTTGCCCCTCCCAAACCCTACAATAACAAGAACCTTATAAGTAGAAGGCCTAAAACCTCTCCTATGGCACCAAAGGCCTTGTGTACATGCTTAGATTCTCGCATCTATCATACATACGTTGGGCCTCCAATGGTACGGAGAGGATCCAGTTCGAAAATCTTAGCGGCCAGTGGAGAGTGATTCGAAACGACACTATCGTGCGTGATCAGCCACAAAAGGGAAAAGAGTGATATAACAGAAAGGACAATTCACGAAAGCCTATGGCCCTATAGGCTATATAGCCTAGGCCCGCACTCCCACTAAAAGGAATTGGCCCAACAACTCTAAGGGCCCGTTTGATAATGTTTCTATCGTTTATGTTTCAAGAAACGGCAGAATCATAAATTTCCGTTTCTAGAAACAGAAACGGAATTGAAAGTGTTTGATAAGTCATGTTTTTAAAAGTCGATAGTAACCAGTGAAAGAATGGCCACAAGCCGTTTTCAGAAATGGCAACTTGTTTCGCCTGGGTCGTTTCTTGAGCCATAAATAAGTAAAAAATTCTATTTTTATTTCTGAAAATAAGTGAAACAAAACAGTTTTATCAAACACTTTTTACTCCATTTCTGCTGTTTCTGGAAACATAAACGGCAGAAACGTGTTTCTTGAAACGTTATCAAACGGCCCCTAAGTTCACGCTTGTTGTACGGGGTCTATAAAGATGGGCCACATATAATAAATAGGCTATAAGAATGTGTAGCTTATCTTGGCCATCAAATCGGTGAATTCCCCAACACACCGACATCTTCCCTGCTCCTTGGAATAAAAATTTACCCAATCTGGACCATTTAAGATAAAAGGTTACATAGGTTCTCCCTTTTTCTGTCCTGGGTGCCAATCAATGCAAAGGTTTTCCAAAGCATCACTATCAGTCTAGAGTCCGCAGGACATAATAAGGAAGTAAGAATAGGAATCGGATGCAAATTCTAGAGTTAGAACATCTTTTAGTTCTGATCTAGTCCGATTCAGGCCGAAATTGGCCAGAATCAATCCGGATACCGATTCTGCTCTTTTTAAGCCTTGGGTCACATGGCTGATTCACAAAGACTCGCTGACAACACCTTGATGCAGAGAGCAGAGAGCAGAGAGCAGAGAGCAGAGAGGTATCCCGAAACAGTCGTAGGTTGAATCCGTTTGCAATGCATGATGCCAGATCCAGCCTTCAATTCCAAGTTTTAAATCCTATAATCCATATAATAATTCAGCCTTATCCCAACTAAATGGATGGGATTGATTACACACATCCTTGCCCTCCAATCAACAGATCCTACAATCAGTTTAACTGGACACTTCAATAGTTTTTGGAATCAATAAGAAGCAATGGAAACACACACTAGAACCCAGAGCTGCTCCATAGGACCACACCAAAACCAAAAAACCGCAGCCCAAACAAAAAAAGCATGGCACAGCCTAATACAAAGCAATTCCTAATAAAAAATTCTTACAAAAGATCTAGCTGAAACCCATCAAAACCTTCAGGACTAAAAGCAAAGATAACCAACCTTATTGGTAGGTTCCATGAATCCAATTATCCAATACAAAGTCAAATCAAGTTTCAGTAAAACCATCAATTTGAGGGGAAGGAATAACTCGTATTAGAAGCAGATGATCAGTTGGGGTATTAAAGCACCCCGTGGCTATGCAAGTATTCCAACAATATTCCACAGTGGTTGTAATGGTAGTTAATTTCTGGCCTAGAACATAATCCAAGTATATATTACTGGAGGTGTTATTTGAAAGCCTTCTCCACAAGTTCTTTAAATCGCTCACTGGTCAGAGTTTTCCAAAGGGTTTAGAGAAATAGCAAATGACAAGAATTTGAATTTAAGATGTGAGACATTACTTTAAACTTGTAACAACCACCACCCCCATAACATATTTATTTTCAGCCACCAATCCTCATAGGAAGTTTTATCAAGTAGCAGGAAAGAAGCAATAGGGGAAGCTCTCAATAGAGAAACTGAGAGAACATTGACGGCTGAATACATTCCCCTATTACACTCCAAGAGTACGGTCTACTGATGCAACACCCTTCCATAGGCGGATCCACTCCACCATCGCATCTGCTGCTTGTCCAAACAAAGGATCCACCGAACCTAGCCTTTCCTTCACCATCGCCGCAATCTCAAGCACACAATCCTCTGCCACCGCTGCAGTCCCTGGCAATTTGACTGACTGGAAGAAAGGGACCACCTCCTCCATCAGCTTCATTCCCCGCCACTCCTTCTTCAAGGTCTCAACGGCATCACCTCTGTCCTTCCTCCACACATAGGGCACCCCACTCTTCACCCCAAGGCCCAGATGATCACAGACTACCTTGGCACACATCCCGCACCATATGTCTTCAATAGTTTCCCACCTCTGCTTGCCCTCCACAGCCAACCGCAGCCCGGGGATTAAAGCAGGCCCTATCGCCTCACGATCAAAAGCTACATTGATCCCACTCAAGGGCATCATGCCCTTCAACGGCACAGTCAGTACAGCATCAACATACCGAGAATTCCTCTCCTCTGGCTTAAGGGCTTGGGTAGGAGCATCATAATCTGCCAAATTGAGCCATAGCCCACATGATAGGGCACACTTCACTCCATTCCGCAGGCTGAATGGGTACCCACGCACAAAGTCTGCACCCTTTTGGTATGGATCATAAAGTGTGTTGAAGAAGAATGGGGTAGCAGGAAATCTGAGATTGGAAATATGCTGGGCCACGGCATCAAATATAAAGCCCCTATCATCCTTTGCCGGGACGCAGTCATCATCAACTGCAACTATATACTTCTTACGGGAGACAAGATAACCAAAATACCGGCAGGAGTAACCAGAGAAAAGAATAGAAGTAGAGCCCAAGATTCGATCCATGTCAGACTTCGTGTACAGATCATGGTTGAAACCTTCTGGAATTTTAAGTTCTTCCTTCATTTCAGGATCTTTTATGATTATCAGGTGATATCGGGAAAGGATAGGTCGCCATTCCTCCAAAAAAGAGGTAAGATCAGGCTGGATTGCTACAACCACAACATCAACCTCATCATCCTTGATGATAGGGTGAGTCATTTTCTTGAATAGAAACCAGAATTAACCAAGAAAACAGAAACCCACTCTGGGCTGCCTAAGCTTCCAACTGTCCTGCCTTTTGGGTCCTCTAGAAGTTTCTGCAACCCACTTAGACCAGATTCAAAATTTCTCAGAGCATCCTGTAAAGAGCATTTTGATGGTAAGAAGGCCATCTTGAAAGGGATGAAAAAATGGAGGAAGACCAAGATAAAGAAGATACAATGACTGGTTTTAGTGACGACTCACTAGTAGGAAGGACAGGAGTGATGATGTGCTGGATATTAAGCGCCTGAATCAGTGAGAGGATTTCATCATTGCCTGTTGTCACAAACAGCTTCAAAACCTTCTCTGTCAGCTTTCCAGCACTCAGTGTTCTCTGCCATCAGGAAAAAAATGCTGTTATTTAAGAGATATTTTGCAGGAGGCAAACAGTTACAACTAGACCCTATACAGTGTCATAATAACCTTTTTCTCCAACCTCCCCTGGAAGGAGGGAGGGACGGTGGGAAGGGCAATGGCAATTACAGATTAAATCATAGAACATCTGTTCATAATAAATATAAAATTTGATAATAAAAGCACCCCAATTGTCTGATAGAATCAAAATCAGAACAATGCTACTCAAATAGGCCTGCAAGATAATTGGCAAATATCAGAACCCTGTGGTTTCATTATGAGTCAAATGATGTAGATTCATCATTGTGTATGCTTTGTCGAGATTAGTGGTTACTGCAAATTGTGACTTCACCTTACTTTGTTTGAAACCCTAGTTTATAACATGTTACAACTAGGGTTTCCTATGGTGTTGAAGACTACTACAGGAATGTCTTATCGCACATGAAGTTTTCTTATTGCTGCTGATCCCTACAAGTGGTGGTACTCTGTTTTTTGGCCTTCTGGCTGCACCTTTGGATTGAAGTTATCTCCCCCTCTAGACCGTCAAGTGGTTGAGATTTTTTGGGTTCATTCATATCGCCAAAGGTCTCTTATTGCTCCAAGTTTGATGCCGATCAGCCGAGTAGATTGTTGAATATTGAAGAGTTATAAATTCTGCAATTTTGAAGTTCTATTTTGGTGCATCTACCTATTCTCCACATCCAGCCATTGGATTGCTCTCATTGTTTGAGTTTATCTCCTTCTACTTCTACCCCCAACTCAACCCGATCCTTGCCATCATTGGCCCTGATTTGCTGCTTCAAGTTTTCTCTGGGATGGTTGTTGGTTATCTCTAGAGGTATTGGCCCTTGGTGGTTGCCTTATTTTCTACTTTGGTAGATCGTTTGTTTATGATCTTGAGCTGATATATTATTGTTGTTTTGTGTTGATTGTGGCTTCTTGACTGGTTGTTGGTAATCTACATTCATCTGTGTACTTTCTAAGATTCTGTATTTGCATTTGGTTGTTTCTTCTAGTATTGTTGCTGCTACCCTTGTTCTTTTTTGGTTACCATGGGCGATTCTAAACCTCCTCAAGACTCTGTTAATATCCAGATTACTACTATTTAGCTCAATGGAGCTTATAATTACTTACTTTGGGCTCAAGCTGTTAAGGTGTATACCAATGCAAAAGGGAAATTGGAGTATATGACTTCCTCTCCTCCTGCCACCACTAATATAAACAACAGAGTAGAAAAATTGGATGCGTGAAAACGACACACCTCTAGTATAATTATGGAATAGTATGGAACAACCTATTGCTTCCAATGTTATGTTACACATTATAGCTAAGAGGGTGGGATTATTGAAGGAAACCTTCTCCCAAGATAAGAATAAGGCTCGTGTCAATGATTTGTATGAGAAAATATTCACATTTAACCAGGGAGATCAATCCGTTAGTGAATATTATGGTGCCTTTAAGGGGATGTGGAAGGAATTACCAACCTCTCACCACTGATTGAAGATGCAAAGAGCTGAGTTTCAAGTTACAAAGTTCTTATTTGGGTTGAATTCAGATTTACCGCCAGTTAAAGGCCAACTACTTATTGGTGAAGGGTACCTTCTATGAATAAGGCATTCTACTGTATTCAAAGTATCATCTCTTCTTCTCATTCTAGAGTTGACTCATCCTCTTCTTCCAAGGAAAGTGGCACATTCATTACTAGTAATGGTGGCCGTAATGAGGGTCCAGTGGATCCACCTAAATGCTTAGGGCCAAAGTCTAGAAACAGTTGCAATTTGGTAATTAAGTGTCCCGAGAGACCCAACCCGATTGGATGTGGGCCCACTTAAATAAAAAGCACAAATATCAGAATCAATGGCAGTTTTGTAAATTGCAATATTCCTAGAATTCCCAAGGAGCTATTAGCAAATAAAGAAGCAATAGGATATGGAAAGGATTATTATTTATTGCTTAGGGTCAAACAAGGAATAACATTCACTTGATGGCAGGGTGTAAATAAGAGGTTAAAGGAGGGGTATTACTATGGAATGAAACAAAAGACTGTCACAAAAGACAAAAGGCTTATGTAACGTATGAGTGGAGAGGGGTAATATGGCAGTGGGACTTAAAAGTATAGGATAGAGGAGAATAAAAGGAGAGGGGAAGGGTAACCTTGGAAAATATTAATATGACTTTAACACAAAAGGACAACAGCAATAAAGAAGGATAATGACTAAGAGAGGAAAAGAAGCTTTATCTTCTTCTTCCTTCAGACTGAATAGTGGTGAAAAACCAGGAACTCCTCAATTCGATCCAGTAATGAACCCATTATCCCAACTTCTCAAGATTTTTCAGATTTGAACTCCCAACCCTTTGTACTCTAAAACCACCACAAGGATCAATGGTAGTAGCAATCAAGAAAAGTGAATAACATCCCTGAAACAAGACCTGGCAGAAATCATAGAACAGCTTAGTTGCAGGTCAAGGTCTTCCACGTTTGGTGCAGTATTGAGAACTTATATGAAGGGGTTTGGGTCGCCTAGAAGAGGGCTTCCTTCCTCATAATCTCAGCCCAAACAGATCAAGGGAGAGGCAGATCGACCCACCTGATTAGGACAGCAGCTGTCGCCCAGAAACAGAGCACAGGTAACAGTGGCTCAAGGATTAAGGACAGGTTGAGTTACAGGGTTCTGGTAGTGAACCAGAGGTAGTTGCAGATCTAACAGGGGTTTAATCTTTGATTCCAGAACAGAGAGGGAGAGAACCAGGGAAGCAGAAGAAGAGAGATCGAGAGTGGTAGCAGGGAAGAGAAGAGAAGGGGGGGTTGTCTCGCCGGACAAGGAGGAAGAAGAGAGAGGGGGGGGGAGAAGACAGCCACGCAGGGGGGGAGTTTCACAATCACTTCATTCTTCATTAATCAACTAATTAATTCCTTGGGTTACATGCCTTACTTATATTAAATCAAAATAAAACTCTTAAGACTGAAATAGAAAATCTTAATTGCTTCCTAAATTAAAGTCTAATAAAATAGAAACACAATAAAACTAAAATTGGAAATTTCTACTTACCTAATAGCTACCCCAAAATAACTTAAAATAAAAGACAACAAATATCCTCAAATAAAATAAAATCCTAGAATATTCTATTAATCTTGAACCCAAATTAGTAACTTGGAACCCAAATTGGATCTGGGTCTTGGTTCGGGTTCTGAAGCGGGTTTGGGTCGTTCAATCGGAGCGCTGCTACATCAGGCCGTGGTTGTGGTTCTAGTTCTCCTGGTAGAGGTCATAGTTCAGGGGGAAGACAAGGATGTGGCAGAGGTGGTAGTGGTGGCCAGCAGACTGATCAGCCTATCCAACAGTGCTCACATTATGGCAAGCTTAATGGGCACAACAGATGGCCAATGTAGCAATGTTTGATGGGAATTTTGACATGGTAGCACCTACTGACTCTAAACCTAGTACCTCATTTGAAGTGAATTCATCAGGGTCCTCATCTCAAGAAGCTCTGGTAACTCAGTTACTTAAGCATGTCCAGCAGCTTAAGTCATCCACTTCCTCCTCTACCGCTACACTTGCCCATTCAGGTATCACTGTCCACTGCAATTTTTACTACCCCATCTCCCTCATCCTGGATTACTGACTCTGGTGCCTCTAATCAGATGACTAGTAAGTCTAACTTGTTTTCGTCCCTTACAAAAACTCACCATCCCCAACATGTTTCTTACTAATGGGTCTTCCACCCAAGTGATTGGTCATGGTACAGTTACACCTTCTTCATTGTCTTTGTCGAATTTCTTTCATGTACCTCATTTAGCACCAAATTTGTTATTTGTTAGTCAACTTACAAAAAGACTACACTATTCTTTTACTTTCTAACCTTCCTATTGTGTTTTTCAGGATCTTCAGAAAAAGAAGATTAGTGGAGGGCGTTACTACCTCAATTGTGATCCATCTTCTGCAGTTGTTGATACATTTTCTAGTAGTGTGTCTCCTCTTCAGTGGCATCATCAGTTAGGTCACTTTTCGTTGTCTAAACTTCAACATTTGGCTCCGAGCTGCAAGTCTGTGTCCCTTCTTGAATGTGAAGCATGTGAGCTTGGAAAGCATCACCATTCTATTCCTTCTTGTAGCAAGTCTAGAAGTCGGTCTTTATTTTCTTGAGTTCATTCAGATATTTAGGGTCCTTGTCAAGTCAAAGATAGGTGAGGTCTTTATTTTTTGTCACCTGGTAGACAATCATTGTTGTTTAACATGGTTGTATCTATTGAAGGATTATTCGGAGTTTCTATCTAATTTTAAAGCATTTTATCATGAAATAAAAACTCAATTGATTTTTTTATTAAAATTTTCCAATCTGATAATGCTTTTGAGCATACACGGACTCAAAGTTCCTCTTTTTGTTCTGACCATGGTATGATTCATCAAACAAGTTCGTATACTCGGTAGATGGTGTTACTGAAATGAAACCAACATTTATTGGAGATCACTCGGTCATTATTGATTCATATGAATGCTCCCAAAAGATTTTGGGGAGACGTTTTAACCGCTTGCTATTTAATTAATCACATGCCTTCCTCCATTCTTAATAATCCAACTCCTATATCTGGAGTTTTCCTTATTTCTTCCCTGTTTTCCTCACCACCTCGTATATTTGATTGCACTTGCTTTGTCCACAATTTGCACCCAGCTACTGATAAATTGTCTCCCCGGGCTATCAAGCGTGTTTTTCCAAGTTAATCTCATACCCAAAAAAGGTGGTGTTGTAGCGATCCTATTATTTGTCAGCACTTTGTTAGTGTTGATGTACATTTGTGCAGCGGTACTCCATGACTAGGCAGATTTGGAACTACAAGTACAAGATTGTATTGCGTTCAACTAACAATGGTACTTCATACTAGGGATACATAATCCCAAGGGAACAACACTCTGCCAAGGGTTTTACCTGGTCAACTCAGTTTTTGTCATTCGAGGGGATGACACTCCATCTAGCCGATCTGAGGTTGGCTCCGTATGGTAACTCTTCAAAAAAAAAAAAAAATCAGGTGTTTTTCTCTTTTCTTTTTTTTTTTTTTTTTTGGGGGGGGTGGGGGAACAGAAAGGGGCTAAAAACTGTATGGAATGTCTTTTTTTTTTTTTTTTTTTCAAATAAACCGGGTACTTGGCACAGTTTTTGCACAAAGTTTTGGTTTTTTCAACCTCATAATTGATTCTGAGCAAAAGGCTGAGAAACACATGCATCCAACAGCTTGGAGTTGATAGAAGTTACGAGGAGACGGAGAATTAATATCGCATCCATCCAAGAGACCAGATGGAAGGGTAACAAAGCAAAGATGTTAGATGACTTCAAACTCTGGTATATGGGAGATCAAAGTAATAGAAGTGGAGTGGCACAATAGTGGACAAAGATCTAAAGAATGATGCAGTGGAGGTCAAAAGGGGGGGGGGGGGATAGGATTATGTCTATCAAACTGGTATTGGAGAAAGAGGTTGTCAATATTGTTGACGCATATGCACCCCAAGAAGGATTGGATGAAGGTTGCAAATGCTAATTTTGGGAACATCTTGATGCGTTGGTGCAAGGTTTTGACCAAGAGGATTCAATTATTATTGGAGGGAATTTTAACAGACATGTTAGGAGATACCGTCAAGATTATGAGGAAGTCCATGGAGGATATGGGGTTGGGGTCATGAACGAGGAAGGGACCTCAATCTTGGACTTTGTAGTTGCTTATGACCTACCTATTGTGAACAGCTTCTTCGCAAAAAGAGAGGAGCACCTGGTGACCTACAAAAGCGGGAATCACACCAGCCAGATAGATTTCTTCCTTACTAGAAGGGCAGACAGAAGATTATGTAAGGATTGTAAGGTTATCCCGGGGAGAACCTAACCACCCAACATAGGCTGGTGGTTATGGATTTACGCATCAGTGCTCAGGAGCATAGGAGGAGGGAGCCTATATACCCTAAGATAAAGTGGTGGAAATTAAAAAGAGAGTCCCTAAATGCATTTACTGGTAATGTGGTCAAACAAGGTAAGTGGGACTTTAAGGGAGATACCAATGAGATGTGGAATGAGATGATGATTTGTATTAAGAGGGTTACAAAAGATGTGCTAGGCGAAGCAAAGGATAGGTGTGAGGCACCTAGAGAGACTTGGTGGTGGGATAATGAGGTCCAAGCTGCCATTCAAATCAAGAAATACTGTTTTAAGACATGGTAAAGGACTAGAGTAACAAAGGATAAGAAGAGGTATTATGAAGCCATAAACGAAGCTAGGAAGATTATGGGAAAAGCTAAGGCGAAGAAATATGATTTGTATATCAACCTAAGCACAGAAGGAGAAAAAACTATTTATACGATAGCTTAGATGAGAGAAAGGAAAAGAGTAGAGATTTTGACCAGGTGAGGTGTATCAAAGGTTAGGATGGAAGAGTGTTGATAAGGGATTAGGACATTGTGAAGAGATGGGATGATTATATTTGTGATCTACTAACAGTTCCAGTAGAAATGACCAAAAAAAAATTGCATCATTCAACAAGATATCACACATTATATGTATGTCCGAAAGATCAGGCGGACGTTAAAGAAGCCTTAAGAAAGATGAAAGTTGGCAAGACATCGGGCCCAAATGAAATTCCAATTGAAGTGTGAAAAACCCTAGGGGTTTGTGGGGTTAATTGGTTAACCAAGTTGTTTAACATGATTATGAACACAAGAAGATGCCAGATGAATGGAGGAGAAGCATTGTAGTGCCAGTCTACAAAAATAAAGGGGATATCCAAAGTTGTAATAACTATAGAAGCATAAAACTTATGAGCCATACCATGAAACTCTGGGAGAAGGTTACTGAAGCCCGCCTGAGAAGTGACTCGTATCTTGGTCAACCAATTTGGCTTTATGTTAGGTAGGTCCACTACAGAAGCTATCTACTTATTGAGGAGACTTATGGAAAGGTATAGAGATATCAAAAAGGATCTCCATGGCCTTTATTGACCTAGAAAAAGCCTATGACAGAGTCCCTAGAGACTTACTCCACTATGTCCTAGTGAAGAGAGGGGTGTCGAGTAAATATGTAGAGATAATCAAAGATATGTATGAGGGGGTGGTGACTAGTGTGAGATCTATGAGAGGTATGGGCAAGGAATTCTCAATTACGATTGGGCCACATCAAGGGTCAACCCTAAGCCCTTATCTATTTACACTTATTATGGATGAACTAACTAAGAACATTCAAGGCAAGGTCCCATGGTGTATGTTCTTCACTGATGATATTGTCTTAGTGGATGAGACAAAAGCAGGGATTAATAATAAGTTAAAGCTATGGAGATCAACCATAGAAACAAGAGGCTTCAAGATTAGGAGAACAAAAATGTATATGAGGTTAATTTTAGTAACACTATAATGGATAATGACATAGTGAGAATTGAGGAAAGAGAGATACCACAAAGAGACTTCTTTTAGGTATCTTGTATCAACTATAAATAAAGACGGGGACATAAAGTAGGATATTTCAAAGAGATAAAGTGGGATGGATGAAGTGGAGAGGTGCAACTGGAGTACTGTACGACCAACTATCTCTTTAAAGCTCAAAGGAAAGTTTTATAGGAGTATTGTTCGACCAGCTAAGATGTATAAAGCGGAATGTCGAACAGTCAAGAAGTGTCATATTGCAAAGCTGTGTGTAGCAGAGATGAGGATGCTAAGATGGATGTGTGGAAAAACTAGGAAGGATAAAATAAGAACGACAGTATTAGAACTGATCTAGAAGTAGCTCCAATCATGACAAGCTCTGAGAAAGTTGTTTGAGATGGTATGGACATATTCAACGAAGGCCTAGAGATGCCCCAGTAAGGAGTAGGGATATGTTGCTGATTGATGGAGCGAAAAGAACTAGGGGCAGACCTAAAATGACGCGTCGCCTAGGCGACAGCCGCCTTGTTGCACTGCATGTTGCCTTGTGTTTCGGCACTTATTTATGCCAAATATCATTTAAGTAAATGTTTTTAATATTTGTTATTTCATTTACTTAAGATATTATTCATAAATAAGCAAATACCCCCTATTTGAATCCAATAAAAATAGTTTAAAAATCAAATTCCAAAAGGATAAAAAGTCAACCCCCCAGTCCAAGAACAAAAACTGGATTTTGGTTATAGGGACGATTTTCAACTTTTAAATACTAGGGTTTTTCTCAATTATGAAAATTTTATAAATTCTATCATGTTAAAACATTGCTAAAATCCAAAAGTCCGGTAAAAAAATATTTTGTTTTGATATTCATAAAATTATTTTCATTCAGGCGATTTTAACAGTATTCGCGCACTTAAAAATAAGTTTGACTGAAGCATAACTTTGTCATTGCAACTCAGATTTAAGTAATCTTAGACTTGTTAGAAAACTGGTTTTATATTATAACTAATACAAAAAGTCTCATTTAAAAATAAAATCATTTGACCAGTCAAACTTATTATAGAATAAGAGCATTTCTCTAAATGTTGATTTTTTATAACTTAATATGACTTAATGTTAATTTTTTATGATTTGATGTGGCTAAATATTGATTTTTAATGACTTGATGTGGTTTAATCTTGATTTTTTATGATACAAGGTATATATAACTTACTAAATAATGTTAGAAAATAGGAAAAATAAAAAATAACACTTGTTCGCCTTAAGGCGGGCGCCTTCTCGCCTAAGCGCTTAGACAACCCTCCACCGCCTTGGTTTGCCTTGGCGCCGTGACAACTATGATCTGTCCTTTTCGTCAATTTTAATTTTCACTTCATTCCCCCCCCCTTCTTCAGTTATGTGCCCCATTCATTCTCCCTTTTCTCTGTTTAGACCATAGTTCTTCCTACTTTGTTTTGTGGGATCCATGTAACCAATCCCATTAAGTTGGGATAAGGCTTAGTTTGTTGTTGTAATGTCCTGAAAGAGGCTGAGACTAAGAGAGTCTGACACAGGTGAGAGACCTGAGCTGAGAGAGCCACTTCTCCCCTTCTTCCTTTGTCAATCAATTCTCCCTTTCACCTTTTCTTAATTCTTATGTTTCTGAGTGATAATTGTGTTTCCTGAGACCTATTGAAAACCTCTTGAAACCCCAACATGATTGCTGATTGTAGTTGTTGTTCTGAGAAGGCCATTAAGACCTGCGGCTACCTATTCTAGAGATTTTCTGGGCAGCAGTGTTGTTGCCATATCTTCTAGGTCCTTGGGCCATTAAAACCATCTTTTGAGGACCATCAGGCCCCATCTAAAGGCCACTCAACCAGGGGCCCATCTGTGGCCAGATTGCTGAGATACAAGAAACCACCCAGATTTGACCTAAATCAAGATTTCTCCCAACTGGTTATACAGCCATCAGCTCAGGCTCATCTTTTGGGGTTTTCTTGAGGCTTCTATAAGCCTCACTCGACCAGGGTTACAGCTCTATATGAGCTCTCTTCTGTGAGTTGTCTGAATTCTTTGTTTTAACCTCAATCTCCAAGATTTATGGAAATCTGTATTCTGTCCAGATTAGTAGCCTGATTATTCTGGGGTTGATTACCTACTGTTAGGACTTGGTTTGATTGATGTTTAAGTCTTAAATACTGTCTGGGCATTGGTGATTTGTTTACCATTTTTTTCTGGAGTTTTTTCTCTATTCTGCCCTAGCCGATTGGCTGTTGTTCTAGGTTTCTGCCACTGATTTGGGGGTTATTGTTACTGATATCAGTAGCATTTGTATTGTTCTTGAGGTTGTTCGCTGATTCTACTTGGGGTTGGGTGATGTAGATCCACATTATGGAAGGAAATATGAGAGGAAGAAGGGTCCAGCCTTAGTCCACCTAAGTGGCTAGGGTCCAGCCAAGAAGCCAGCTGAACCCCTACTTGGTCCACCTGAGTGGCTAAGTACAAATAAGGGCCAATTGGGCCCATCGGCTAGGGGAATAATTAGTAGTTGTTTTTAATTAATTAGTGGGCCATTGGGCCCATCGAGTTGAGTAAGTGGTATGTCGAGTCCAAATTGTCTTAGGACTCTTATTTGTTTTCCACATAGGTTTATATTCCTAGTCCAATTTTGAATTCCTAGTTGTAGTAGGAGTGTCTAGTCCTATTGGGAAACTAACTCCTAGTAGTAGTTTGATTGCTATTCTGCCCTCTATAAATAGAGGAGCCTATGTACTCATAATTTCAGATTTGAATAAAGAATAATTGCAGTCAATTGCTTAGAACAGCCAGGATAGCTGTGGGTGAGAAGCCCAGGCCGAGACAGCCGCTCCTCCCCCACTTTTCCCTTTGTTTCTTCTTGGTTAAGGCTTTCTATTTTATCCTAAAGTTACTGTTGTTGAAGTATACGACTGTTGTGAATATTCAGAAGTTCAGATCTGTCCAAGTTACAAACCAGGTTTGATTATCTCTCCTGAAGCCTGCGATTATTTCTCCTAGGTCAGAAAATCAAGAAAGCTTGTAACTTCACAACCAACCGTCATAATCCTCTCAACTTTGGCGGTTTTTGTACCCTCCCTAGGGACTATCTACGCCCAAGAGTGCAGCTCAATCGAACTCCTATAGACCTGGCCGCACCTCTCTCTCTCTCCAGCTCTATAGCAGGTCTTTCTCTCTCCTATCGGGTTGTGTTTTGGGCTGGTTTTGCTCCTATATGGGTATTGTATCCTTGGGGGTTTATTTGAAGGTCTTATTTCTTTGTTTCCTGATCCTATTTGTATTGTTTGGGGTTATAAATTGCTGGGATAGTTTCTTGTAATATACTCCTGCATTAAGTGGTATCAGAGCTATGGCTCAGACAGAAGAACCCCAACCCACCCTTCAAGATGTGATGAAAGCAATCCAAGCCTTGTCTATGAGGTTGGATGGACATGACCAATAGTTGGCTGACCTAAAAGAGAGTACTGCTGCCCACTCTAACACCCAACCAACTGTTGCCCAAACTAATGTTCAACCTGCTATTAATTGCATTGGTAATGTTCCCAGAAGAGTCACTATGCAACCTAGAAGGAATGTCCCAGCTCAGAATGATGAGTATGATGAGTATGACAATCAGCTTTATCAGCCTGACGATACGTACAAGGTCAAGTTAGAATTGAAAGAGTACAATGGGAGGCACGATCCCCTCTACTACTAGGACTGGGTAACTTCTTTTGATGACTACTTCCGATGGTACCGTAAACCTGAAGAAAGGAAAGTTCAATTAGTTGTCACTAAGTTAATTGGTGGAGCTAAGGATTGGTGGAGGAATGAAGAGAATAGGCTGATCCGCAGTCGTCAGATGCCTCACAATAAGGAAGACTTGAAATTTATCCTTAACGATAGATTCTTGCCACCTACCTACCGACGTCGATTCTACAACATGCTGAATACTCTCAGGCAAAGTACTATGACTGTAGGAGATTATGTTAATCGTTTTAATGAACTGCTTTCACGAACAGGTGCCCATAAAGAAGATGAAGAACTGCTCATATCCCGTTTCAAACTGGGGTTAAGGTATGATATTCGTGAGAAGCTTGGCGTGATCAAGATACCCTCCTTAAGCACTTGTTTTGACAAATCACTAAAAGCAGAGGATCTAATCAAAACAACCTCTAAAAGGTACATCCAGCCAACTGACAACAAAAAGCCTTATGGATTTCCTACCCGAGCTCCACAAGATACACAGGATAAGGGGAAGGCTCCAATGGGAAGGGAGAGTGGATCTGTGACATGCTACAGTTGTGGAAAGACTAGACACACGGCAAAATTCTGCCCTAAGCGGGGACGATCCAACTCTGTCATCAGTGCCATAGAATCTAATCCGGATTTACATATCCACGAACCTCAGGATGACGATTGGACTGTTAATGTTGCAGTTGAAGGAGAGGAGGATGAACTGGAAGATGAGCTTACACCAGAGAATGATGATCCTCATGCCTATGTCAATGTGGTTGCAAAAATCCTAGTGTCTGAAACTAAGGGTGAAGACTGGAAGAGGCACAATATCTTCTACACCTTAATGTCTAGTGGACCTCACAAAGCTCAAGTGACTGTGGACAGTGGAAGTTGTGTGAATGTAGTATCTCAAGCCTTTGTCATTGACGGAAAGCTTAAGACTGAATCCCCTCCACAGCCATATAAGGTATCTCTTCTAGACAGCAACACCATAGCTGTAACTCAACGGTGTTCAGTCCCATTGAAGGTCTTAGATTATGAAGAAAGTGTATGGTGTGATGTCATCCCCATGGTCCTCACTGATGTACTACTTGGAAGGCCTTGGTTATATGACAACAATATGCTAGTGGGAGGTACTAAGAACCAATGCATCTTCGATCACAAAGGAAAACCATTCATTCTAAACCCACTCAACATACCTCAGGTAAAAGACAAGTTAAGGGGTGCCCAACTAAGGAGACAACATGTCTTAAAGAATGTTGCTAAGACCTCTTCCAAAACAACCACTAAGCAAAATAAGCAACCATGCAAAGAAAATTTCAACAAGAAAAACACTGTGGACAACAAGCTATGCGTGCTGCCCCATAGAGAATTCTTGACCCTTGGTGAAGAAACTGGCCTAATCATAGCTCTTGTTACTAAGGCTGTTGAACCAGTGATAGTGGTCAAACATCCCCCACAAATCAAAGAGTTACTTGTTGATTTTTCAGATTTGGTGCCAGAGGAATTGCCTGATAAACTACCATCGATGAGGGATATTCAGCATGCCATTGACCTTGTGCCTGGGTCAGTACTCCCTAATCTGCCCACTTACCGTCTCAGTCCTACAGAGCATGGCGAGCTCAAGAGGCAAGTGGATGATTTATTAAAGAAAGGGTTCTTGGTTGAGAGTATGAGTCCATGCGAAGAACCAGCCCTATTGACACCAAAGAAAGACGGATCATGGTGTGTGTGCATTGACAGCTGGGCCATTAACAAAATCATGGTAAAGTACAGATTTCCTATTCCTCGTTTGGATGATATGCTTGACATGTTGACAGGAGCCTCCATCTTTTCAAAGATTGATCTACGGAGTGGCTACCATCAAATTCGAATCCGTCCAGGGGATGAATGGAAAACAGCCTTCAAAACAAAAGAAGGTCTGTATGAGTGGAAGGTTATGCCTTTTGGCCTCCCCAATGCACCTAGCACTTTCATGAAGGTGATGACACATGTACTACGACCCTTCATCAGTAAATTTCTTGTAGTGTACTTTGATGACATACTAACATACAGCAAAGCACAAAATGAACACTTGGAGCATCTGAGACGTGTCATGAGAGTACTACGGGCAGAAAAGTTATACATCAACTTGAAGAGATGTTCCTTTATGCTGCCCAAGGTCATCTTCCTTGGTTTTATTGTGTCTTCACAAGGCATAGAAACTGATCCGGAGAAGGTAAAAAGTGTCGTTGATTGGCCTATTCCAAAGACCTTAACCGAAGTTCGTAGCTTTCACAGTCTTGCTTCATTTTACCGACGATTCATTCGGAATTTCAGCGCCGTTGTAGCCCCAATTACAGAATGCACAAAAGGGGAAAAAGTCCCATTTCAGTGGACTCCGGCAGCCACTAAAGCTTTCAACTTGATCAAACAAAAGATGACAGAAGCACCAGTGCTTAGACTACCCAATTTTGATCTTATGTTTGAAGTGGCTACTGATGCATCCCATGTTGGGATAGGAGGAGTGCTTATGCAAGAGGGCCATCCGATTGCCTTCTACGGTGAAAAGTTGAATGATGCAAAAAGAAGGTATTCTACCTATGATTTAGAACTCTATGCCATTGTTCAAATCCTCAAGCATTGGAGGCATTACTTAATTGGCAAAGAGTTTGTGCTCTATTCGGATCATGAAGCACTCAAATACTTGCACTCACAAAAGACCATTAGTGATCGGCATGCTAAATGGATCTCATACTTGCAAGGATACATACTTGCTCTCAAGTACAAAGCTGGGAAGGAGAATCAACTTGCTGATGCACTTAGTCGAAAGGTGATGATGATGAACACCTTCACAGTACAAAGTGCAGGAGTGGAACACATTAAAGAAGAGTACATTAGTGATGCTGATTTTTCAAAAGTATTCAACAACCTACAAGGAGGACGGGATGACAAATTCGCTATACATGATGGGTATCTTTTCAAAGGCACTCACCTCTGCATCCTAAACACCTCTTTGAGACATCACTTGATTTAAGAGCTACATGGAGGAGGAATGGGTGGACACTTTGGCAAGGACAAAACATACTTCATGATGAAAGACTTATACTTTTGGCCTCAACTCTTAAAGGATGTGCAACATGTGATACAGAGATGCCGCACTTGTCAACTTGCTAAAGGAGAAAAGAAGAATACAGGATTGTACACACCGTTGCCCGTTCAACATGCACCTTGGCAAGACATAAGCATGGATTTTGTCCTAGGCTTACCACCTACACGGGAAAGGTATGATTCCATATTTGTGGTAGTAGATCATTTCTCCAAGATGGCACACTTTATCCCGTGCAAGAAGACTCTTGATGCAAGTCACTTGGCCAAACTCTTTTTCAAAGAGATAGTGCGCATACATGGTATACCACAGACAATTGTTTCAGATAGGGATGTCAAGTTCATGAGCTACTTCTGGAAGACTCTATGGCTGAAAACAAATACTAAACTCAAGTTTTCCACTGCATTCCATCCTCAAACAGACGGACAGATGGAAGTGGTGAACAGAAGTCTTGGCAACTTACTCTGATGTCTAGTCCGAGACTATGAAAAGACTTGGCCATCTATACTGGATATTGCTGAATTCGCCTATAATATTTCTGTCAACCGCACCACAGGTCGTACACCATTTGAGATTGTCCTTGGACTGCAGCCTCAACGACTGGTTGACTTGGTACCTTTGCTACCTCAGGCCCATATTAGTGTAGAAGCCGATGAGTTCCTTAGACACATCACGGAGGTACATGCTAATGTTCGTCGTCGCATCGCTGTTAGCAATGACAGATACCAAGCAACTGCCAATCGACATCGTTGCTACGTGGAATTTCAACCTAGTGATTTGGTAATGGTTCGAATTCCACCTGAGAGGTTTCCTCCTGGTACAGTGCACAAGCTCCATCCTCGGAACATGGGTCACTACAAGGTCTTGAAGCGCATTGGCACTAATGCTTACATGCTAGAGCTACCTCCTACTCTGAAGATCAACAATGTCTTCAATGTAGCTGATCTGACGATATATTTGGGACACCATTTTGATGACGGTGACACTGAACACACCCTCAAACTTCCTCAATTTACAAACCCTAAAGATTATGTCATCGAAAATGTTCTCAACAACAAGTTCACCACAGTTCGTGCGGGCAAAGGGTACTACTCCTTCCTCATTAAATGGAAAGGTCGACCACGAGAGGATTGTACTTGGATCTATGCCGATGACTTTCAACGCCTTGACATGGACCTCTATGAGCACTACATGTCCCTTACCCATTCATCAGAGTTGAATGATTCTAAGAAAGGAGGAGCTAATGTAGATCCACATTATGAAAAGAAATATGAGAGGAAGAAGGGTCCAGCCTTAGTCCACCTAAGTGGCTAGGGTCCAGCCAAGAAGCCAGTCGAACCCCTACTTGGTCCACCTGAGTGGCTAAGTACAAATAAGGGCCAATTGGGCCTATCGGCTAGGGGAATAATTAGTAGTTGTTTTTAATTACTTAGTGGGCCATTGGGCCCATTGAGTTGAGTAAGTGGTATGTCAAGTCCAAATTGTCTTAAGACTCTATTTGTTTTCCACATAGGTTTATTATTCCTAGTCCAATTTTGAATTTCTAGTTGTAGTAGGAGTGTCTAGTCCTATTGGGAAACTAACTCCTAGTAGTAGTTTGATTGCTATTCTGCCCTCTATAAATAGAGGAGCCTATGTACTCATAATTTCAGATTTGAATAAAGAATAATTGCAGTCAATTGCTTAGAACAGCCGGGATAGCTGTGGGTGAGAAGCCCAGGCCGAGACAGCCGCTCCTCCCCCACTTTTCCCTTTGTTTCTTCTTGGTTAAAGCTTTCTATTTTATCCTAAAGTTACTGTTGTTGAAGTATACGACTGTTGTGAATATTCAGAAGTTCAGATCTGTCCAAGTTACAAACCAGATTTGATTCTCTCTCCTGAAGCCTGAGATTATTTCTCCTAGGTCAAAAAATCAAGAAAGCTTGTAACTTCACAACCAGCTGTCAGAATCCTCTCAACTTTAGCGGTTTTTGTACCCTCCCTAGGGACTATCTACGCCCGAGAGTGCAGCTCAATCGGACTCCTACAGACCTGGCCGCACCTCTCTCTCTCCAGCTCTATAGCAAGTCTTTCTCTCTCTTATCGGGTTGTGTTTTGGGCTGATTTTGCTCCTATATGGGTATTGTATCCTTGGGGGTTTATTTGAAGGTCTTATTTCTTTGTTTCCTGATCCTATTTGTATTGTTTGGGGTTATAAATTGCTGGGGTAGTTTCTTGTAATCCACTCCTACATTATTGGGTAGCTATACCTAGCCTTACATTATTTTAGTTTCAGGGATAGGAATTAGGGGTTTTCAATTTTAGGTTTTGTTGTGGTGTAAGATTTATCCATTGTAAACACATTTTTCGAAAAGAGAGAAGAGCATATATCCTTCAAAAGTGGAAAATATAATAGCCAAATAGACTTCTTTTTAACTAGATGAGTAGAAAAGTTATCATATAAAGATTGTAAATCATACTAGGGGAGAGCTTAGCCATGCAACATAGATTAATGACCTTAGATATGTGCTTTAAAGTGCCGAATTGTACGAGATGTGAACCTATTTGCACTAGGATAAGATGGAGGAACTTAAAAGTTGAAAAATTAAAGACATTTACTGATAAATTAGTATCACATGGAAGGTGGGATTTAGATGATGACCCAGTATAATGTGGAATGAGATGGCCAATTATATTCAAAATACAGCTACAAATGTTCTAGGTGAATATAAAGGAATACAAAACTCATCTAGGGATTCTTGGTGGGTGGGGGGTGAGGAAGTTCAAATAGAAATTAAGGCTAAGAAATCCAGTTTTAAAACTTCGCAAAGAACAAAAGATGAAGAGGATTTCAAAAGGTATAAATCTAATAGAAACGAAATTAAAAAGATAACTGGGAAAGCAAAGGCTACGAAATATGAGGATCTTCATATCAAATTAGGCACAAAGGTAGGGGAACAAGGTATCTATAAACTAGCCAAATTGAGGGTAAGGAAAAGTATAGATTCAACCATACTCAATGTATTAAAAGTAAGGATGGCAATATTTTAATAGTTTACTCCCTGTTGATTCTCAGGTACAGGTAACTCTTGAATGTATGAACCCTATCTCTCTTTAATTTTTGCTTTATTGTTTCTTTAAGCTTTTATATTATTTCTATAGTTTACTTAATGAAATAATACAAATAGTAGTAACTTAGAAGGGTATAATAACCATCAAGACACTACAAATCATAGATATATACGGAAGATTAGGGTGGCAGGTGGCTGAAGTAAAAGAAGCCTTGGGAAAGATGAAAATAGGTAAAGTAGCAGACCCAAATGGTATCCAAATAGAAATTTGGAAGAGTCCAGGATTTTGTGGATTATCGTGACGAAATAGGTTGTTTAATAAGATTTTGAGCACAAGGAAAATGTCGGACGGATGGAGAATAAGCATTATGGTGCCGATTTATGAAAAAATGAAGGTGATATTCAAAGATGTGATAATTATGGAGGAATTAAACTCATGAGTCATTCTATGAAATTATAGGAGAAAGTAATTAAAGCTCACCTGAGATATATGGAAGATTAGGGTGGCAGGTGGCTGAAGTAAAAGAAGCCTTGGAAAAGATGAAAATAGGTAAAGTAGCAGACCCAAATGGTATCCAAATAGAAATTTGGAAGAGTCCAGGATTTTGTGGATTATCGTGACGAAATAGGTTGTTTAATAAGATTTTGAGCACAAGGAAAATGTCGGACAGATGGAGAATAAGCATTATGGTGCCAATTTATGAAAAAATAAAGGTGATATTCAAAGATGTGATAATTATGGAGGAATTAAACTCATGATTCATTCTATGAAATTATAAGAGAAAGTAATTAAAGCTCACCTGAGACATGAAACTAATATTTCAGTAACCAATTTGATACCGAAGCTATTTAATACTTAGGATACTAATGGGAAGGTCTCACGCATATAGGAAAGATCTTCATATGGTCTTCATTGATTTAAAAAAATAAATAAATAAATAAAATAAAATAAAAAATCCTATGATAAAATTCCTAGAGAGTTAATTTGGCAAGTTTTAGAGAAGAAAAATGTCTCGAGTAAATATGTAGATATAATTAAAGATATGTATCATGATGTAACGACTAGCATGAGAACTATGAGAGGACAAGGTAGTTGATGCAGAATAGAGGCTGAACCGGGTTGACCCTTCAAGCAATCTCAACCTAGACGAACCGAGTCCGGTTGGGTTTTTGGGTTCAACTGGATATCTTAGGAATTATTTTATTTAGGAGAGAATAAGTTATTTTTATTTGGGAAGATATATAATCTTTTTATTTCGGGCAGTTGTTAGACAAGTAAGGAGTTACAAATTTGAGTTTTATTTTGTTTTTAATTTCATTAGTTAGACCTTAGGAAGCAATTAGAAGTTGCTAGTTTAGTTTTAGATTTTAATTTCAGTTTATATAAAGCCATGAAACCCAAGTTATTGGACAGATTTGAGAATGGATTGAATGAGTGGTTGATTGAGCCAGGTAGGTACTTCACAATGGCCGTGTGACCTCTTCTCCCACCCCCCACCCCCCACCCCCCACCCCTATGCGATTATCTCTCCTCTCTCCTCTCTTTCTTCTTATTTTCTGATCTTACCCTTCCCTGTTTCTGGGCAGTTACCAGCAGCCTTGATTGTTAAAGTCAATCCCCATTGATACCCCTCAGATGAGCTTGAGATTTTGGGTGTGAGGACCTCTATCCTAGGCGACTTGAACCTTAGAACTTCAGCCCTAAAGACCCTTCCTGTGGTGAGGAACAAGACCTGCAACATAGCTGAAACCCAAACCTTCCGCCAGGTTTAGTTCAGTGGTCTAATACTCCTCTTTCAATTGGGCTTTTGGGTGTCCATTAGTGGGATTCAAGAGGCCTACTAGTGAAGAACCTTCGCCTGAAACGTCAGCCTGAATCGTGCTCTTATGGCTGAGATCTCCCTTTGATGGCAGGACTGGTTCTATCACTTGGTGTTCCATCGAGAAGAAGAAGAGAGGCTCTTTTGTTGCTTTTATAGCCGCTCTTTTCTCTATTAATTAGCTTGTGTCACGTACCCAGTAAGTGCTTCTTCACCATCCTCAACAAATAATTTAAATTCCCACTTGTGTCCTCTCTGTTTAACCAACCCAATTACACATTAGAAAATTCTGATTATTTACAAGAGTGTCAATCTCCTTTACAACTTCAGTTTATTTACAAAAACTGCCATCAATCTTTGATATTTGGTTATTACACTCTTGAATGGGCCCATAAGCGATCCGATTCTGGATTTTGGAACCCAGATCCGCATCAGTTGTGAATTCCAAATAACGGTTGGATTACACCAAGGTTCATCTGTAAGCTTGTATTTCTTTGCACTAATCATGAATGAGTTGACTAGAGACATCTTGTATCCGATCCCTCGGTGTATGCTTTTTATAAGAGATATTATGTTGGCTAATGAAACAAATGCTGGGATAAATGTAAAGTTGGATTTATGGGGATCAACACTAAACAAAAGGGAGGGCCTTGGTGCAACGGTAAGGTTGTTCCATTTTTACTTAGTGGTCACAAGTTCAAGTCGGAAAATAGCCTCTCCACTAAGTGGAGGTAAGGTTGCGTACATTATGCCCCTCCCTGGACCCCACGATGGTAGAAGCCTCATGCACTGGGTACATTCTCTTTTAACATTGAAATTAAAAGGTTATACAGTAAGTAGAACAAAAAATGAGTTTATAATGAGTAACTTTAGCGACAATAGGACTGAGAGTGGGGTGGTGAAAATTGATGATATGGAGCTACCCCAAAGTGATAACTTTAGATACATAAGTTCAATCATGAATAAAGGAGAAGTAGAGGATGATAATGTTCAAAGAATTAGAATAAGGTGGATGAAATGGAGGGGTGCATTTGGAATGTTGTGTGATCGACGTATCTCTTCAAAACTCAAAAGGAAATTTTATAGAACAATTATATGACTAGCAATGACGTACAGAGCTAAATGTTGGGCAGTAACGAAAAAACATGTAAACAAACTTCATGTGGCTGAAATGAGGATGTTTCAGAGGATGCGTGGTAAAACTAGGAAAGATAAAATAAAGAATGAACAAATTAGAGCAAACCTAGGGTTTCCATATTCATGATAAGTTGCAAGAAACCTGTCTAAAGTGGCATGGACATGTGCAACAGAGGCCTTCGAGTGCTCTAGTTCAAAGAAGTGATTTCAAATTGAAGGAGCTAAAAGAGCTAGAGGTAGGCCTAAAATAACCATAGAAGAAGTAGTGAAGAAAGACATATATAGTTTGTATGGCTTTGAATAGAGTGGACTAGAGTCAATGGACCCCATTTAGTTGGGATAAGGGTCAGTGAGTTGTTATCTATTTTGTAGATTTATGACTAATTAATAAATAACTAAAAATATAATTACATGCAAACCGAAGATGCAGGACCAAGATCTCATCTCAAGTATTAAAATCAACACATTTAAATATAAAATGAAAAAAAAAAAAAAGGGGATTAAAATGAGGATTTATCTCAGATTTCAAGGGATATCCTCACATCTTGCTTTTTTTAGCATTTTTTCCCCTAAACAATCTTGTAGATGGATTTCACAAGTTTCAGGAAAAATGAAACAAGTGTGTTCAAAAAATATATTGGGGACTAGATGGTTTTCGCTTTTCAAGTTAAAACCGAAACTTCCGATCCAGACTACTTCGCTGGTCGTATTTGATCCAAACCAGTCTGTTTCTCGCTACAACCCTCACCCAGCTGTGTTCCGAATAGCAATCTTGTGATTTCATTATTCCATCACACTTACAAACTTCACCATTCTACTACTATTTGATAAAAATTCTAGAGCCATTTCCCATGCTATACAAGCAAGTTACTGCAAATTCCTGACACATCCAACAGAGCATGAATATGCAACCAAGCACAACTGATTTCTCAATATAAAAACTCCCAAACGTAGGCAGAAACCCCTGAAATCATAGTTTACAAAGCATCACCTTAGTCACCTTGTTGGTGTCACCTTGTGTCCAGGCACCCTTCAACGCCTTGGGTCGCCTAGATGCTGTGACAACTATGGTGGAAATGTGAACCCACTTTTCTATTTGATCCCCCCCACCTTCTGCCCCTTTTGGGGCAATCTATTTGATCCCTTATTATATAGATAAAGTTTATCATTTAACTTAAATTTTCACCAGAAATCAAGGCCAATTTTCCAATAGATCAACTCTATTTTATTGGACCTTTTACAGTATACGAACCAACAACCCACCTCAAGTTTAATAAGAAGATGCAAATATGTGTCCATAACGAGTACAAAACACCTACTCTAACTAAACAAACATAAGTAACTTTTCATCAACCAAGTAAAGCGACGCTTTTTAAACTATGATTAAAAAGACATAAATATTTACCAGATTAAAAAATAGATGATCACAATTATAACAAAGATGCAGTTTACCATACTGAATCAATGCTAAACTTCAGAAACTTAGTGGCCAGTAAACTAGAGAGAGAAAAAAAGAGCATATAACTTTCGAGAATAGGAAGAAACACCTAGTTAGATTAAGCCAGGCGAAATTGCTCAAGGAAAATGCCCTAAAACTATCTCCTAAATTAAAAATTGACTACAAAAATTACATATGTATATTCAAAATCAATGAGAAACCATCTCATATCTCAAATTTTTCAACTTGAATACAGGAAACCAAAAAACCCATCCACCGAATCAGGCAATTTACCCAGAAAAGAACAACAATAAGGGAGAATCGAAAAAGCCAAAAAGTTTACTTAGCTAACAAGAACAAAAGGAGGAAGAGGGTTAAGGGGAAAGAAGACATACCAGGAAGAGGTCGAGCAGAATGTGTTCCGGAATGGCAGAGAGATCGGAGAGATGAGAGATATTAAGGATAGCGGAGTCAATGGCGAGGGAAAGAAGGGAAGGTGATATTCTCATTCACACATTTATCTATATGCCTTCCCCTTCTCTCTGCGTCGAAAACTGAAAAAATACACTAAAGAATTGGCCCGACTTCTACTTGGCCTGTTGGCTGCCTCGATCCCCCGAAGCTGCAGACTATTTTGCCATTCTCTCCCTCCCACTTTGGTTGATCTTAGGCGTCTATGGTAAGCCAACACCTGTCGGAGATTCTTACCCATTTATTTGGCTATTTATGGGATATTGGATACATTTGTCTGATTTCTACCCAAAAAAAACAGATAAATTTGTTTGATAAGGGTACTTGTTGCCCAAGGTGTGGGTTACATTGGTTTTGACTTTTGACTTTGCCTTTTTTTCATATAGGGAGATCTGAGAATATTGTAGCTTATGTCATCTCTAAATGGGTAGTTCTCTGTCCTCAAGGGTTTCGGAATTTCATCTTTTTCGAGGATATTTTAATAATTATAGGTAAATTTTCAGCCTCTGTGAATTAAAATAAAATTTTGGGAAAAGGAATGTTTGGGAGTGTAGCTATGCGTCCTAACTGAGGATGGGGTGATATGACCACTCCACCCCCAATGAAAGGCACAAATCTCTCCTTTATTGATACTTCTTTGTGGGTTTTCATTGGCCCCATGCTGATGTAGGGACTACACTCTCAAATGAAAACTCATCCCTTAGAATTTTCAAAATAATTTACATATAACTTATCAGTACATTAATTTCAAGCGTTATCTCAATAATGATTGTGTCAAGAGGCTCCCAAATTTTTAAATTATTTGGAAGGCTGCTTTTCCAAAGTTACTTTTTTCTAACATTGATGGTGACATGGTTTAGAGGATGCTCAAGGGGTTATTGAGACAGTTACTTTCAATGATTCTTATCAAGTGTGAAGCTGAGGCTAATTTGGAATACCAAATGGCTCTTTTGTTGCAAGGGAAGATTGTGTGTTGGAGATGGCAAGGATGTTCAAGAGGTTATTGAGACGGTTACTTTCAATGATTCTTATTAAGTGTGAAGCTGAGGCTAATCATGGGTATGCTAGCAGTGCAGGTGTTATCAGAAATTGCAATGGTGTTCCTCTTGGAAGTTTCTCTTCCTATTTATATATCATACAAACTTCATCACTAAATTTACAGCTTTTTTCTTTGGCCTAGCTTGATCTTGCAAAGGAAAAAGATATTTGGTGGTTGTGGATTGAGAGTCTCAAGTGTTGTAGTTTACAGTATTATTAATCATTCCATTCTCTTGAAGTTCCAACAGTAGTGGTCCTATTATAAGTCTTTTCTTGACTCTATCATATAGAGGATCTCTCATTGTTAAAAAGAGCAAATCCCGTGGTTGATTTGTTGGCTAAGAAATGTGTCTCTTCAAGCCTCTTTTATATTGGCATCATGTCCAAGGTTTATTAATCAAGACATTCCTTGGGATTCTCAAGATAGACCATGGTTTGAATAATGACGTTTCCATTGTCTCAAGCTTCCTGCTGATGGCCATGACAGGTGGATTAGTGAAAGAATCTATTGGTCTTATGCTATGCTGATTGTGACGTCATAGGTGGTGTGTTACAAGACGTGGATGTATTTATTTTTTATCCCAATTGGGTCTTGTGTTGATGTAATTATTAAATCTTTTTCAGCCTTAATATATCTATTTGCTGACCTTCAGAGAGGAAAAAAAAGAGTTACCATTGTCCATGTGAAATGACAAGATTTATCTTCGTTGAAAAAAGAAGTGCGTTATACTAAAAGAGTAAAAGAGCAAAGTAACAATTTCTTTTCTCCAATCTTGATTGCAATAAGATTTTTCCATTAATAATATTTAATCTTGATCCCATTATAATTTAAAAGGGAAAAAGAATGTTACATGATCACATGACCCCTACACCTAGACACAAGAGTGCAAAAAATTGCCGTCTCCCTCTCTATGAAATTAAAAATTATATATATCTTAGTGCCCTTACTCATGGTCTCATCGATGCAGGGGCCAGCGACCAGGTAGCTAACTCTTATCCAGATTTAATGTCACCATTAACTTCTCATAACCGCCACAAATAAAATGATTCAAATTGGCCCAAGCATGATGTCCGTAAAACCCCTACTAATCATTTGTTGAGGCACATTTAGAGTTGGTTCGGTGGCGGTTGGTCCATCCAACCGTAATACCTTTTAGTGTGGTTGCTTAGGATTTCGAGGTGGTTTGGAATTACTGCTAAAACTAAGATTTCTTGTGAAAAATAATATTTAGTTGGAGCCTTTAAATTATGCCTTTAGGGGCAAGCATCAATGGGAACTGTTTTATTGTCATATAAGGGAGAATTTTTAGTTGCAGAAGTTTTTATTAAGTATGGAAAAGTTGTGGCTCTATTTGTTTGCAAGTAAAGAGAAGTAAAGATAGGAGAGGTTTAAAGTCGTGATTGTATAACATATCTAAAACTCTTTATCATATTTGGTAAAGGAAAAAGGTTGGGTACGTATGCTGTTGATATCAAGTATGCTAGCATCCATTGTGTCTATATCTCTCTTCCCTTTTGATGAAATGACCCTCATATCCTTTCTGAATGATACTCCATCATGTGATCCTATTGGTGCTATCCGCTAGCATACTTGATATTGACGGCATACATATCCCTTTCCCTTTATTTTCCTTGTAACCAAATGGATTACAAAAGTTCCCACTTTTGTATTGATTTGATTTCACTTCCTTTTCTTTTCCTTTATTTTCCTTGTAAATCTCTTTGTGTCTGCTTTTTTTTTTGTTTTCCTTTTCTTCTCATTGATCATATATATATACGCTCTTGTGTGGTGCATACGATTTCATATGATGCTCAGATTTGAAATAGTACGTTGTTTCACCACCCCAACATATCCGGCTCCCTTGGGCAGGGCCACAGCCATCAGAGCCTTCACATTATTAGCATGGTCTTGGAATCTGCTGTATTAATTCAAACTTAATCTCTCCATTGCAAATCAAAGATTGAACTAGAACTTAATGCTATGAGGAACCTAATCCTTGACTGCCTTTCTTTGTCTTCCAAACCTCATGATCTTACCATTGCTCTTAAAATCTAGATCAACGACTTGTCACCAGGGAAAGATCATTCACCCTCTAGTATGGCTGCCTCATTTAATAATTTTTATTTCAAATTTCATCTTGAAATTTTTTTACTTTATTTTCTGTTAAGCTTGTCTCGAATTCTTGACCCATTTTGAAAAATGATTCACTTCGACATATTTTGGTGGCGACCCGAATGAGAAGTTTTTCTGAAATCTGTGATGGAAGCAGAGGGGTATAGTTCAACCACTGATCGACCGTGACCCGATGGATTGATCTGCGACTTAGAAGAGTATATAATATACTATCGTCTTGTTGAGCAAGTCATTGTAATTTGGGGTTTTTCGAGCTAAGGTTTCTGGGCGAGTTTTCTCACCGTTGCTTGGGTGTATTCTCTCTTTTACTTAATGAAACATTTTCTTCTTCGCCCAAGGATATAGCATACCACATCGGTGTGTGAATCTCATTAAATCTCTGAGCATTATGTGGATCTTTCTTTGTTTATTTTCATATTAGTTGGTGTTTACTCTAAATTTTTCCATTACTCCTTGTGCTTTCTAATCTGACTGCTTTTATAGATCTTTTATGCTCTTTACTTTTTCTTTTTCAACCATAATTATCTTGTGTTAAAATCTTCGTGGAATCCATAGAGCTTTTATGAAAAATGCTTATTGCATCATTGCAAAAACTTACAACTTGATATTATTTTCCTTTGTGAGACTAAATGCACGGATCACACCAGTTTCAATCTTCCTTCCCTTTTTTCACTCCTACAATTCTCGTTGGTTTGTTAACAATATTGGAGAGAGAGAGAGAGAGAGAGGAGGAATGGATGGCCTATGGATGCTATCCTCCCATTTTATCAACTTTTCTAAGATTGAGATTTTCCCTCACTACATTGCTTTGATCACCTTGGACTACATATGGGGTAACTGATGTCTCATCTGCATCTATGCACCCCATAGGTGACCCCTAGAGTGGTTTCCGGCATAGCCTACACCATTACCTCTCTAATCTAACCATACCCTTCCTTCATATTAAAGACTCTAATGAGATTCTATCTTCTTTGGACAAGGTGGGGTGATCCCCTTTCCACCTATCTTCTTCTGCCGTTGTGTCATATTAAAACTCTGAGTCTCGATCACCTAATCTGATAAGAAAAAACCTCCTAGATTAATTAAAGATTGCTTAGACAGGAGTTTTGCCAACCCTACTTGGGCCTCTCTTTTCCCTTTTGAATCCCTTTCTGAGCTCCCCTCTCCAAGATCCGACCACAACCCCATTTTTTCTTAAATTAGTGGGGACTCAACTATCTTTCAAAAAATTATTCCATTTTCAAGAAGCTTGGACTTTTCAGCGAGATTTCAACTCTTTATGTGCTTCCAATTGGGACTGCTCTTCCTCATGTAATTTAATGTGTAAACTCAGTAGCTTCAGTTGTTTTCTCTCCTCATGGAATCGTTCAGCGTTTGGCCATGTAGACCTTCTTAGATCTGAGTTGTTCAATAAATTTATAAGGAAATATCACTCTCCTCCCCTAAACTATGGCTAAATATCAATTTCGATGGCCACATAGCCCAAATTGACCTCGTTTTTTTTTTTTTTGAGAAAAAGAAATATTTCATAGACAATAACGATGTTGTAGCCTGACAAAAGTAGCCTGAAAAGGAGAAATAAAAGAAGCAAGATGACCTTTAAGTCTGTTGTTGAGCATTTTTTATATGCAAATTAATCCAATTAATTACATCATTTAATTCCCAGAACAGGACTACTTTAGGTATTTTCTCTTATTTTCATAATTCAGGCCAAAAGTGGACTAAGTGGTGTACAAGTTTCAAATTCAGCCAAATGGTGAGTGGCCTAACACCTCCTTGCTCAACCCCCCTTGCATGGTAAAATGACATAGGACCTTGCACAAATCCCTAGGAAACCCCCTAAGAATTGGTAAAAGATGGCCAAAGACTAATAAGTATAGCAACTTTACAGGCCACCAACAGCACCTCATCAGCTGGATAGTCATCTACTGGTGACCATCGACCTGTGTATTTTACTGTACAGAACTATTTTAATTGCCTACGAGACCCGCTACGAGCATCGTGGCAAACACCCATTGTGATATCCCACTCCAAAATTATCCTATGCAATTACCCTATGAGATAAAGAGAGAAAATAAGAAAGGTAGAAAAAGAAAAAATAAAAAGAAAAGGGATTCGTGAGTAGGATTTCACCTCACATTGATTTTGAAATTAAATGAGAGGGAAGAAGGTGAGATGGAACCCACCTGTTCCCTCACCTCCCTCATTTATTGATAAACAAAAAAAAGAAAAAAAAAAGGAGAGAGAAACCGAGAGGGAGGGAGTGTGCATATGCAACTCTCCTCCAAATTAATGTTGGATTTTAAAAATAAAATAAATGAAGAAGGAAAATTTGTGTTTTTGTGTGTGTGTGTGAGAGAGAGAGAGAGTAGTAATTTGAAGAGAAAATTCAGTCGATAGAGAGAGTATACAACAAAGAGAATGAGTGAGGATGAAGGTAGGTTTAATTAAATAAAAGACATTCAGTTATATAGAAATTTAATTCACTAATTATGAACTAATTGAAATGCAAAAGAAGAAAAAGAAAGATATATAAAAGGAAGAAAATAGAAATTTAATTCACTAATTATGAACTAATTGAAATGCAAAAGAAGAAAAAGAAAGATATATAAAAGGAAGAAAAAGAAAGAAAAAACAAAAGTCAGAGGGAGCTCCAAGAAGGAGATGGAAGAGAGACCGAGAGCCAGGAAGTGGGATGAGAAAGCAATGATTAGGGACGGTTTGTATATAGGTAGCTGTACCCAGTGTAAGTGGACTATGTCATAATTCACCTGATATGTATGAGATTCTTTATAGTATATATGTATGTATTTTTATATATGAAAAGTAGTTTTAAAGCACAGTTCATAAAAGATGTTTTAAAGCATAGTTTCATATCTGCCAAGAAACGTGGAGGTGAGACCCCAGGTCAAAATACTACCCAGATCCTTTGAGCTCAAGAGCAAGACAAGGGAGAAGAGATGAAATAGGTCAATAAACTACACGGTGTGATGTTCTCGCATGAGAAAAGAGGTCCTGGTAAGTTTAATCTTGGATCAGCTGCTGAATTCCAGGCAATGGTTGATGCGTGTGAATTGCTTTCTATCCCTTCTCAGGGAAAGAAATTCACTTGGACTAATAACCGTCGAAGGGGTCATGCAGTTGCAGTGTTGGATCGGAGTTTTTGTAATGGGAAGTGGATAGATGTGTTTAGAAATGTGAAGCAGCGTGTTTTGGTGTCTTCGGTATCAGATCATGCTCCTTTAATGGTTGTCTCTGATGATGTTCAAAGACCTACAAATATCCCCTTTAGATTCCATAGCTTTTGGATGGAAAATGATCAATTTATCTCTGTGGTTGAGGAACCTTGGAAAACTTCGATAGGGGGTAATCCAATTTTTGTTCTGGCACAAAAATTAAAGCAGGTCAAGGAGAATTTAAAGGTTTGGGCGAGGGCCAATTTTCCTAACCTGAATGATGAGGTCGATAAAGCAAAGCTGGAATTAAAGAAGGTTCAAGATATGATAGAGGTGGCTGGGATGAATGATGAATTATTTAACAGAGAGGCAGATGCAAAAACAGTATTATTGAAGGCCAACCAAATGTACGAGAAGTTGTGGGCTGAAAAAGCTAAACTGAGATGGATGAAAAATGGAGATTGTAACTCGAAGTTTTTTCATCTCTCCGTGAAGCTTAGGAGGTTGAAAAATCAGATCACCTCCCTAAAAAAGGAAGATGGAACTTGGGTTTCAGACCAACAGGGAATATCATCTTATGTCTCTGATTTTTTTGAGAAATTTCATGAGGCTGATGAAATCACGGTTCATAATGACCTTCTTGATAATATTCCCAGAGTGTTGGAGGAGGAGGACGTGGCAGGATTGGAGAGTGTCCCGAGTGGGGAAGAAATAAAACAAGCTGTTTGGGATTTAGATCCTGTAAGCTCTCCAGGTCCTGATGGGTTCCCAGGTAGTTTCTTCAGGCGATGTTGGACTATTGTTGAGGGTGATTTTTGCAGGACAGTGAAAAAATTCTTTGAGGAAGGGCGGCTTCCTAAAGGAATAAATAACTGCTTTATTTCCTTGATCCCCAAAGTTGAGGGGGCGGCCTCTCTAGATAGGTTTCGACCTATATGTATGGGGAATTTTTATTGCAAAGTGATATCAAAAATTCTATCTTCAAGATTACTTGTTGTTTTGCCTAAATTGATTTCGGAAGAGCAAGGCGCTTTCCAGCAGGGTAAAATAATTTCAGCAAATATCAGCCTCGCCTCAGAACTGTCAAATTTGATGCATTCTTCAGTTAGGGGTGGTGGAATGGGTCTGAAGCTCGATGTTCAAAAGGCGTATGACTCTCTAGCTTGGGAATTCCTCTTTGCAGTTCTGTGCAAATTTGGGTTCTCATCTAGGTGGATTTCTTGGATTCACAACCTTCTTCTATCCTCCAGAGTATCAATTTTGGTGAATGGTGGCCCGGTGGGGTTCTTTGGGGTTGGTAGAGGTCTCCGACAAGGAGATCCTTTGTCTCCCTTTTTATTTATTCTGGCAGAAGAGGTTCTCTGTAGAGGTCTTAGAAGCATGGTTCAGAATGGTTTGATAAAGTCTCTTCCTGGGCCTCGAGGTGTGTTAACTCCCTCCCATTTATTGTTTGCTGATGACATTTTCATTTTCATTAATGCATCTGCTCAGTTTGTCAAAAATCTTAAGGCTTTTCTTGATAAATATCAGGCATTCTCTGGCCAGATATTTAATCTAGAAAAAAGTAGTTTGTTCTTTGGAAAGGTTGCCCCTCACAGGAAACATTTTATAAGTACTTTTATGGGAATCCAATCTGCAAGGCAGCCTACTAAATATTTAGGTGTGGAGCTCTTCAAGGGGAGAGTTCAACGGGACCACATGTTACCGCTGATGGATAAAATCAAGAAGAGGTTATCGGGATGGAAGGGTCGGATTCTCTCCATGGCTGGTAGGGTGGAGCTGGTTAAATCAGTGATTTCAAGCATACCAATTCATAATTTCGGGATTTATTGGTGGCCAGGAAGCTCAATAAAATTAGTAGAAAAGTGGATGCGAAACTTCATATGGTCTGGTGACATGGAGACAGGGAAGAAGATAGTGGTGAAGTGGGATGAGGTATGTAAACCTACCAGGGAAGGCGGTCTTGGCATTAGGAGGTTGCGAGATGTTAATTTTGCATGCCTATGCAAATTAGCATGGCAAATCAAACATGGAAATTCTCTAATGAGTGTTTTCTTTCGTGCCCGTTTTCTGAAGATTGATGGTTCGCTGAAAACTACCTACCTTTCCTCTTCGATATGGCCTGGTCTTAAAAAGGTGTGGCGGTGGGTACAGTCTCATGAGCAATGGACTGTTGGGAATGGTCAGAGGATAAATTTTTGGAAAGATAGCTGGCTGGGAAAGAAGTCTATTGAGGAGATGTATGGTTTGCAGTTAGATATCTTTGATTCGATGCAGGCAAAGGTTTCTGATCTCATTTGCCAAGATGAGTGGAATTTTCCCCAGGTGAGCTCTGAATTTTTTCAAAATATCTTTGATCAGGCCAAGGATATCATAATTTCAGATCTGGATGATATTTGTCATTGGGAATTAAATTCATCTGGAGTTTTTACAATAAAATCGGCTTGGGAAAAAGTAAGACGGGAATCGCCAAAGGTGGGGTGGTATTCATTGATTTGGAATTCTCATCTTCAGCCTCGCCAATCGGTGTTTGGATGGAGAATGTTGAAAAATAAGCTCGCTACTGATGATAATGTGAAAAAGAGAGGGGTTCCATTGCCATCTCAGTGCACTCTCTGTGGCATAGCGGAAGAGTCAATAAATCATACCATGTATGAATGCTCTTTTGCAGTTTTCATGTGGCAGAAATTTTGTTGTTGTTTTGGGTTTAGGTGGCCTGGATTTGAAGGAGTTGAAAGTTTGATAGCTTGGTGGAAAGATCAGGCCAAGAAGACCATCTTTAAAGGGGTGTGGCTGAAGGGTTTTGTTTTAATCCCTTACTTTACTTGGTTGGAGAGGAATGGAAGAAAATTCGAAGGAATCTCAAAATCAAAAGAGCATTGTTTTGGACAAGTGAAGAGAGAAATTAGCTGCCAAGAGCTGGTTCATTCAGGGGCAGCCATCTCAATTTCGGATCTTGTCACTGCAAGAAGATTGGGTATTTCAGGGGTGCGGAGAAGGCCTCGGGAAATCTTCAATATTTTCTGGTGCCCTCCTAATCCAGGTTGGATAAAAATCAATTCGGATGGATGCTCTATTGGTAATCCAGGGAAGTCTGGAGCAGGGGGAATTCTTCGCAATGAAAAGGCAGAGGTAGTGGCAAATTTCAGAAAATTTCTAGGAACTCGCACAAATTTTGAGGCTGAATTTTTAGCGCTTATGATAGGGATTGAATTAGCTAAGCAGCATAATGTGAAACGGCTCTGGATAGAATGTGATTCAGTTGCAGTTGTGACTATTTTTCAGAAGAGGCAAAGTCCATGGATAGCTCGGCAAAGATGGATAAATTGTATTTCTTATTTGGAGGATGTGGAATGGAAAATAACGCATTGCTATAGGGAAGCCAATTCAGTGGCGGATTTTTTGTCAAAGTCAGCTGCTCGTTTTGAAGTGTCAGAGCCGATTTCAATTTGGCCAACTCTGGTTCAAATGGAATTAGACATGGATGCATCGGGTCGGCCTAGGTTCAGATTCACCTAGGAATTTCTTCTCTTTCCAGATTTTTTGTTTTTGGTGGAGTTGGGTAGTTGCGTAATTCTGCTGATGGCAATGCCGAAGGTGGAGTTTCTGCTTCTCCCTCTCTTCTTAGTGTGAGTGTTGGGTATTTCTCCCTTCCTCATCTGATGTACTATTTTTTTTCTTTTTTCCTCTTTTTCTTTTAATATACATGACTTTTTAGCGAAAAAGGGGTTGCCCCTTACTGTACAAAGTCAACATTCCCACAACAAGTAAAATCATCATAGAAACAGTTTCATTGTAGCCAACTGTAAAATACCAAACGTGACCTAGTTTACATTTGTTGATGGTTTTTGAATTTAATTATTCAAAAATTTGAAGAATAAAAGAGAACATACTTGAGAATTGAAATAAATTGATTATCTACAGATGTAATAAAAAAGAATGCATATGGAGTGTAATAAATAAGAAAGAAGAGTGTTCTCTGACAAACAAAACTAATTACCTATCCTCAAGAACTTCCTCTAGCATGCTAAGGTGCTGAGATGTTAGTGAATATTCTTCACCTTTAGAAAGTGCACCCATGTACACAATATAGACCTGCACGGCCATCAACAATATAAACATGATCAATACAATAAGATAGAACCAAGAATAAGGATTAAATAATAACCATTAACACTTTTTATGGTAACGATTAAGAACCATTAACACAGAAACATGCAAGAATGATGAGAGAGAGAGAGAGAGAGAGAGAGAGAGAGAGATTGTTTGCCTTTCTATCTTCTCCAACAGTAGCACAACTAATTCATAGTGCAACAATAAGAAGAACCAGTAGCATCAAGGGATGAGAAAATGAAGAGGCATGGAAGAAATTCGCCATTGTTGGATCCTGAAGGTAAGTAAATCAAATCTTAATTAGAATCTTAACGAGTTCTGTCTCCCTCTCTCTCTCTCTCTCTCTCCCCCCTCCCCCTCTGTTTGTGTGTGTGTGTGTTCACTAATGCGCTAGAGGGGATCTGGTTCCTTAAATGAAAAAATTTAATAGTAACAAATTTTACCATGAATTGAAACTTTGAGATTCATATCAACACCATAAAAAAATAAAAAATAAAAAAATAAAATTGTGTAAGAGATCAATCTCTTGCATATTCTGATTCTCAAAATAGTTTTTGACCTCAATTGTGCAAGTGCGGAAATGATTTAAAAAGACATTCAAACAACCATTAATAGAGGGAACAAGATGGTTACCTTAGTTTTGCTATCACAAAACCTCCAAGTGGACTTAGCCCTTCAGGCACAAAGTTTGCATTCCACAATAGCTTGTTGGATTTCTGTTCAATTCTCGTAGTGACTAAGTGAGAATCCTTTTTCTAACTCACTAAAGAAGCTGAAGTAGGAATTTTACTTTTTGGTATTCCAGAGTGGGAGAGAGAGTGTGTTTTCTTGTTGTACAAGAGTCACATCTCCTTAATCTTTAAATAAAGAGATCAATCCTTATCTTAAGGGAAGGGTGAGCAGTTATGGTAACTGCTTTAACTCTATAATGACTGTCTACCATAATGACTGTTTACGTAAACACTAAAAAGTGGATAAGGATCAAATTCCTAAAATTTGTGATGTGTAACGTTCAAACCTAGTCAACATCGTGGGCCCACCTCGGTACCTTGATGGACATGTTATTACCAACAATTCCTATTTGTACATCAAAGACAATGAAATCAAGATTCATATCATCATGACTTTGAATTCATATCATCATGACATCAGATCAAATTTGATGTCTAGAGATTCCAAAATAATGTGCAACCTCTCAAAAATACACTCCAACTAGAATGTGTTGTTATAGAAGGTGAATCTAAAACTGATGGGATAGGACCCCATTGATATATAATCCATCATGCAATGTAATATTTACCAATATATATATATATATATGACAAGTAAATGTAATCAAAAACTCCTATTTTAAATAAATAAATTACATATCAGTCCTCCACTGAATATATCACAAGGCACAATATAGGGCATGTGTAAAATTATTGTTAAGTCCCCAATGCACCGAAACTTATATTACAAAGATTCCATAAATTTGATTGGAAAAAAAATATTATTAAAATTTTGATGAAAATAAATAATAAATACATTAATTTTATAAACATTTTATTAGAATGCCATAGGATCCAAATTTTGTCCAATCACATATAGACTTTCCCTCTACGTAATAGTCTCCTCAAGATGGTAGTGGACGCCATGTGGGAGTCTCTTTTGAACACGACTAAACATTGTAAATAAAATGCACCGATATATAGTCAAGGAGACATCAACCATTAGTGCACCAAAAACTCACCATGCATAACCACATCGATAAGGACCCCTTATGTTAAACGACCGACCGTACGCTACCGATGAGAATTTTATTTCCATCAACTGATAGTAACCCACATGAGAAATTCTCGTATGATTCTCTCACACCCTACCTCCACTTAGATGAAGGCTAGTGACCAGGAGACTGATGCAGGCTTGACCAACACATGAAGAAGTTTAGCCCAAGGCCTAGCATTTACCTTAGCCCATGATTATCTTAGTCTTTACTATATAATTTAACGTTCAATCTCAATCATAGAAACTCGAATGTAATCAATGGTGCAGACATCTGAGGAGCTTTCAGGGTTGGAACACTTCACATCCTTAGTGGATTTCCATCTCAAATCCTTTGACTTCTCAATTTGTGAGCTTAAGTTTGACATTTGAGTTAGCATTGGAAAGCTACAAAGAAAGCCCACTTGGAAGTGATTTATCTTGAAACAAGAATCAAGACTTTGAAACTTACATCAAGACCTAGGACAATACAAACTATGTAGCAACCCATGATATTGGGATTGCTCTACCATCTTTCTTTCCTTATCTTGTGTAATCTCAACCTCAGGATCTTAGGGGTAGAAGTTGAGATTTTAGAGTTTTATTTACCTATAAAACGCCACCAAATATAGCATGTATATATAGGATGAGAAAGTTTTTAATTAAATTTGATTAATGAAATTGTGGTTCTCCAATTGAGAGATTCCTTTGAAACCTAGAAGAGTTTCTTTGAAGCCTTGAAGTAGTTTTATTCCATCCTTGAAGAGTTAGAATTTTCTACTTCACTTGCATCCTAGAAGAGTTGCAAGACTGCCATTGGTACTGAAATCATCCTAAAAGAGTTTCATTTCATCCCATATCTATCTATTTTCATTTTTTTTTTTCATTTTCAGATTCAGACTGTGTAAGTGTGGTAACTTGTCACCCACTTGATGCTGAAATTGTAAAATCTCGATCTAATTTAGCAATATATTGTTGATATTGAAAATTTTAATCTCCACCCTTTGTTTGATTTGAAGGCATGGTTCTCTACACCAAAGCTCTGATACGAAATGATGCAATCTTTCTCTCAGAATTACCTGATTACAAGGATTGGGAGAGTAATTGACTTTGTAGATGAAACCAATTTAGGACAAAATGACTTGTGGCCAGTAATTTGGGGATATCTCTCTACTCCGATATATATTTGGGGTGATTCAAATTGAGAAGTAAAGAAACGAGGTGGGGCTACAAATTTTGTGAGATACGAATTGTTTAGATTCTGGGTGAAAAGGGGTTTAAAAAAACTGAAAAGTTACTACACTTACACAGTCCGAATCTGAAAATGAAAAAAGAAAAGAAAATAGATAGATATGAGCTAAAATGCAACTCTTCTAGGACGATTGCAGCACCAATGGGGGTCTTACAACTCTTCTAGGATGCAAGTGAAAGCAGAAAATTCCAACTCTTCAAGGATGGAATGGAACTTCTTCAAGGTTTCAAAGAAACTATTCTAGGTTTCAAAGGAAGCTCTCAATTGGAGAACCACAATTTGATTAATCAAATTCAATTAAAAACTCTTATCATTCTATTTTTACATGCTATCTTTGGTGGCCTTTTGTAGGAAAATAAAACTCTAAAATCTCAATTTTTACCCCTAAGATCCTAAGGTTGAGATTACACAAGATATGAAAAGAAAGATGGTCGAGAAATCCCACTATCTTAGGTTGCTGCAAAAGTTTGTATTGTCTAAGGTCTTGATGTAAGATTCAAAGTCTTGATTCTTGTTTCAAGATAAGTGACTTCCAAGTGGGCTTTTTTTGTAGCTTTCCAATGCTAGGTTAAATGCCAAACTTGAGCTCACAAATTGAGAAGTTAAATGAGTTGAGGTAGAAATCCACTAAGGATGTAAAGAGTTCTAACCCTAAAAGCCCCTACTGTAATATCCCACCCCAAAATTATCCCATGTAATTACCCCATGAGGTAAAGAGAGAAAATAAGAAAGGAAGAAGAAAAAAAAATGAAAAGAAAAGGGGGTATTCTTAAGTGGGTTTTCCTTCACATTGATTTTGATATTAAAGGAGAGAGGGAGAAAGGTGAGGTGGAACCCACCTGTTCCCTCACATCCCTCATTTATTGATAAACAAAAAGACAAAATAAAAGAAAGAAGAGAGAGATGAGAGTGATGTGTGTGTAAATGTGATGGAGATAAAGACAAGGGAGGGAGGGAGTGTGCATACGCAACTCCTCTTCAAATTAAAGTTGAATTTTAAAAATAAAATAAATGAAAAGGATAAAATTGTGTGTTTATGAGAGAGAGAGAGAGAGAGAGAGAGAGAGAGAGAGGGTTGAGTAAAAAGAGGACTCTCTACGTTTTACAAAAAAATAAATATTACTACTAATAATAATAATGATAACAACAATAATAACACTAGTAATAAAGTAGAAATAATAATAATAATAATAATAATAATAATAATAATAATAATAATAATAATAATAATAATAATAATAATAAGAATAAGAATAATGATAGATTAACGGAAGATAAAATTTAGGAGACAGAGAGAGTATGCAAGAAAGAGAATGAGAGAGGATCAAGGTAGGGTTTAATTAAATAAAAGACATTCAGTTACATAGAAATTTAACCTACTAGTTATGCATTAATTGAAATGCAAACGGAGAAAAAGAAAGATCTATAAGAAAGAAGAGAAAGAAAGAAATGAAAGAAAAGAAAGAACAAAAGGAAAGGAAAAACAAAAGTTAGAGGAAGCTATGAAAGGTCCTTGCTTCTAGGCTTTCCAATTTTCTCCCAAGGTTGGTGTTAGAAGAGCAAGGGCATTTCAGAAAGGGAAGATCATTTCTGCTAACATCAACTTAGCCTTAGAACTAGCCAATTTGATGTTCAACACTGTGAGGGGAGGTGGTATGGGGATCAAATTGGACATTCAAAAGGCTTACGATTCTCTCTCATAGGAATTCCTTTGTGCGACTCTTAGTAAATTTGGTTTCTCCTCAAGTGGGTGTAGTGGATTCATCAGCTCCTTATCTCTTCCAAAATGTCGGTTCTAGTTAATGGTGGTCAGGTGGGAAATTTTGGTGCTGATCGTGGTCTGAGGCAAGGTGACCCACTATTTCCTCTTCTTTTTATTGTGGTAGAAGAAGTGCTATATAGAGGGTTGAAGGCACTTGTGTCTGAAGGAAAATTAAAACCTCTCTCTGGTTCAAAAGGTATTTCTATCTTGTCTCATCTGTTATTTACTGATAATATGTTCATTTTCATGAATGCATCAACTCATATGTGAGAAACCTTCATACTTTCCTCTCTAAGTATCAGGAGTTCTCTAGAAAGAAAATAAACTTGGAAAAAAGTAATGTTTTCTTTGGGAAGGTGGGTCCTCATAGGAAGCAGTTTATTTGTGAATGCCTCGGTATCCAAGTTGCTTCTCTTTCAACAAAATATTTAGGGGTGAAAATTTTTAAGGGTCGAGTTACTAAGTCCCACATGCTCCCTTTGGTTGATAAGATCAAGGATAGGCTGGTAGGGTGGAACGGTAAGCTTTTATCAATGCTGGTCATGTGGAGTTGGTGAAATCTGTAATTTCTAGTATTCTTGTTCATAGCTTTGCAGTATATTGGTGGCCTGAATCAGTTGTGAAATTGGTGGAACGATGGATCCATAACTTTATTTGGTTAGGGGACATGGAAGCGCAAAATAAAATTGTTGTTAAATGGGAGGATGTGTGTAAACCTAAGCAGGAGGGTGGTTTGGGGATTCAAAGATTGAGAGATGTGAATGTTGCGTGTCTATGCAAGCTGGTGTGGCAAATTAAGAATGTTTTTTGAATAAAAACAGATTTCTGAAGGGTGGTTATAAAAGTTCCGCCATTTGGTTGGGTCTTAGAAAAGTTTGGAATACTCTCTGACAATATTCAGTGGATGGTGAGAAATGGGAAGAAGATTAATTTTTGGTTCAATAAATGGTTGGGGAATTCTTCTTTAATGGCTTCATCGAGGATGAGTGAATTTTTTGGGTTTTCCTCAAGGGTCATTGATTTTATCGCTAATGGTAGATGGAACTTTCCAAGTGCTCATTTTGTATTCCTTTCGAATTGTTTTGCTATGGGAAAAAATTCTATATTTCCTATAGATGATGGTGATGCTTGCCATTTGTGTCCATCTTCTTCGGGAATTTTCTCAATTAAGTCAGTTTGGGAGGTGATTCGCCGGCCCTCCCCTTCTATTGGGTGGCATTCGATCATTTGGAGGACAAAGATTCAGCCTCACCAGGCTCTTTTTGGGTGGAGACTGATGAAAGAAAAAATTCCAACTGATGAAAAGGTTAAAAAGATAGGTATTTCTCTTGCTTCCAAATGCACTTTGCGTGGTGCATCTAAGGAAACTTTTCATCATATTTTTTTCTAATGTCATTTCTCTCCTATGATTTGGAGGAAATTCTGCGACTGCTTTGGGTTGAATTGGCCTATTTTTTGGATGTCGAGTGTTTGTTGTCTTGGTGGAAGTCGAATGGAAAATTAATTTCCTTCAAGAGGGTGTGGCTGTCAGGATTTATTCTAATCCCATTTTTTGTTTGGCTGGAGAGAAACTCAAGATTGCAAGACTGGATCCAGCGATCAGTTGAGCAAGTCTTTGAGCAGATTCGAAATGAAATAAGTCTTCAGTCTTATTGCATTTCAGGGGCAATATTATCAATTTTAGATCTTCTCTGCGCTAGAAGGTTTGGCTTCACATCTTAAATCGTCGGCCTCGTGAAGTTTTTGAAATTTTCTGGTGTGCTCCTGTGGATGATTGGATTAAAGTAAACATGGATGGCTGATCGCTGGGAAATCCTGGCAGGGAGGGTATAGGAGGTGTGTTCTATAATAAAAACTCTGAGATTAAAGTAAATTTCCGAGTTATGATTGGAGTTAAGACCAATTTTGAAGCGGAATTTCTGGCTGTAATAGACGGCTTGGAATAGGCAAAAGCCATGGAATCCAGCACTTGTGGGTGGAGTGTGACTCGGTCACTGTGGTTTTATTGATCTCAAAAGGAGTGGTGCTATGGATTTTTTGTCAGCGGTGGAGTGGGTTGAGTCCATTCTTAGCTTCAATTGAATGGAAAATCACTCACTGTTATAGGGAAGCAAATTTGATTGCGGATTTCCTTGCTAAGTCGGCGGCAAATATAACATTTCTGATCCCATTCATACAGGATCTCTAACCAAGGTCGTTATACCTCAGGATGCATACGAAGAGAGGCTAGAACGCTTTTGTTTTCCCTTAATAGGTAGAGCAAACTTCAGGTTTATATCCTTGGACTACATAAGAAAGGAGGTGTCATCGTCATGGAACTTGAAGGGAAGGATCTCTTTGTCTATGATGGGAAAAGGTTTTATCCTATTTCAGTTTGAACTCAAATCCGATATGTCCGCCATCTGGTGCAAAAGCTCTCAAGGTTGGAGGCCAATTTGTGATATTTCAAAAATGGAGACAAGATTTTAATATTCATGAAAAGTAAACCATTACCGAAATGGTTTGGATCCATTTCCCTGACCTTTCGCTAGAGTATTGGCACGAGAAAATTCTCCTGACCATGGCAAAAGCGGAGGGTTGACCAATGGCCATTGATAAGCACACCCGTGCGGCCTCGATGGGAGGTTTTGCTCGGGTTCAGGTTGAGATGGAAGTAGGTGCAACTTTGATTGATGAGATCCATGTGGAAAGGGGACAGCCAGGTTCGCAGCAGCTATTCTGGTTCAAGCAACAGGTCATCTATGAAGATAGCTTGGGTCTTTGTGGACATTGTAAAAAATCAGGCCATTCAGTTGCTGATTGTAGAAGTAGAAAGCTTGTGGAGGATAGGAAAAAGACTAAAGATCAAGGGGTCCCTGGGGCTGTCTATGCAGATGAGACCAATGAGGCATCCATTCATGAAGTCGCCCAAGCTGTTCCTAATGAGGTTCGTGGCGAAGGAAGTGGAAGTGCAGGCCGTGGTGGTACTGCTTCTCTTAGCAGTGGTGGTGCAGGCCGTGGAGGTTCATTTTCTCTAGGCGGTGGCTACCTCCTCAGCATCAAATCAGGAAACAAATAACTCTCAGTAAATCACATGATCTCCTTCCATATTGGGAGAGATTGCAATTCAAAATTCAAATTCATTTCCTTCTCAAGGAAACGTGGGGTCCATTGAGATTGTCATTCCTGTCTTAACTGGAAGACATCAAATCACTGGGTCGAATAGATATCCTACCCATGAATCTTCTCATGGATCTGGGCACACCCAGACCCATGCTATGTCTGGGCGGCTAGCACATGTTTCTGATTCCTTGACAAATCTAGGCCTTCCAACTCTGCATCACAGTCAAATGGTTGATAATGTTATCTCCTCCATCCCGTCTACGTCCATCTGTGGGGTACTGTGGAGGTCCACCATGAGAAGATCGAAATGGCTGATAAGTTGGCTATAATAGCTATTTTTGATATGAATAATACAAGGAGGAAGGAGACAGGATTGGTCAATGTGGAGCAGACCAGATGGTCTAACCGTATCGCAACCTTAAAAAATTAATCATGAAGTTCCTCTTTTGGAATGTGAGAGGTTTTAAGAAGGCCTCGGCACAAATGGATCTGAGGAAATTTTTTAAAGATAAGGATCTTGACATTTTATACCTGGTAGAACCAATGATCGACTCTTCATCTTGTCTTGTTCACTTTTTCAATAAATTGGGATTCGATGCTGATCTCATTTGCAACTACAAGAGAGATAAAGTCCCAGATCTTTAGCTTCTTTGGAAAAAAGGTATTTCAAAACCTGTGACTTTTTCTTTTTCTAAACAGTAAATTACTGTTAGGATTGATTGGAAAGGTAAATCAATTTTGATCTCGTTTGTTCATGCTATTAATTTTAGAGCTACTAGAAGAGAGCTTTGGGTTGAGCTAGGGTTAGTGTCGGCATTGGCTGAACCCTAGGTTGTTGTAGGAGACTTTAATGCTACTCTCAGTTCCCATGGAAAAGGGGCCTTGGTTCCTTCAATCTTGGCTCTGTTGTGGATTACGAAGCAATGGTAGATTCCTGCAGCTTGATAAAATTACCCTCTCAAGGCCCAAAATTCACTTGGACCAACAATAGAAGGAGGGGTAATGTTTCTGTAGCTCTTGACAGGGGGTTTTGCAATGAGGAATGGCTGAACCATTTTAAGGACTGTACCCAGCTTATCCTTCAAAGGGATTTTTCGGACCACAGCCCTATTCTAGGTTTTTTTTAGGTGTGCCCAAAGCCGGCTAACTACCTTTTCCATTTCCATAAATTCTGGACAGAGCATCCTTCTTTCTTGTAGCTGGTCTCTAATTCTTGGGATCAAAGAGTTTATGGGCCTCTGACCTATGTCCTTACTCAGAAACTGAAAAGACTAAAGCCGATTATCTAAACTTGGGCTCAGGAGACCTTCCCAAATTTTGAGCACGAGATGATCAGAATGAGAGAGGCATTGGATCAGATTCAAGCTCAAATTGAATTGTATGGTATGGATGACGTTTGGTATGGGCAAGGAGCTAATGCGAAGATTGCATATCTTGTGGCTATGAAATATCATGAAAAATTATGGGCTGAAAAATCAAGAATCAGGTGGCTGAAGGAAGGGGACAGGAACTCGAAGTTCTTTCATCTATACACCAAAATAAAAGGGCCAAGAATACAATTAAAAAACTACAAAAACCTAATGGTTCCATTATTTCGGATAGAGATGATATTGCTCACCATTTGATCAGCTACTGTGAAGACTTCCACAAGAGAGTTCCTCTTATGGTCACTTGGAATTGCTTGAGGCTATTCCTAGACTGATTGATGAGGTGGACCTCCTTAGTCTGGATGCGATCTCGGGAGCGAATGAAATCAAGCGAGCAGTATGGGATCTCGATCTTGACAGCTCGCCTGGTCCAGATGGCTACCCAGGCTATTTCTTCTGCTATTGTTGGGAATATATTTCAAGGGAATTTGAAAGAGTAGTGAGGGATTTCTTTGTTTCTGGCTCGATGCACCAGGGTCTAAACGACAATTTCTTAGCATTAATTCCCAAAATGAATGGACCGATGATGTCTCTAGATAAATTCAGGCCTCTCTGTATGGGTAATTTCTTTTGCAAGGTAATCTCTAAAATTCTTGCAACCAGATTATCCTTTCTTCTTCCAATACTGGTCTTTGAAGAGTAGGGAGTGTTTCAGAAAGGGAAGCTTATCCACAATAACATCACCCTAGCTTCAAAATTGGCGAATATCATGCACTCTTCTACAAGAGGTGGTGGTCTGGGGGCAAAAATTGACATCCAAAAGGCGTTCAACACAATTTCTTAGAATTTCATCATCCAAGTTTTAAGGAAATTTGGCTTCTCTGAGACTTGGCTGAACTGGATTCTCCAGATTCTTTTCTCTTCAAAAATTTCAATTCTTCTAAATGGAGGTCCAGTGGGCTATTTTGGACTTGAACAGGGTCTTCGACAAGGTGACCCCATCTCCCCGATCCTGTTTATCTTGGCTGAATAAGTTCTCTGTAGAGGACTAAAACACTTTCTTCTCAAAAAAGATATCAAAGCCTTGAAAGGTCCTAGAGGTGTGCCCGTCCCTACTCATTTGCTTTTCGCTGATGATATCTTCATTTTTATTAATGCCTCAATCAAATATGTTAGAAATTTGAAATCTTTCATTAGGAAGTATCAGGAATTTTTAGGCCAGGCTATCAACCTGGACAAAACCAAGCTCTTCATGGGTTCCATTTCCTCTTCAAGGAAGCAGACCATTGTAGAGACCATGAAAATTCCTTCCTGCAAGTTCCCCACAATGTATCTTGGCGTTGAAATCTTCAAGGGAAGAGTTAAGAACCAATATATGATGCCAACAATGGACAAAATTAGGGATCGCCTCTTGGGTTGGAAAGGGAAAATTTCCTTCCATGGCTGGTTGGGTGTAGCTGTTCCGATCTGTCATATCTAGTATGCCGGTGCATAATTTTTCGATCTATTGGTGGCCATCTTCCATGATTGTGTAAATGGAAAAATGGATGAAAATTTTCATTTGGACGGGAGACATTGACTCTTCAAAGGTTATGACTATCAAATGGGACCAGTTGTGTAAACCTATTGAGGAAGGAGGTTTAGGCATCCGCAGGTTGAGAGATGTCAATAAATCTCTGCTTTGCAAGCAGGCTTGGAACTTGAAGTATAGCAATTCAGGTTTTTCCAGCTTCTTCAAGGTTCGTTTTCGAAAAAATGGCCACCCAAAAGAAAACTATTAGACCCTCATCAATATGGCTAGGAATCCGCAAAGTGTGGTCTTTCATATCTAGCAAGAAGAGATGGATTGTTGGTAATGGAAAAAAAAACCAATCTCTAGAATGCTAATTGGTTAGGATATTCTTCTATAGTGGAAGCCTGTGGTAATGCTTTATCCCCTTTCTTCAATTCCATGACCACAGTCTCTGAAATAACTTCAAATGGTAAGTGGATTATCATTGAGGTTCATTCAGGTGCACTTAGGGATACCTTCTCTGCAGCCAATCAAATCAGACTTCCTCTATTTGACATGGAAGACCAATACTTCTGGAGTGGGACTACATTTGGGGCTTTCTCCACTTCCTCTGCTTGGAATGAAATAAGAAGAAGGAACCCAAAGGTTTCCTGGTTCTCTCTTGTCTGAAACAAGTCGCTGCAACCTCGCCAATCTGTTTTTGGTTGGCATCTGATGCATAGAAAAATTCCCACGGATGATATTATAGCACAGAAAAAGGTATTCCCTTGGTCTCAAAATGCTGCTTCTATGGGTTGGACGCTGAATCTTTTAATCATATCTTCTTAAGCTTTAATTTCTCAATTGATATTTGGAAACAGTTTATGAACTACTTTGGGGTATTATGGCCCAACCCCAATGACCTTCACCAGTTGTCACTATGGTGGATTAGGAAATGAAGATTTCTATTAGTTAAAGGCCCTTGGACCATTGGTTTGGTTGTAATTGCTAATAATATTTGGCGGGAAAGGAATGCGAGATGCCACGATGGTGCTCACCATTCTACCTTCCAAATCTTTGAAAGCATTAAGCATGATGTGCAATTTGCGAATTTTTTCCTTAAGGGTGTTATCAGCAATGCTAGAGACCTCCTCTACTATTGCCACCTTGGCATAAGTGTTATTCCAAAGAGCCCCCCTCAATGCTGGAAGTGATCTGGAAGTGATATGGTGTAAACACCCTAGGGGCTAGTTCAAGCCGAATGTTGATGGTTGCTTTCTCGGAAATCCTGGAAGAGCTAGTGCAGGGGGTGTCCTAAGAGACCACAGGGGAGCTACTGTGGGATCCTTCAAAAGATTCTTGGCTGTTCAGACAAATTATTATGCGAAATTTAAAGCTCTCACCGAAGGTATTTTGCTGGCTAAAGAGAAGAAGGCGTCCTGCTTATGGATAGAATCTAACTCTGCAGCAGTTGTTTTGGCGGTTCAGGTTCACTCCATTCCTTGGTGTATGTATCAAGAACGGATCTCGTGCCTTTGCTTCCTTGATTCCATTAGTTGAAAAATTACCCATTGCTTCTGCGAAGCAAATGTAGTGGTTGATTTTCTTGCTAGAGAGGTGGAAAAATCAGGGATCTCAAGTTGTCCAGCTTCCTTCCCTGCTCACATCAATTCTGAAATTGCTTTTGATGCGGTTTCAAGACCAAGATTTTGTATCATGCATTAGCAAATTTTTCTTCCCCTGCTGATGGCCATGCTGAAGGTAGGGGATTAAATTTCTCTGGCTTGTATTTCTTTTTTTCCATCATTAATGAAATTCATCGAATCTTTGGAGAAAAAATGGATCTGTAATCAAAATTCAAACTTCCTGGCCTTCCTCCTCCTTGAAGTTTTTCATTGATTTCCTTTTCTACAATAAAAATTGAAGGATTTGTTTAGATGAAGACCCATTTAATCAATGACATTATAATATTGTTTTATTTGTTCATGGTAAAATATACATGGCAGCTTGTAGTTAATTCAAATTCAGATTTTTCAAAAATAAATAAATCAATTAAAATGTGTTTTCCTAAGTGATAAATTATATAGCTTTTGGAACGGTTGCCTATTGCTAAATCCTAAGGATTGAATCCCATTTTCACATAGGGCATTGAGTTATTAGTTTGGTTGCATTGAGCAATTAAATATTACAGAAGAAGTCGTAAGTAAAAAGAATAACGGGCCTACCAAAAAAATAATAATAATAATAATGATAGACCAAAAAGGTGAATAACGCATTTGTAAAGATAAGATTATAAGTACCATACCAAATACAATTCTTATTCTAAAATAAAATATGCATTCAAACTTAAAGGTGTTACAAACGACATTCTCATTATAGGTTGAGAATACAAACCAAACACTACCTTATTATCCAAAGCATATTCTACTTTTCATCTGAACTGATTTACATGCTTCAATCAAAGTGAGTGCACAACAATCGGACTTCTCACAGTATGAGTGCCATCGGACCACTCCAGTGATGCAGATGCCATAGACGTCTTTGGGTCCAATTTACTTCCAGAAACAGTCACTACAAATGATTTATCCTCGTTCAATGATTTGAAAGAAAGAACACTAGGCTCAACACTGATTTTAATGTTAGAATTGGAAGTGATGACTGATGTCTTGTATATGGAGTTTGCTGAACCAACATTCTTAACCGTCCGTGTAATATTAATTGCAAAAGGCTTATCTTTTTGTTGAAGTGAAGCTGTCATTGATGGATAATTGAGATCCAACGGCGTTTGTCTCCTGATATACTTCTAACCCTCTTGGTATCCCAGCCTATATTGCACAGGAATTTGATGTAGTCATCATTTAGGATTTCGTATACCAGACCGGGATTTATAGCTTTCACTGGATTGATATGGCCAGCACCGTAAGCAAATTCAGCATCCGGGTTCCTGGTGGCATTCATTGGCCAAGCTATAGATTGAAAAGGAAAATAAGATTGGATCAAAATGAAAAAAAATAATTTTACAAGCATATATAGATTGAAGGAGGGTATTACCAGTGGTCATGAGTGCAGATTTGATGGCAGAAGGTGACCAATTGGGGTGAAAAGATTTAACATAAGCGGCAGCAGCGGTAGCATGAGGGCACGCCATGGAGGTCCCAGATAATATATTGAACTTCACTTTCCTTTCATCAAGAGAGGAAAGTGAACCTAAAGGTGAAAATGCGGCCAAGATATCTACCCCTGGGGCGCTTATATCTGGCTGTAATATTTTTTGAGAAGACCATGTGATCAGAAAGACAAAGACAAAATGAATGAAGGGTATATATATATATTGTTTCGGGGTGGAGAGAGAGAGAGAGAGAGAGAGAGACCTTGAGAATATCTGGTGCAACGGGATTTGGTCCACGGGAAGAGAATGAAACAACAGTTGGGGCAGATGAATCATTTTCTGCCTCACTCTTCAAGATGTTTGCTGTAGGGTTTCTGTAGATTAAAAAGTTTGAAAGAGTATAAAATTAGTACAAAGACAAATTAATCAACAATATTATTAGAAAATTACCCTAAACAAATTTCGATGAAATAAGATGATGATGAGTAAAACATTGAATTCATTCTCAGCTCCTTCAGCATCATGAAACAACTACCAATGGTTATTGTGAACTTACTTTGTGGAATTCATGTACGACTTGACCTGCTCTGCTGCTTGTTTTTTTATTTGTATTGCAGGTAAAGGATATGGAGAAGAATAGTCAAAATATTTATCCTCTGACATTAGTACCCCTAAAGCACCAGTTTTCTTTGCTGCTTCTCCCATACTTAACTGATCACACAGCAAAATCTTTCCCTTCACCAAACCACTATCTAAGCAGCGTTCGTAACAAAGTCTGAAACACAAAAGGCAATTATCTTCACTCGTAATATGTCATCTAATTAAGAAAATGGAAGAAGCTAGTAGTTAACGAAGGAGGCAATTCATTACCGAGCCCATGATTCATTACATTCTGCTGGATTAAGTACTTCTTTTCCATATACCAATGGATGGTTTGTTCCAGTAAAAGAATTTATGGAATTACCCTGAAATCGAAAAAATAGTACTTAATTGATGGCATTATGAACTTGGAGACAATGCAGTTTCTGCTGCTATCTATGAACCACAAGCTTAGTAAAGCTAATGGAAGTTACTCCTCAAGCATGATTCTCCAATTCACAATATCTGAAGCGAATAAAAATCTGCATAATAGAGCAACAAATCTCTTAAATATATTTTTTTTTTAGATCAATTTCCTTGTGCTGTGTTTGATATGCATATTTGGTCGATAATGCATTCCAAGAATTCATAGCAAACATAACCTTAATTTCTAGGAATTAAAGAAAAATCAGTTCAGCTGTTGCTATTACCCTAAGTAAGACAATCTTCTTCCCCCTCTCCAGTTACCCATCAAAGAAAAAAAATTAAAAATAATTAAAAATAAAAAATAATCAAGACTGCATAATGCTTCTTACCTTAAGGACCTTTCCATCTCCTAGGACAACCTTATCAATGATATGGCGGTCTGTATTGCTTGCCGCGACAGATAGTATCCAAGGTGCAAGGCTTATGACTGTTTGCGTATCCGGACCATCATTTCCGGCAGACTATGATGTGAGGATCCCTTTCTGCATGGCATGGAATGCCCCAATTGCTATGGAATCTATATCAAAGTCAGCCCAAGTTGATGCTCCTATCGAGATTGAGATGATATCTACTCCATCCGCAATGGCATCATCAAAAGCGGCAAGGGCATCACTTTCAGCGCAACCATTTGAATCGTAAACTTTGTAAGCTGCAATCCTTGCTGATGGTACACCTCCCCGTGCATTCCCTTGGGCTATTCCGTAAAAGCTCGCATTAGATACTAAATTACCGGCAATTGTGGAGGCAGTATGTGTCCCATGTCCATCTGTATCCCTCACTGAATCACTTTCATTAGAGTAAAATCTCGCACCAATGATCTTGCTGTAAAAGATTCATGGAAAATTGTTGTGATTAGTCGATCACATCACTGCATATCATGTAGATGGAACTAATAGAAATGATATCAGGCCAAGAGAATTACTTGTTGCATGTAAAATTCTTGCCACCTTTACAAATACCCTTCCATTTCTTAGGAGGAGGGCCAAATCCTTCGTCACTAAAACTTTCAGATTCTGGCCATATTCCACCGTCAAGAACACCAATAATCACATCACTCTCAGTCTTGGGTATTCTTTTCACAGCCGCGGACAAACCGATGAAGTCCCAGGACCTAGTTGTGTGAAGTTGGAGAGTCCTACTAGGGAAAACAGATACTACACCTTCTTTGTCTGACATGACACGAAAGATATTATGATCACATATGTTGTCTTAAAACTGAAACATAATTAAGAAGATATGGAGTTACTAACTGGCAAGCTTTTGTTTCTCTTGTTCATTGAGTTTTACTGCAAATCCATTAAAACTTCTTTGATAGCTTCGCACAAAGTTGTCGGTTATATTGCTGCACAAAGAGAGCGATGTCATCAGTAAGAATTTGAAAATTTTTATATTAGCTTACTTCAATTTAACCAACCGTGGTTATATAGAATTACAATCATCCTATGTGGTACATACATAAAAACAAAATATTATTACATATAACACAAAAGGTCATTATGACATGGACATGACTGTTGCAATATAGGGGTTGCCGCGTACGAAGTCAATATTCCCACAACAAGTAAAATAATCATAGAAACAGTCACTGTAGCCAACTGTACAATACCAAACGTGACCCGTTTTACATCTGTTGATGATTTTTGAATTTAATTATTCAAAAATTTAAAGAATAAAAGGGAACAAATTTGATAATTGAAATAAATTGATTATCAACAGATGTAATTAAAAAAATGCAGATGGAGTGTAATAAATAAGAAAGAAGAGTGTTCTCTGACAAACAAAACTAATTACCTATCTTCAAGAACTTTCTCTAGCATGCTAAGGTGCTGAGATGTAAGTGAATATTCTTCACCTTTAGAAAGTGCACCCATGTACACAATATAGACCTGCACGGCCATCAACAATATAAACATGATCAATACAATAAGATACAACCAAGAATATGGATTAATTAAGAACCATTAACACTTTTTATGGTAAAGATTAAGAACCATTAACACAAAAACATGCAAGGATGATGAGAGAGAGAGAAATTGCTTGCCTTTCTTTCTTCTCCAACAACAGCACAACTAATGCATAGTGCAACTATAAGAAGAACCAGTAGCATCAAGGGATGAGAAAATGAAGAGGCATGGAAGAAATTCGCCATTGTTGGATCCTGAAGGCCTAGGGTGGATCACTGAAACACAATACATTTATTAATGGGTAGTGGGAAAGAATCCTAATTAATAGATGACTTTGATTTGATTTACCTACCAATCAAATATTGAAGTACATATACAAATACAACTAATCACTTTACTTGGTAAAACCCGAGTGATCACTATGCGTTTTAGCATAACAGAAAAGAAAAAAAAAAAAAGGGATTAATCACTAAGAATCTGCTGACTGCCAACTTGATTTCTTTATTTTCTTTCTAAAACGTGCAAGAATCTTTCTCATTCTCTACTGAAACGGGGCAATAGAACTTTACCTTAAACATGTTAATGCACGAGTTCTGTGTGTGTGTGTGTGTTCACTAGTGTGCTAGAGGGGATCTGGTTCCTTAGATGAACATTAAATTTGATAGCAACAAATTTTACCAGAGATTCAAACTTTAAGATTCATATCAACACCGTAAAAAAATAATAATAATAAAAAATAAATAAATAAATAAATAAAAGTTGTAAGAGATCAATCTCTTGCATATTCTGATCCTCAAAACAGTTTTCGACCTCAATTGTGTAGGTGCGGAAATGATTTGGATCGTCCTATTAGTAGGGTAAGACATTCAAACAACCATTAATAAAGGAGAAAAGATGGTGACCTTAGTTTTGTTATCACAAAACCTCCAAGTGGACTTAGCCCTTCAAGGGCAAAGTTTGCGTTCCACGATAGCTTGTTGGATTTCAGTTCAATTCTCGTAGTGACTGAGTGAGAATCCATTTTCAAGCTCACCGAAGAAGATGAAGTAGGAATTTTGCTTTTTGGTATTCTAGAGAAGGAGAGAGAGTGTGTTTTCTAGTTGTACAAGAGTCACATCTGTTTAATCTTTAAATAAAGAGATCAATCCTTATCTTAAGGGAGGGGTGGGCAGTTACCATAACTGCTCTAACTCTATAATGTCTATCTCCCATAATGACTATTTACCTAAACACTAAAAAGTGGATAAGGATCAAATTCCTAAAATTTATGATGTGTAAGTTTAAATTCAAAATTTAAACTTTCACATTAAAACCTAGTCAACCTGGTGGGCCCACCTTGATACCTTGTTGGGCATGTTTACCAACAATTCCTACTTTCACATCAAAGACAATGAAATCAAGATTCATATCATCATGACATCAGATCAAATTTGATATCTAGAGATTCCAAAATAATGTGTAACCTCTCAAAAAATATACATGCCAACTAAAATGTGCTATCACAGAAGGTGAATCTAACACGTGAAGGGATAGCACCCTATTGATATATAATCCGTCATGAAATGTAACATTTACCAATATATATATATATATGACAAATAAATGTAATCAAAAACTCCTATTTTAAATAAATAAATTACACATCAGTCCTCCACTGAATTACATCACAAGGCATATTAAAGGCATGTGTAAAATTATTGTTAAGTCCCAGTACACCAAAACTTTTTTTTTTACTTAAGATCTGCGAAAAAATATATATTAATATGAGAGAAAATGTACAGATTAAAAACTCCTCATAACTGAGGAAGAAAACACTTGGATTCTCCTATCCACCTTCGGCATTGCCATCAGTAGACAAGAGGATCTTCAAACACCAACAAAACTAAACTCAGGAAATCCTATATCGAGGTTTTCCTTGAGCATCCCAAGTTAGATCAGAAAAGACAAATCGAGGAGAAGATCACAAATCGTTAAGTTCCTAGTATTAGTAGCATGTTTAGCCAAGTCGTCCGCCACCGTGTTCACCTCACGGAAGCAATGTGTCATTCTCCAATAAATGGTGTTTAAGTATTCTTTATAAAACAGCCATTTCTAAGTAAAACGCCATGGAACCCAATCATTGTTGATGCAGTTCGCCATAGATACTGAGTCACTTTCCACCCAAATAAAATTCAAGTTGATCTGCTTAGCAATTCTAATTGCGTTGATAAAGGTTGCGAATTCTGCCGAATAGTTGGAAGCCATACCTTCATAGGACACAAAACAGCAGAGAGCACGACCCTTATGATCTCGAAAAATATCCCCCACTCCTGCATGCCCGATGTTCCCTAAAGAGCAGCCATCAATGTTGATCTTCATACAACCCTCAATTGGTTTAGTCCAAAAATGTTCAGACGTAGAGTGGTGAACAGCGCCCCCTCTCACATGACTCATTGAGCTTGATAACATAAGCTCATGGACTGATCTAGGATGAATAGGGACCAGCAACAAAATACCCTGAAGATGACATAGAATTGTTGTACATACTATGCTAGTGTCCCATCCTTCCTTTGCCAAAGAGTCTGTTATTTCTTTCCCACCAAATCTGATAAGGAATAAATAACAAAGTAGCCAGCCATATTCGTTTCAAAGGGGAAACTCTTGCCTTACGTTTCCACCATGAGAAGAGCTCCTGGATTGTTGGGAAGCCATTCCAAACCAAACCAAACCTGCTCAAAAAATATTTCCATACCATCACAGAGAAATTACATCCCAAGAAAATGTGATTGCTAGACTCCATATGAGCATGGCAAAGATTGCATCTAGAGACCAAAGGGATCGCTTTTCCCTTAATCCTTTCATTAGTTGGCAAGTGACCATGCATCCATCACCAAACAAGCACCGAAACCTGAGGGGACATACCTTTCATCCAAACCATTTTAACCCAACCTATATTTGGGGCTTTCATGCGCAGACCCTCCCATGCTAATCTAACAATACAAATCTCAGATTGGGAGAGATCATAGACTCACCTATCCGAGTAGGGAATAGATGCAATTGGGAAATTACGAACCCACCCGATCACATATCTCCATAAGATCCTTGGATTGAACAATAGGGATATCCCATCTCCCATCGACCAAAAAATCCGCCACCTTCGTCTTGAAAGATGTTGCAACGACTGGATCAAGTTGAATAGCTTCAGCTATTGTGGTGTCAGACAACCATCTATCATTCAAAAAACTAATACAGGCACCGTTGCCCACAACCCACCTTTCATGCTTACTGACAAAATCCCACACCTTCTTCAGACCCAGTCAGATGGATAAGAAAAATATGATGCTCTATGTCTTCCCTCCTCAGATAAATATTGCCTTCTCATAAATCTTGCTATCTCTGACTCATCAGTTTTAATGCACCACGCTAATTTAGCCAACATAGCCAAATTAACATCCCTCAATCGACAGATGGCAAGAACCCTTCATTTTTTGCCTTACACATTGCATCCCACTTCACTGTGATTGCTCTAGTCAAGTCGGCATCTCCACACCAGATGAAATTTCTCAACCAATGCTCCATCATATCCACCATTGAAGATGGCCATAAATATGCAGAAAAAGAGTGGATCGGCACACTACTCAATACTGACCGAACTAGCTCAACACGGCCTACCATCGATAAAATTCTGCCCTTCCAACTAGACAATCTTGCTTTGAATTTATCGACCAAAGGAAAAATCATACTCTTTTTAACCCTCCCTTTAAAAATTTCGACCCCTAGATAATGCGTAGGGAATTTACATTCATGGATCCCGATCACAGTCTTAATCCGACTTCTTCTGGAGACTGAGATTTTACTAAGAAAGCATTTAATCTTCTCCAAACTCACCAATTGACCAGGGAATCGCTGATGTGCATCCAGAAAATTCTTAAGGTTATGCACGCCTCTAATATCCGCCTTCATGAAAACCAAAATATCATCAGCATATAATAAATGGGTTGGAGATAAAACCTGACGAGGACTAGGAATAGGAGAGATTCTTCTTTTCAGCTTCAAATCCTCTAAGCCTCTGCAAAGAACTTCTTCAAAAATGGGGGAAAGCGGATCAGCCTGACGCAAACCCCACTCCACCCCAAAAAATCCCTGAGAACCCCCGTTCAAAAGAACTGACAATCTAGAAGAAAGCATAATTTGATGGGTGTGATCCACCAACACCTGAGAAAAACCAAACTTGCAAAGCACAACAAATAGGAAATTCCAGTCAAGAGTGTCATAAGCTTTCTGAATGTCGAGTTTCAGAGCCAAGTTCCCCCCATATGTCTTGGATTGCATTAGTCAGCTCAGACGCCAAACAAAAATTTGAAGTAATAACCTTCCCTTTCTGAAAGGCTCCTTGTTCTACAGATACCAACGTTGGCAAGAGAGGAGCAAAACACATAGAAAAAAATTTTGGGATAATCTTGAAGAGGAAATTTCCTAGGCAAATAGGCCTAAATTGCCCCACCCTACATGCACCTTCCACCTTAGGAATTAAAGTCAAGAAGTTGGAGTTTACCCATTTAGTCACCACACCTTCAAAGAAGAAATTACTCACCGCCCGAACCACATCACTTCCCACAATGTGCCAACATGAACGAAAGAAAACTCCCGGGGAGCCATCCATGCTAGGAGCACTAGAGGGGTCCAAATCGAATACTGCAGCTCTCACTTCCTCAAGAGATGGAAGACAAATCAGCCTATCATTATCATCAGCTGTTATAATCTCTGGAATGTAGTCCAATAAATCAACCTCCCTAACCGTTTGCACTTTCTTGTGGAAACCTTCAAAATACGAGCAAATAAAATTGCCAATTGCTAAAGGATCCGAAATCATATTGCCATTCTCACCTCAAATTTCCCGAACCAAATTCCTCCCTCGCCGGATCTTTTTGGACATGTGAAAGAAATTCGTGTTACGATCGCCACAACACAGCCACTTATTCCTGGATTTCTCTACCCAGACTTTCTCTTGCAACATGGTAGATTCCTCGTATTTTTTCCTTACAACTACCTCAGCATCAAAAAGTGCCTCAGAGAACTCCTGCGTTTCAATCATATCCTAGACAGCATCGAATTCATTTTTAGAATTAACAACCACCACATCTGCATTAGGAAATACCTCTTTAGCCCGAACCTTAAGACGAGCTTTTAAGCGCTTAAGCTTAGACGCAACCACAAACATGGGAGAACCCTGAACAACACACCCCTAATCTTCTTGCACCACCTTCTCAAACTCTTGATGCTCAGCCCAAAAACGCTGTATGTGAAAAGGCACATTGTCCGGACGCGGTACCCCCTCGCAAGAGATAAGAATTGCATAGTGATCAGAATAATTTTGAGAAATAACACATTGGCTACAATCAGGAAATCGATCCAACCATTCCTCACTGCACATACTTCTATCAAGGACAGTTCGCACATTCCCAACCCTCCAGTGATTCGACAATGGGAATTTGCAACCCCTAGATGTAATCGTAATCAAGGAAGCTGAATCCATCATCGCAGAGAACTCCCAAGCTAAACCAATATTAAAAACTCTTGGACTTCTTTTTTAATGAGAAAATAAAGTAGTATTAAAATCCCCAACCACAAGTCAGGGAAGAACATACCATGCCAAGCCACACAGGTCACACCATAACAATCTCCTTTCTGCCTGAAAACAACTTACGTGAACAGAAGATAACAAAAATTTACACCCCTCCACCTCCACCACCACCACCACCATACAAAAAATGTGTTGAGCAGAAGAAAGCAAAATCGCTGGTTTTGAAACTCCAGCCTTCCAGAAAATCCACAAATTCGGCTCCTTCTCAGCCATTGCATTAACTCCTCTCAACACCAACTTTTGGCTCCGCTAAACATAATATATCCTGACTATGATTTTTCAGCAAAACACCTAACGCCGCTCTAACGCGAGTATTACAAAGGCCTTTAATATTCCAATAAAGAACCTTTATTAAAAAACAATTAGATATCAGAGGAAAACACCCAGGGCGAGAGTTACATCTACCAAGTAACGCACCATCTCTTGCACTCTCGCACTCCTTCGATGCTCTGTTCCCTGCTCAGGTCTACAGTAACGCCTTCCAGACCTAGTAAAACCCTATTGGTTTCTGTCCACCATACACTGCAATGTGAGATCGTAATGCACCACCACCGTTCTCCCATTATCTTGGCATGAAAAAATCGGGGAAGACGGTTGTGAATCCCCAACCCTGCTCTCCGAGGAAGAAACACCCAACACCACCTCAAGATTTCCATGGCCCTGGCTGACAGGCAATCCATCTCTAGCACCAGAATCCGATCGTGACCCCAACACCACACCAATTTCCATTCTCTCCAAGCGCTCCTCAGCCTGTCGCGGTAAATCACCTGTTTGAAAAGGACCTCTCCATCCCCGCCTCCTTGAGATGACAATAGCTCATCAGATTCTTTTACCCTGGCCACGTCAGGAGCCCCATGCTCCTCCATGCTGACGTTATGAACGTGATTCACCGGACGCCACACCTGTTTTGTCTGGTGTTGAATCACGGTCTCATTACCATGTGCCCCTGCTGGCTGTTCACCCACTTCTGAAGGGCATTAATCCACCCGGTGCCCATATCGTCGGCACTTTGCACACCTAACTGGTGGATTCTCAAACACCACCTGTTGCTTGAAGATAAAAGTATCCAACGCACCTGGCTGTTCCCAATCCACATACAATTCCAATCTAGGAACAGTATCATCTATATCCACGCACACTCGAGCGAAGTGGCCAAAAAGTGAATCACGTGTCCTTTTATGTATAGCCACCGGCCTCCCCACTGCTTTGGCAAGGGAAAGGAGGACCTCCTCGTCCCAATACTCTTGAGGAAGATCGGGAAACCGAATCCACGTGAGCCTATGCGTGATCTCCTGCTGGTTAACGTTAAAATCTAGCCTCCATCTTTGAAAACGAATCAGAATTCCATTCACCCGCACCAGGCCACGCTTCCATACTGCTGCCATGTCTGATTCTAATTGAATCGGAAGACGATGAACCCCTTCCCCAAAGAACACAACTCAATCGATTCCTCAAGAACCCAACTCTCCATAACTGACTTACGCAACACCTCCATCGGGATAGAACGCTGGGTGTACCTTTCATATTGACCTCTGATCACTCCCCCATTATGGTTGTTTCTGTGGAGTCTGAGAGACCCCAGAACTACCCTTTCCATTATCAAAGATTCTAGGCTGAGCATGATTCTTTTTTCTCCACTGTAGCTGATTCATGGGTTGAAGAATTAGAGGAGGTCCTATGGTGGTCTTTGCTCATTAATTAAAAATGCTGAAAGGTGTGCTGTGTGCCTGGGCTAAGGTTAGCTTCCCTAATTTTAATTTGGATTTGGAGTAGGCCAAAAAGGGTACGGAGGATGTGCAGAGCATGACTGAAGCGAATGGAATGTCTGATTCTCTCTTCGCTTTTGAGGCTAATGCTAATAGTAGATACCTCAAGGCACTTGAAACTTATGAAAAATTATGGGCTGAAAAATCCCTCCTCAAATGGTGGCTGCAGGGTGATAGATACTCCCAATTTTTTCATGTGGCTGCAAAAATAAGGCATATGAAGATTTATATTAGGTCTCTTAAAAAAGATGATGGAGCGGTGATTGATGTGAAGAATCAGATTGAAGAGTTCGTGACGGGGTTTTATGAGAATTTCCACAAAGCCGTTCCCCTTCAGAATCATATGGAGTTGTTGGACTGCATTCCCAATGCTTTGGAGAATGGCGATAAGAGCAACTTGAATGCTATTCCTTTGAACTCTGAAATTAAAGATGCAGTTTGGGACCTCGATCTAGAGAGTGCCCCCCGGCCGGATGGCTTCCCTGGCAGTTTCTATAAGGTATGTTGGGATATTATTGATCAAGATATTTGTAAGGCAGTTAAATATTTTTTTAATGCTGATTTTATGACTTACGGGATCAACAATATATTTTTAGTTTTGATCCCTAAAGTTGAAGAAGCATCCAGTTTGGATAAATTCCGCCCTCTATGTATGGGGAATTTTTTATGTAAAATTATATTTGGAGTTTTATCTTTGAGACTATCTAAGGTGCTCCCCAACATTATTATGAAGAGCAGGGGGCTTTCCAGAGAGGGAAAATCATTCACTCCAACATCAGCCTGGCCTCTAAGCTGGCCAACATGATGTTCTCTTCCACGAGAGGGGGAGGCTTGGGGCTGAAAATTGACATCCAGAAGGCTTTGGACACCATCTCCTAGAGCTTCCTATTTCATGTTATGCGAAGGTTTGGTTTCTCTGTGAGATGGATTTCCAAGATTCATCAACTCCTTAAATCTGCCAAGATCTCGGTTTTCCTGAATGGCGGGTCACTGGGTTATTTTGGGGTTGAGAGGGTCCTGTGTCAAGGGGACCCTCTCTCCCTAATGCTATTTATCATTGCTAAGGAAGTGTTCTGTAGAGGTCTCTCTGATCTGGTTGCCAAGAAGAAGATGAAAGCACTAAATGGGCCATGAGGCATCACCACCCTAGCTCATAGCTTGTTCGCAAATGATATTTTTGTCTTCTCCAATGCCTCCATCAGATATATGAGGAACCTCAAGATATTCCTTACTAGATATGAGGAGTTTTTTGGATAGAGAATAAATCTTGAGACAAGCAAACTGTTTCTTAGCCCTCTACCTACTCGCAAGAAGCAGGAAATTATTGACGAGTGGGGAATTCCCGTGTACAACTTCCCAACTCAATATCTAGGCATGAAAATTTTTAAAGGCTGTGTGAAGAGAGAGGACTTGCTTCCAATTATGGATAAGGTTAAGAGCCGTCATGCTGGATGGAAAGGGAATCTCCTATCTATGACAGGAAGAGTTGAGCTTGTGCACTCTGCCATCTTGGGCATGCCTAACCACAGCTTCGTAGTATATTGGTGGCCCTCTTCTTTGATTGCAACTATGGAGAGGTGGATGAGGAATTTCATCTAGACCGGTGAGGCAGACACTTCAAAAAAAATTATAGTTAAACGGGAGGTGGGCTATAGACCGAAGGAAGAAGGTGGTTTGGGGCTGAGAAGGTTGAGAGATTTGAATAAATCCCAACTCAGTAGTTTGGCATGGAGAATTAAGCATAAGGACACTCTGGCATATAAATTTTTGAGAGCTAGATTCTTAAAGGGTGATGGTTCTTTCAGAACTGGATATAGGTCGTCTTCGATATGGCCAGGAGTTAGGAAAATGTGGAGCTTTATCTCATCAAATGAGAGACGGATGGTCAGAAATAGCAAGAAGATCAACTTCTGGTCTGATAAGTGGATTGATGGTTTTTCATTTCAAGAAATAGCAGAGGTAGGAGAAAATGCTAATCGTCCTACAGTGGGAAAGCTCAACAGGTTTATTGTCAACGGCCACTGGAATTTGCCTCAATTTCGGTCCTCATTGATAAATGATATTTTTTCTTTGGATGAAAACATAAAAATTCCTCAATATGATTGTGAGGATATCTATTATTGGAAATGCTCTGCAAATGGTTTCTTTAATGTGAAGTCTGCATGGGAGGAAATTAGGATTTAGAATCCAAAAGTCCCATGGGCTTCCATCGTTTGGAGGAAAAAGCTTCAACCCAGAATGTCAACCTTTGGATGGCGCCTGGTCCATGGGAAACTACCTTCAGATGATGTGGTGAAAAAAAGGGGGATTGCCTTTGTCTCTAAGTGTAGTCTGTGTGGTGTGGAAGAAGAATCTCTAGATCACATCTTCCTCCATTGCTCCTTCTCAGTGGAAATCTGGAATTTCTTTTGTAACTGTTTTAATATTGGGTGGACCAGTCCTGAGTCTATGACTTCACTTGTCCAATGGTGGAAAAGAATGCATAACAATGCCTATTACAAAGAGGCATGGGAGATGGGGCTGGTAATCGTGGCAGACAACATTTGGAGAGAGAGGAATTCGAGACGGAATGAGGACAGGTCGAGGCATCCCAAATGCGTCTGCCAGTCAATCATTAATGAGATTAAAAATAACAACCCTAGTTTAAAAGTGTTGTTAGATCAATGGCGAATATAATATGTTGTAGAAAGCTGGGACTGAGCATACCGGTTGTGCCTTCCAATCAGATTCTTGAGGTTTTCTAATGCAAATCCCACACAAAATGGATCAAGCTGAACTTTGATGGAAGTTCTTTAGGAAATCCTGGCCGAGCTAGGGCTGGCGGCATTTTCAGAGATCATATTGGTAGAGTACTGGGATCCTATAAAAAATTTATGGGGATCACGGGTGTTTTGAAGCTGAGATGGAGGGCCTAATGGAAGGTCTTATGCACGCTAGAGACATGGGCATTAATCAGCTTTGGGTGGAGTCAGACTTCAGCGCTGTGGTCACCCTGATGCATCACAAGAAGATTCCTTGGTTAGCTGCCCAAAGATGGTTTTTTCTGAAGCCTTTCTTGGACAGCATCACCTAGAAAATATCTCATAACTTCAAAGAAGCCAATATAGTTGCGGATTTTTTAGCAAGGGATGCAGCAAAAAGAGGAGTTTTTGAAGACAATATTTCTTTCCCAGCTCATATTGTAGACCTCTTAGTAGAGATGCTAATGGTAGGCCAAATTATAGATTTTGTTAGTGCGCTTCTCCTTTCTCCCTGCTAATGGCAATGCCGAATGTGGGGAGTTTGGAGATTGCGTTTCCTCTCCATGTATGGTTCCTTTTTTCTCTTTTCTCAATAATATTATCTTTTATCAAAAAAAAAAAGGAGACTTTTATGACAACCTCCATCCAAAAGCATCCTGCCAAGATTGAATAGGAGATTTCCATAAGATAGAATACCATGAAACTTTTGGGTTTTTCTTCCTTATCGATTCCCAAGCTGATCGAATAGAGGAGGCAACTGAAGGAATAAGAGACCAATGGCAAATATCTTCAAGATCAAAGACAAAAATCTGGCCTGCCTTTGCAAAAGAAGCTTTGAAAAAAGATGAATTAGCTGGGAGGAGAGCCCATCTGTTTTCCACAATGACATCAGCAATTTTTTATCAGAACCCTCAAAGTCAAATAAGTCCATCCCTGAACCTTCAGCAATAGAAGTCTCGTCTAACCATCTGTCAAGCCAAAAGTTTATTTTTCTTCCATTTCCAGCAGTCCATCTTTTAAGCCTTGAAATAATATTCCTAACCTTCTTCAATCCTGGGAAAATTGAGGAAGATTTATAATTTTTTTTTAGAGATCCATCCACATTCAAAAATCTTGCTCTAAAAACCAAGCTCACAATAGACTCCTCATGCTTGATTTTCCATGCTAGTTTACATAAGCAAGCAGAATTAACATTACACAGCTTCCTTATAGCAAGGCCTCCTTCCTGTTTCGGTTTGCATGCATTCTCCCATTTTACTGCAACCTTCTTTTGCTTCTCCACATCACAAGGCTAGATAAAATTCCGCATCCACCGCTTAAATGTTTTAGTGGTTGATTGAGACCCCTATTAAACAGCAAAGTTGTGGATGGGAATACCTGAGATCACTGATCTGACTAGCTCTACCCTTCCCGCCAAGGATAGAAACTTTCCCTTCCACCCAGTAAGCTTTATTTTTATTTTGTCCATCATTGCAAGCAAATGCTTATTGGAGACTCTTCCATTGAAAATTTTAACTCCAAATATTTTATTGGGAGCTTTGAGATAGGGATGCCCAAAGTCTCAAAAATGAAATGCTTCCTATGAGGAGCAACCTTCCGAAACTTATGGGATTAGGGTAACAAAGTAGTTGTTAACTCTCGAAGGGAATTTCCCCACCTGGAAAAAATGAATAATTGCTCTATAAAAATCAGATTCAACAATATCCCGAACTCTTCTAAAGAGGTTACTTGAGAAACCATCCAGACAGGGGGAGCTATCTAAATCTAGGTCCCAAACAGTAATTTTAATCTCCTCCTTTGATGGAATAGCTTCAAGGACAGCATTATCATTATCCCCTAACTCCTACGGAATGCAATCAAGGAGATCCCAATGAGGAGAAATTTGAGCAACACCGTGAAAGGATTCATAATAATCAGAAATATAGGAAGCCAAAGCCTGCTGATCAAAAACCCATGAACCATCTTCTTTCCTAAGAGAACGAATCAGATTTTGAGACCGTCTCATCTTCATAGAGAGATGGAAGAATTTAGAGTTCCGATCTCCTTCCTTCATCCATTTCTTCTTTGCTTTTTCAGATTTGAGTTGGGCTTGCATCTGAGTAGCCTTAAGAAAGGTTATTTTGGCATCGGCCTCTTTAGAGAATAGCTCATCAGACATTCCAACTGATTCAATTTCATCCTGAATGGCTTTCAAGTCGTTTAAAATTTTCTCCACCTCAAATGATTTCTTGTGGTAAAAATTAAAATCACATGGAAAGTGAAATCTACTTGGTAGGTAAAATCACATGAAAGTGGAAGGTGAGATCTTAATTTGTGAGGTAGATGGAAATTATCACACAAAGTTCAAGATTTCAAATCAAAAGCTAAAAATCAAAGTTCAAGATTTCAAATCAAAATTCAGAGTTCAAGAGCTAAAAATCAAAGTTCCAAATCAAAAGCTAAGAAGTTCAAGAGCTAGAAATCAAAGAATCAAGATTTCAAATCAAAAGTCAAAATTCAAAGTTCAAAATTCTAAATCAAGAAGTAAATTTTTAAGAATTAAGGACCCAATTTCATTGACCCGGCCCTAAGTGGCCCAATTTCGTTAACCCGGCCCCAGGTGGCCTAATTTCAATGACTTGGGCCCCAGGTGGCGTAATCTCATTGAACCGGCCCCAGGTTTGGCCCTAGGTGGCCCAATTTGATTAACCCGGCCTTAGGTGGCCCAATTTCATTGACCTGACCCCAGGTGGCCCAATCTCATTGAACCGGTCCCAGGTTTGGCCTTAGGTGGCCCAATTTCATTGACCCGGCCCCAGGTGGCCCAATCTCATTGAACCAACCCCAGGTGGCCCAATTTCATTGACTTAGCCCCAGGTGGCCCAATGTCATTGACCCAGCCCTAGGTGGCCCAATCTCATTGACTGACCCCCCAGGTGGCCCAATTTCATTACCCTGCTGCAGGTGACCCAATCTCATTGAACTGGCCCTAGGAGGCCCAATTTCATTGACTCGGCCCCAAGTGGCCTAATTTCATTGACCCAGGTGCCCCAATTTCATTGACCAGACCCTAGATGGTCCAATCTCATTGAATCGGCCCCGAGTGGCCTGATCTCATGAATCTATCCCTAGGACTGGCAGAAGGAAGTCCAGCCTAGGAAGAACATTTTCAAGCACTAACATCTTCTGCAGGGAGGGCTCAAATCTCTGCAATTATGGATTAATCCTTAGGAATGGTAGACGGAAGTCCAGCCTAGGAAGAACAATTTTAAGTACTAAAACCTTTTGCAGGATTGGAAGAGCAGCGAATTTCTTTCCTACAAATTGGCAGCTCAATAAGTCCTAAACTTTAAAGTACTTAAGAGACCTATTGCATTTTTAGCTCTGTCATTGATGAGCAAGATGATGGCAGTACATGCTCGGGTGACAAAATGTGGTAGTTTTTTCTTTGCCCTTCGGCTGTTAGCACAGGACTTAGCCAAAGAGGGGCATTTTGTAGACATCAAATTTTGTCTCCCTCTCCCATCGATGATGACACATGGATCTTGGATGCGACCTTTCACCTCCGATCAATAGGGATGATAATTGACTGAGGTAATTATTCCCAAAAGCATTCCATACCCATCCAAAATTCTCAGAAAACCCGCGCGAGAGAAAGGAAGGGTCCAATTATGATATTTTATATACGAAGGAATATGGGCAAAGTGATTATGTAGATGTATAGTACTCAGAATTACGATTCCAACGATATATGGTACATCAAAATTGGACCATCGGATCTCCTGCAATTATTCCCGAAAATCACACTTCAAGTACTCAAACCCCACCCATGCGAGCACCCATGCCTTGCCTTGAGTACCCAAACCTCACCCATATGAACACCCACACCTTGCCTTGAGTGCCCAAACCCTGCCCATGTGAGCCCCCATGCCTTGCCTTGAGTGCCCAAGCCCCATGTGCTCATGGCCAAGCTCCGCGTGCACACAACCAAGCCTCTCGTGCGCATAGCCAAACCTTGTATGCACACAATTAAGTCTTGCGTCCACTTAGACAAGCCCCGCATGTACCTGACGAAGCCTAGTGTGCACTTGGCTAAGCCCCATGTGCACATGGTCAAGCCCCACGTGTACCTGACCAGCCCTATGCATACCCAACCAAGCCTCGCACATGCCTGACCAAGTTCCAACACCTATGTTTGAGTTCCCGCACCCATGTCGGAGTCCCAACACCCATTTTGAAACCCCAGCACCCATAACAAAGCCCTCGCACCCCTACCAAAGCCCTAGCACCACTGTTGGAGCTCCAACGCCCCTACTTGCTGGAGCTCCAGCGCCCTTGCTGGAGCTCCAGCACCATGCTGGAGTTTCAGCACCCCTGCTGGACCTCTAGCAACCCTGTTGAGCCTTCCACAGCCCCGTTGAAACCTCTGACACTCCCGTCGCTGATCGGAATCCCTCTTCCCATGACCGAATTAGATAAGGAAGTTCCTCTTCACCTGCCTGTGTACCCTACACTGCCATGCCAGCGTACACTACACCATAGCCTCCCGTTGGTCTAAAAAGGAATCTTTTCACATGATTGGTCCAAAAAAATTACCTTCACCCCATTGGATATGGAAAAGTACCCTCCACCCCATTGGTCCAAAATTTCTTACTTTCACTCCATTGGTTTAGAAAAATTGCTTTTTACTACCATTGGTTAGGAAATTTTCTCTCTTCTTCCTATTGTCCAAAAATTCTATAAATACCCCCTCCCTTTGGTTTTACACACAACAACACAACAACACACAAACATACCCCACAACAACCCATAGTAGTGAAGCTCTGCCCTCGCTCCTCCCCTTTCCCCCCTTGAGGTTTTTCAAGCCTTCGAAGAGATCTTCATAAGATTCGAAGTGTTCTTCGAGCCTTCGAAACTCTTCAATCCTTTGCTTTTTTGAGTGATATTTTTGTGTAGGAAAATTTCCCCTTAGTCTCCCACCCCCCTTTTGAGGTTCTTCTAATCTACGGAGAGATCTTCGTAAGATTCCTTTGAATCTTCGAAGTGTTCTTTGGGCCTTTGAAGTTCTTTAACCATTTAGGTTTTCAGCCCATCCCTAGCGGAAGCTATGTTCGAGTGCCACCTCAGCCTAGACCTCCTATAGCCTATCCCCAGTGGAAGCTCTGCCAGAGTGCCACCTCAGCATAGCCCTCCTATAGCCTATCCCTAGAGGAAGCTCTGTCCAAGTGCCACCTTAGCCTAGTCCTCCCGTAGCCTATCCCCAGTGGAAGCTCTGCTAGAGTGCCACTCAGTATAGCCCTCCTATAGCCTATCCCTAGCGGAAGCTCTATCCGAGTGCCACCTCAGCTTAGCCCTCCCATAGCCTATCCCTAGCGAAAGCTCTGTCGGAGTGCTACCTCTACAAAAATCCAAAAGTAACCATTCTTAGCTGGAACTCTATCCGAATATCATCACAGTCAGCATCTCTCGAGAAAGGAAGTTGTAGGTCAAGACCATCTTCCCCTGAGCTTCGAGAATCTAGAAGACAGTTCGTACCATTATCAAATTGGGGGTCCACCCCTCTTGGCCCGAAACAGGGGTCAAGCTCAGGTATAGTTTCTTAACAGAATTAGCACAATGTAGACATTATATAGACCTTGTTTTAGTATACATAGTCATTTAAATTCAGTCAATGTAAATATGTGTGATTACTTAGCCATGCATGTGGAATAGGAATAATTGTGGAAAATGTTCATTCTTAAGCATCTAGTAGGGAGACCGGTTGAACCAGGCAGATTGAGTGCCTAACACCTTCCCAATTCTGTAACCTATCGCTTACCTTAAATCTCTGGACCAGACCAACTTTCGGGCCCTTTTCTCAAGAATTGGGCCCACCCCCGGGTCCTAGGCCCATAACCCTAGGTGGTGACTCCAAACTCTTTTGCATGATCCCAATCCCAGTATTGGACCATCATCAAACCCCTGTCTTGAATGATGAGCTTTACACTCTTACGAAATAGGCATCCACATATCTTCGAGTGGCAATACAGCGGTACGGGGCCCGTAGGGTAAGCACACACGACACACCCCTCCCTCATGAAAGAGAAAGAGAGGAGAGAGGACAAAAAGAATGCAAGCCTTTTTTCCTTCCCCACAAAGGATGGAACGATGACCAATTTTCTCCAGCCGCTACCCTCACAATGATTGGTTTTCCCTGCTGATGGCAATGCCGAAAGTGGGGAATTTCCATTCATCTCTCTTCTGATGTACTTTGTTTCTATTTTTTGAATTTCAATAAAATTTCAGTACCTTTAGAAAAAAAAATGGTGATTAGGAGTTGTAGGTATCGTCATCTGAACTAACTATGTGGAGGTGGTGAACCAATTTAAGCAGAATCAAAGTACCTGGCCATGGGATTTTTTTTTTTGAATTTAAATTTGAAATATTCGAGTAGATGTTTTGTAAGTTTTAATTTTGTGAACCAATGTTGTGAACAAGTGGTGGTGGAGCAACAGTTATCTTCCAACATTAGAACTGAGTGGATCTGTAATCAAAATTCTAACTTCCCAGCCTTCCTCCTCCATGTACTTTTTCAATGATTTCCTTTTCTACAATAAAAATTGAAGGCTTTGTTGAGATGAAGACCCATTTAATCATTGATATTATAATCTTTTTTTACTTTTTCATGGTAAAATATACATGGCAGCTTGTAGGTAATTCAAATTCATATTTTTTAAAATAAATAAATAAATCAATCACTTAAAATGTGTTTTCCTAAGTGATAGGTCATGTAGCTTTTGATTATTGCATGGAAAGATCCCTACAATCTCCAATGGTGTGTCCCACCTTTTCGTAGAATCTACACTTCCCCAGTGCATCTTTGTACATTAATAATTGTTTGAACTAGGAGAGGTTAGTAGTCCTAGGCTACCTGCGCTTAACCTGGAGACCTTTCCAAACCTAGATCACGAGGTGCATGCCTCGAAGGCTGATTTTTGTGTCATTCAGAGACATACGGAGGAGGAGGCATTTTCTAAGCACCTCTTTGATCTGGAGGCGAAGACCAGATTCTAGAAAGCTACTGAAAATCAGGAGAAGTTACGTGCCCAAAAATCCAAGGTTAGATGGCTGAGGGAAGGTAACCGATGTTCAAGATTTTTCGTGTTATGGCCAGGCTAAGAGGATCTAAAAATTCCATTAGGAATATTGTTAGGGATAATGGTGATGTGATTTCTGATCAGGAGCAACTAGGCAGGTACATTACTGAATTTTATGCGAGCTTTCATAGGCATGTGGACCTGGACAGCCACCCCCAGTTGTTCAACTGCATTCCCAGGGTGATACAAGACTCGGATCGTCTAACCTTGGACTCAATTCCATTGGATGACAAGATAAAATGAGCTATATGGGACTTGTACCTTGATAGTTTGCCAAGGCCTGATGGATACTCAGGAGCCTTCTCTTGGATTTGCTGGGAAGTCATCGGCTTTGATGTGTGCAGAGTAGTGAAGGGCTTCTTCTCTTTAGGTATTCTTCCTAAAGGCATTAATAATAATTTTCTGTTGCTTATTCTAAAGGTAGAGGGAGCCAGCTTGCTAGATAAATTTTTCCCTTTGTGTATGGAGAATTTTTTCTATAAATTATTGTCTAAAATCATGGCTAGTAGTATCTCCGATGTCTAGTACCGAATTATTTCTACAGAGCAAGGAGTTTTCCATAAAGGAAAATTTATTTAGTCAAATATCGGGTTAGCTTCTGAGCTTGCTAACCTTACAAGAAATTCCTCCAGAGGTGGTGGCCTTGGGTTGAAGATTGACATAAGAAAGGCATTTGATATCCTTTCCTGGGATTTCTTGTTTCAAGTTCTCAGTAGGTTTGGTTCTCTGAGACCATGATTGGGTGGATCCATGCTATTTTAAAATCAACCAGGATCTTAGTTCTTCTCAACGGAGGCCCAGTGGGCTTTTTTTGATGTTAGTAGAGGGCTCAAACAAGGAGACCCCATCTCTCGCTGCTATTTATTATTACCGAGGAGGTTCTGTGCGGTGGTCTCAGGGAGATGGTAGACAAAGGGCTTATTAAATCTATTGTTGGTCTGCGCAATGTTGTAGTCCCATCTCACTTGCTTTTTGTTGACGACGTGTTCATCTTTATGAATGCTTCTAAAAGGTATGACAGAAATTTGAAGAAATTCCTTAATTTATACCAAAACTGCTCTGGCTAGTTTTTCAATCCCGAAAACAACAAGTTATTTTTGGAGAAGATTCCTTCAGTCAGAAAGTATTGGTTAGCTGAGGAATTAGCTATTCCTTGTAATTTCCCTACCAAGTACTTGGGCATGGAAATCTTCTATGGAATAGTTAAAAGGGACCCTCTCCTCCCGGTGATGGACAGAAATAAAGCTAAGCTGGCCGGTTGGAAAGGAAAACTTCTTTCTATGGCTAGTAGGGTGGATCTCATGAAATTTGTAATTTCTAGAATGCATTACATAGTTTCTCAATTTGCTGATGGCCTGCATCGTTAATCAAATGTCTGGAGAAATGGATGAGAAATTTCATCTGGACGGGAGAGATTGATTCTATTGAAGCCATCACTATGAGATGGGATCAGGTTTGCAAACCTAAGAAGGAGGGTGGCCTTGGCTTGACAAGACTTCGGGATGTGAACAAGGCTCTTCCTGCAAAATTAGCTTGGAACATCAAACATGAAGACTCTCAGCTGAGCAGAATTATTAGAGCAATGTTTCTCTCTGCCTCTGGTGGCATTAAGAGGGGTCACAAAAGCTCCTCTATTTGTCCTGGGGTGAGGAGAATGTGGCATTTTGTGTTTGAAAATGAGAGATGGCATGTTGGTGATAGCAGCACCATTGGCTTTTGGAGAGACAACTGGTGGGGTTCTAAATCATTTTTTAAGGCTTCTGGCCTCAGCAAGGAAAATTTTCTAACCTCAACCACTCTGTAGTTGCTTTCATTCAGCAAGGGTCTTTGGCGTTGCCCCAGGTTGACTCTACTCCGTTAAATGATTTTCTTAGATCCATTAAGTCCATCAATCTCCCCTCTATTGCTATGGAGGATCGGTGTTTGTGGAGCTTCGAGCCGATGGGGAGCTTCTTTGTGAGGTCTGCTGGGACGGTTTGAGAACTCGCACTTTGTAGGTATCTTGGTCTAATCTTTTATGGAAAGAGAAGCTTCCTCCTAGGCTCTCTCTACTGAGTTGGCGCTGGATTCATGGGAAGTTTCCTTCGGACGATTTGATTCAATCTAGAAGGATTCATCTTTCATTGAGATGCGATCTTTACGGTTCGTCTTCTAAATCATTTCTTCATATTTTCCTTGAATGCCACTTTTCTCTTGAGATATGGAAAGGTATCTTGGATCTATTCAATATGGCTTGGGTGAGGCCAAGTTCTCTGGGTGAGTTGATTACCTGGTGGCGGAATAAGGAGAATAGATGGTCTCTGAGAGACGCCTGGGAGATAGGGTTGTTTGCTATCATTGATGCTATCTGGTTTGAAAGAAATCATTCACAATTTGAGAGAAATTCACGTAGCCATGTGATGATCATTCACACTGTAAGAGGGGAGATAGGTTTCATTTGTAGCAAAAGATTATTCCTAAATCTGCAGAAGATCTGGTCATTATCAGAAGGTTCAACTTGCCTTTATCTTCCTAGCTTTCTCGATCTATATTGGATGTCCATTGGTGCAAACCTATGGAATCCTGGGTAAAGCTCAATGTTGAAGGTTGCTCTCTTGGAAGCTGGAGGAGGAGGGATCTTCAGGGACCAAGAGGGTAGGAAACTACTATGTTTCAATTTTTTCCTTTGGATCTCTACTAGCTTCTCAGTGGAGAATTGGAGAATTATCAAGGTATTGAAGCTTGCTCGCGAGATGGATATTAGCGCCTTTGGATTGAGTCTGATTCCTCTATTGCTGTTTCTCTTGTTCACACAGGCTAATTCCATGGTATGTGCTTCAGGAGTGGTCTTATTTCCTTGGCTATTTGAACTCCATTGAGTGGAAGATCTCCCACTACTTTTGAAAAGCTAACCCAATAGCAGACATGCAGCTCCCTCTTCATATTGCTAATGAGTTGTAAGTTGATATCGATGGGCGTCCTCGGTTTAGATTTATAAATTCTATAAGATAGCGGTTATAAGCCTCTGCTGATGGCAATACCGAAGGTGGAGGCTCTCTTCTTGCTCTTGTATTTTATTTTTTCTTTCTCCATTTTAATATAATCTGATCTTCTAGCAAAAACATTATTAGCTTTTGGAATGGTTGCATGTTGCTAAATCCTATAGATTGAATTCCATTTTCACATAGGGCATTGAGTTATTAGGTTGGTTGCATTGAGCAATTAAAGATTAGAGAAGTCGTAAGTAAAAAGCATAATGGGCTTACGAAAAAAAAAATATATATATATATATATATATTAATAATAGACCAAAAAGGCGAATAATGCCTTTTTAAAGATAAGAATATAAATACCATACCAAATACAATTTATTCTAAAATAAAATATGCATTCAAACTTAAAGGTGCAACAAACGACATTCTCATTATAGGTTGAGAATACAAACCAAACACTACCTTATTATCCAAAGCATATTCTACTTTTCATCTGAACTGATTTACATGCTTCTATCAAAGTGAGTGCACAACAATCGGACTTCTCACAGTATGAGTGCCATCAGACCACTCCAGTGATGCAGATGCCATAGACAACTTTGGGTCTAATTTACTTCCAAAAAAAGTCACTACAAATGATTTGTCTTCGTTCAATGATTTGAAAGAAAGAACACTAGGCTTTTTTTTTTGCTAAAAGGTAATTTTATTAAAAGAGAACAAAGCAAAACAAAGAGAAATACAAAAGGGCAGGCCGATCCCACTAAACCCACTTGCAACCTCCACCTTCGGCATGGCCATCAGCAGAGGGAACAAGCAAAGGGCTTAGCCAAATCGAAAACGGTGCCTGTCCAACTCATCTGAAGCTAACTCATCAACTACATGTCTCGGGAACTCCACTGAGAATTCTGAAGTACAAGATTTAGATGCTTTCCTAGCTAGAAAATCAGCGACTACATTAGCTTCACGAAAACAGTGAGTGATCTTCCATTGCACCAACTCCAAAAAGGGAATGGCAGATCTCCATTTCTGCAGGGCGAACCATGGAATCTCCCTTCTCTGAACTGCTGAGACCACGGACGCTGAATCTGACTCAATCCAAAGACCCCTAGCATGATAGTGTCTAGCTAGCAGAATACCCTCCAAAACTGCCTCAAATTCAGCTTCATATATTTGTTTGACTCCCAGAAAAATGCTAAAAGAGTCAATTACCTTGCCTTTATCATCCCGTAAGACACCACCAGCACCTGCATTACTTGGGTTACCAAGCGAACTTCCATCCACATTGATCTTCATCCACGCCTTGGGAGGCTTACACCAGTGAACCTCAAGAGGTGAAGGGGAAGTTGGGTTTCTAATACTTAAACCTATCTTCCTGTAGGTCATCAAGTCTGAAATCGAACGAACTTCTTCACTTGATCCGTCATAACAAAGCTGAACCTCTTGCCTTATACTTTGAAAGACATACCGCACTGCCCTTTATTTATTTTCCTGCCTTCTTTTATTTCTTTCCCACCAAATATGGTTGATAGTGATGAGCAAACCCAACTTCCATGGCTTCTTTAGCTGAATCACTTGAGATTTCCTCTTCCACCACTTGAACAATGATTGAATGCTTGGTTGATTTACCCACGCCACTCCAAAAAAATCTAAAAAACTCTTCCATATTGATATGGAGAATGAGCAGTGTAAAAAAATATGAACCATACTTTCTTCAGCCTTTCCACACAGGTTGCATCTGGATGGGAGATAAACACCTTTTTGGCAAACCAGGTCGTCCGTTGGGATTCTACCATGCACCACTCTCCATCCAAAAATGGAGTATCTTGGAGGAAGATTCTTCTGCCAAATCAAAGAAGACCAGTTCACCTTCAAGGATTTCACTCTAACAGCCTCCCAAGCCGACCTTGAGGAGAAATACCCTGAAGGAACTAGCGACCACACCCTGAAATCCTCCATCTGCAAACTCGGAATGTCAATCTTTTTAATCTGTCCAAAAATTTCATTAAGCATAGGAGATACTACCTCAGGTAGACGCCATTCCCCATTTATGATAAACTCCCCCACCTTTGCTGACGTAGAGAGAGTATGGTCACTATCCAGCGAAAGAAGTTCCATAATGGAGTTTGGACCCCACCATTTATCCTTCCAGAAATTTGCAAGCTGACCGTTTCCTATGATCCAGCGCTCCTTATCATCCACAAAGGACCACATTTTCCTGAGACCTGCAAATATAGTGGAGGTGTTGCAATTTTTGAAGGATCTTCCATCCTTCTTTAGGAATCGAGCTCTGAGAAAGGTTAACGCTGCTGTCTTCTCCGTTTTGATCCTCCAAATCAATTTGCACAACATTGCTTTATTGGAATCTCGCAGTCTCCTAAGACCCAGCCCTCCCTCATCCTTGGGCTTACACATAGAGTCCCACTTCACTGTGACAGCCTTAACCGTATCTACATCACCTGTCCAAATAAAATTCCGCATCCATTTCTCCATCATCGCCACAAGAGATGCAGGCCACCAATAAACAGAGAAACTATGAGTCGGCATCCCCGAAAGCACCGATTTAACCAATTCCACCCTACCTGCCATTGACAACAATTTCCCTTTCCAACCCGCCAGTCTCCCCTTAACCTTGTCCATAATCGGCAACAAAGTATCTTTTTTAATCCTTCCCTTGAAGATTTCCACACCTAGATACCTTGTAGGGAAGGTACACATGGGAATGCCTAAAGTTTCAGATATTCGATGCTTCCTGGAAGGTGATATTTTTCCCAAAAAAAGTTTACTTTTTTCTAAGCTGATGCCCTGCCCAGAAAACTCTTGGTACTTTAGAAGAAATTCTTTAAGAGTCCTCACATACCTCATAGAAGCATTGGAGAAGATGAATATGTCATCTGCAAATAGAATATGGGCAGGAGTTTTGACACCGCTAGGCCCATGAATTGGCTTCAGTTGATTAATCTCGATCAGATGCTTTAAACCTCGCGATAGCACTTCCTCCGCAATAATAAAAAGCATGGGAGATATTGGGTCCCCTTGCCTCAGCCCTCTTTCCACACCGAAATATCCCTGTGGACCTCCATTAATCAAAATCGATATCTTAGAGGATATCAAAATTTGGTTCAGCCATGTTATCCACTTCTCTGTGAATCCAAAGCGCCGCAGCACCTGAAACATAAAGGACCACGAAAGAGTATCATATGCTTTCTTGATGTCAATTTTTAATCCCAGACCTCCCCCTCTCATAGAAGCAAACATCATATTGGCCAGTTCTGAGGTCACACTGATGTTGTCATGGATTAACTTTCCTTTTTGAAATGCCCCCTGCTCTTCAGATATCAGCCTAAGGAGCAAATTAGCAAGCCTCATTGCCATTATCTTGGAAAGAATTTTACAATAAAAATTCCCCATACACAGTGGCCGGAATTTATCGATAGAAGATGCTCCCTCCTCCTTAGGAATAAGTACCACAAAATTGTTGTTCACACCATTGGGCAATTGACTAGTACTAAAGAAATACTTAACTGCATTGCACACCTCTAACTCGACAATATTCCAGCATCTTCTAAAGAAAGCTCCAGAAAAACCATCCGGACCAGGAGAGCTATCTGGGTCCAGGTCCCAAACAGCTCTTTTGATTTCTTCATTCCCTGGTAAGACATCAAGCACATAGTGATCACCTTGATGAAGAACCATCGGTATAGATTCAAGAAGCTCCACATGCTCCACTAAAGGCACAGCTTTGTAAAATTGCTTATATGACTGAACTGTATAATTCCCAATCTGGTCGTTACCTTCCACCAAAGTCCCATCAGGAGTTTTGAGGCTTCTTATAGAGTTTCTGAGTCTTCTCATTTTAACAGAAAAATGAAAAAACCTAGAATTGCGATCCCCTTGCTTCATCCATCTAACTTTGGCTTTTTCGGCCCAAAGTTTTTCATGGTTTTCCATTGCTTTTATTAGAGAGGTCTTCGCATCCGCTTCTAACCCAAACAAATAATCATCCATGCCATTAATTTCAATAGTCTGTTGTACATGCGCTAGCTTATCCTTGGCTTCCTCAAGGGCTTTATTGAAATTCGGGAAAGCCTCTCTCCCCCAATTACGGAGCACACCCTTCAGCCTTTTGAGTTTCAGCATGAGAACAAATATCGGATTCCCTGAGACCCACTCTTCCCATGATGTGGCAACTACCTGCTCAAAATCTCTATGTTCCATCCAGAACTTATGGAACCTAAAGGGGCAATTAACGGGCCGTTGAGATAAAATTGAGGTGAACAATAATGGAGAATGATCCGAAGCAATTCTAGGGAGGACCCGTTGGCCACAATCCTGGAAAAAGTCAATCCATTCTTCATTACAAAAACATCTGTCCAGAACCGCCGAAACATTACCACGACGTCTATTGTTAGACCAGGTGAATTTCCTCCCCGATGATGGCACTTGGGCCATCCCACAAGCATCCACCAGAGCACCAAACTCAGCAGCTGAACCCATACTAAAATTCCCTGGCCCCCTTTTTTCATGGGAGAACAAAGTCGCATTAAAATCCCCAATTATAGCCCAAGGGAGAAGAGGCTGGGGGAGATCAGCCACTAGCTTCAACCACAGATCCCTTCTTCCTACTCTAAAGCTGCTGGCATGAATGAAAGAAATCTGAAACCATTTCGATTCCCACTTAATAATAATCAAAATGTGCTGCTCAGACTCAGATACAACAGCTGGGGTGTTCAAATTTCTCTTCCATAAAATCCACAAATTAGATGGTTTCCCAACTCTACAATTGTAAATGAAAGAACTATTGAATCCCAATTTATTAAAAAATAAATGTGGAAAAGCACTTACCTCAATCATCGGCTCTGCTATACATATAATGTCCGGAGCTCTATCCTTAATAAAATGTCGTAAGGCATTCCTGCCTGCCGCCTTCTTAATTCCTCTGATGTTCCAAAAGAAAACCTTCATGATCAGTTACATGGAGGCAGAGTAGTGAGCAGCCTCATCATTCTGCTCTGTCTCAGAAACGTGCTTACCAAGTCTATCCGACCCTTCAACACGCTGCATGATCATATCTATTTCTTCCACTTCCTTATGATGGATAACTACTCGGCCTTCCACCAGGCACGATTGAGAAAGCTCAGTCAAATTATTCTCAGCCCCCTCCCAAACTTGGCCCCTGCCACTCTTTCCCCCTCTGCCACCCCTACCACCTGGTTTGTAGTTAATTTTGCGCCGTGGTCGTAAAGCACGCACCATTTGAGAATACTCCCTCTGTGTCTGAGATTCCCTGACCTGAATATCACCCTCCCTGTGATCGCTCTCCTCACCTGAGGCCTGCAATTCATTTTCAGACGGGTTAGAAGACCGGGTCGACCCAAGACCATCCACGTCCAAAATATTATCCACTCTCTGCCCAACACCCATCAGATCCACCCCAGCCTTAGCATTGTGAGGAATATTCTCAATTGGGAAATATTCTTCACCATTTAAGTCCACCACTAAATCTTGGCACTTAAGGTAACCCTCCACATTTGGCTCATTACAGATTTGGGAAGTATTCCCATTTGCTGCATCAACCATTCTGGTAGGAGACCGCATATTCCTTTCCTTTTGGGAAGGATTGTCGTCCCTGCCAACTTCCTGGCCGTCGCCGACCTTATGAGAAGGCTGCTCAACAGCAGTTTTCCCCACCGTTTTACCTCTGCATTGGTTCGCATGATGTCCCAGTTTTTTGCACGAGAAGCATCGAACCATATTGTCTTCGTAGACGATTCGCTGATTGAACCAGAATATCGTCTCCTTTCCCGGTTGTCTTCGTTCCACTTGCATCTCCTCAACTCTAACGCCATTGAGCTCCATCTCAACTAGGACTCTTGCATAATTACCCATCGTTGCTTTTAATGTTTTATTGTCCAGGGCGACAGGCCTTCCTGCTACCTTTGCCATGGTCAATAGGATTCTCTCATGCCAATACTCCATGGGAAGCTCAGGGAAACGGATCCAAACGAGCTTAGTGTGAGAGTAATTATCATTAATATTAAATTCTGGGCGCCATCTCTGAAAGCGAATAATCTGTCCCCCTACTTTGATCGGTCCTCTCCTCCATATTGAGGCCATATCTCCCTCCTTCTCAAAACGAAATAGAATAAAACCCTTCCCTAGGGGAGAAAGGTTCACATTCCCCTTTAGCCTCCAACTCGCAACCACCTCGCGCCTTATATCATCCATAGAAACAAACCTGAAGTTTACTTTGCCTATCAGCGCAAAGGAAAAAGTCTTCAGTTTCTCTTCATACGCTTCCTGTGGAATCACTACCCTCGTCAGAGATCCAACACGAATCGGATTTGGGAGATCCTCCACGTCAGGGAGAGTCTTCTTTATCACCGTAGCATAAGATTTGCGGACTTTCCGATCCACAGGCTGTCCATCTTCATTATTTCTCTCACCCTCTCTCTCCTCCCCTTGCTCCACCGAAGTACCAGGCACCACATCAGGAGTGGAGGGACACGCAGGGCGCAAAAAGTCCGTGATCAATCGTTGTTTGCCTCTGTCCGGCAGCCGGCCATCGTTTCTTTCCCCTGCCAGGCAGGTCGCTCGATCTCCTTCACCCATCTCAAGCCCCAGACAGATCTCCGAAAACCTCTCTTCCAGAGGATTCAATCTTCACCTGCCACATGAGACTCTCATAGCAACTCCTGAGATCTGTCGCTGTAAAGATTGCACAATGGAAAGCCTCCTTCGAACACCGTGTTCAGAGCTTAGCTCCTTTGTTTATTCCTTTCCAGCAAATGGATGATGAACAAAGGCCGAACCAAGGGAGGAAGCGTGCTGGGCTTGTGTGAGAATCCAGAGTACCAAAGTCGTCTGCTACTTCCTTCTCAGAATCGTTTTCAAGCACAACCGAGGAAACCAGATGGTGTCCGAAGGTTCGATCGAAACATTCAATGGAGATCTTCGTTCTAGTGAAGATCGAAGGAATGGTTCCTCAGCTCTGTCCTCTGTTCATCCTCCAAGGAGAGCACCTGCATCCACCAGACTAGAAGGGCCCAGTGCCGGCAACTGCAGCTTCTTCCAGAGAAGAGATCTCGATCACGATCGCGGGGAAAGAGAGCTTTCACCTGAGAAATCGAGCCCCGGTCTCCTCAGATCCTCACCAGTCCCAACTACGATCTCCGCTGATCCTCACGATCGCCTGAGAAAGAAGTGGATCGAAGAGATGGTGGAACTGCAATCGCCTCTGCTCCTCACCAGTCCCAACTGCGATCGCCTCTAATCCTCCAACTACGATCGCCTCTGATCCTCCAACTACGATCGCCTCTGATCTGCAACTACGATCGCCTCTGATCTGCAACTACGATCTGCAACTACGATCGCCTCACGATCGCCTCTGATCTGCAACTACGATCCACCTGATAAATAAGGAGAGAGGGAGATGTTGACGTGATCTGCAACTACACAAAAAAATCAGTTACCAACATGTCCAATGATTTCTTGTCTTGCTTAGCAGCCATCTCTAACATTGTGGGTTGATGTGCAACCCTAACATGAGGCATAGAAGGTGATTAAAGCTTGTTTTCATCGTATCTTCATGCCACTAATAAGTATTATCACACATAAGGGTGAGTGTTAAAAGTATAATCCCACATTGGCTACTAATTACAACCCATTTTATACACAAACACAGCATTAGTTGCCAATAACATTTTTCATTATTAACTGGTTTTTCTTTTATTTTTATTTCCACTCTTGAGAACCATGATTATCCAATATCACCAATTTATTAATTAGCCTAATTGGTTGGTTATGCTTGATATTACTCAAAAAAGAAAAGAAATACTCTATATCCTTGTAGTGTGGGAAGCTTAGGAAAATATGGAGCTCGTCAAACAGTGGAAGAAGTCCATGTGAATGATTGTAGTTTCTATGGAACCATGAATGGAGCAAGGATCAAGACATGGAAGGTAATGAACATCTTATTAGAACATATATGCGACTAAGCTTAAGCAATAGTTCCTTAATTTTATT